>NW_006408627.1:6929609-6952361 GCF_000296735.1 Chrysochloris asiatica
AAAATAAAAGGATAATCCCTGTATAATAAAATTATTATTTGGATTTGTATAATACCTAGCTCAAGCCCAAATGTTCCAGATAGTTTTATAATGTCTATTAAAGCTGTTTATGTCCTGATTCAGAGGAACCATGGTTTATATATTACATTGGCTTTGTTGTATTTCAAATGTACTTCATTCTGGAGCTTTTGTCCTGCTTCTTTGGGGTGTAGTGGTAATGAAGAGGTATAATAACTGGTTAAGAAAACTGAGTTGTGGATTTGTCTGTTGCATGGTGGCGCTGTTGGATAAGCACTGTACACGATTCAAAGTCACCAGCCATTCCTCGAAACCCTATAACAACAGTAATTTTCTCTTAGTGTGTTTATCTTGTGTTCCTGTACACCTGATGACACAAATGGTGAAAGTGATTGGCTTCTAATTGAAACGCTCCTTGTAAGAAAAGCCTGATGATCAATTCATCTACTTTTGAAAAATTAACCACTGAAAACCCTATGGAGCACATTTCTGTTGTGACATGTGGAGACACAATGAATTAAAATAGATTCAGTGGCAGCTCATTTAAAAGTATATATATGTGTGTGTGTGTGTATATATATATATGCTAGAGGTTTTCAACTGAAAATGATTGTGTACCCCAAAATATTTGGTAATGTTAGGGGAGAGAGTTTTATTGTCACCATCTAGTGAGAAGAGACCAGGGATGTTGCTAAAGATCCTACAATACATAGAACTCCTGCCCTCCCCCCCTCCCCACACACACCTATCTGGACCCAAATGTCATTAGTGTTGAGATTGAAACACCTGTAATTCACCCCATTCCTGAGGAATGGAAGTTAGCTCAGCAAATTGATTTACATTCTTAAATGTAGGTCTTTCTGGTGTATTAGAGTTTAAATAAATTCTGAGCACTTGGTTTGTGGAAGGCTACTGTTAACTGTTGTTGTTAAGTGACATCAAGTCAATTCTGACCCATAGCGACCCTGTACAGGGTTTCTGAGGGGCAGTAGGTGAACTTGAATTGCCGGCCTTGCAGTTGGAACTGACTTGAAGTGCATTGCATTAACCAGCAATGGCACACCAGGACTCTGCTGTTAACAGTGGAGTCCTAAATTCATTTTCAGGCTTAACATAAATTCAGACTCCATTGAGTTGTAGTCATCCTACAACTGGACTTCGAACCACAAGGCTGGCAGCTCAAATCCACCAGCTGCTCCTTGGAAACCCTATGCAGTGTCTGAGTCGGAACCAAGAGCACTTAACAACAATATTGAGTTCTAAGCATGGGACTTCTAACCCCAAAGTTGAGGTCAAGCTCACCATCTGATCTACAGCAAAAGATGAAGCTTTCTGATGTATAGACTTGGAAATATGAAAAAACTTGACATCAGGTTATATGAAGAAAAATGTGACATCAGGATTGGAGGAAGACTCATTAACAACCTGCGGTATGCAGATATGCTGAAAGTGAAGACGACTTAAAATATTTACTGATGAAGATCAAAGAGCACAGCCTTAGATATGTAAAGAAAACAAAAATCCTCACCACTGGACCAAAAAACAAACTTCTTATCAACGGAGAAAAGATTGAAATTTTCAAGGACCTTATTCTTTTTGGATCAACTATCAACACTCGTGGAAGCAGCAGTCAAGAAATCAGATGACGTATTGCATTAGGCAAATGTGCTGCATAAAACCTTTTTAAAGTGTTGAAGAGCAAAGATGTCAGCTTGAGGACTAAGGTGCACCTGACCCAAGCCATGGTATTTTCAGTAACCTCTTATGCATGCGAGAGCTGGACAGTGAATAAGGAAGACCTTAGAAGAATTGATGCTTTGAGTTTTGGTGTTGGGGGAGAATATAGAAAGTGCCATGGGCTGCCAAAAGAACCAACAGATCTGTGTTGGAAGAAGTGCAGCCAGAGTGCTCCTTGGAGGCCAGGATGGTCAAACTTCGTCTTTCATACTTCGGACATATTGTCAAGAGGGGCAAATTGCTGGAGAAGGATGTCATGTTTGGTAAGGTGGCGGAGGGTCAGAGAAAAAGAGGAAGACCCCCAGCAAGACAGATTGGCAAAGTGGCAGCATCAATGGGCTCAAGCATAGCAACGGTAGTGAGGTTGGCCCAGGATTGGGCATTGTTCCACTCTGCTGTACATAAGGTCACAATGAGTCTGTACTGACTCTATGGCATCTAACAAAAACAACATGAGTCAGCCTGGAGTCCTGGTGTGGCTCTGTGGGCTAATACCGCAAACTGCAAAATCCTTTGAACTTAAAGGTCGGTGGTTCAAAATCACCGGCTGCTCCTTGGAAACCCTATACAGGGTCACAATGGGTTGGAATTGACTCCATGGCACTTAACAACAACAACAACAATGAGTCAGCTTGATGGCAGTGGTTGGAGTAGCAGGCAAAGTAAAAAGCTTTGCCTTCAGGCAGACAGTACTTTTGAAACTGGATTAGTATAATTCCCAAAGCCAGCCCTGGGGTGGGGCAGGCTCACCCTCAGGGAGTTGCCTGGGTGTGTCCTTAATGGAAATTGGGATACCAGAGCTGCAAGGTCTGGGCCATATTCCAACTAAAGTGCTCAGAGGGCCCCAGAAACAATCCTAATCTGTCATAATGTACATATCCCAATCAGAATCCCTTTCTCACTTCACCGCTTTTCTGGTCCCACTTGAGACTGTGATGAATTCAACTATTGGCAATCATGATTTTGTGATGATTTTTTTTTCTCATCATCTGTAAAGTACCCTGGTAGTTTTGTGGGTGACCAGTTGGGAGAAAGATGAGGCTTCCTGCTCTGGTTAAGGTTTATAGCTACGGTAAAGTTATACAGGGTTGCTATGAATCCGGCTTGAATCCAAGGCACAGAACACCATTATAGCCTCATGCTCTGACAGTCTTGCCTCATCTCCACAATTTGTTTTTAAGACTTAATAAAGGAGCCTCTATAAAATATATATGGAGTCCTGGTGTGGTGCTGTGGGTTAATGTGCCCAACTGCAATGCCCTTTCAACTGCAAGATCGGGGGTTCAAGCTCATCAGCTGCTCCTTGGAAACCCTGTACAGGGTCACTATGGGTTGGAACTGATTCAATGGCACTTAACAACAAGAATAAAATATATTTGATCACTTTTCGGCTTATTGTCTAAGATCAAGTGAAAAATATATATGAATTTGTGACCTTTCCCCCTAAAACACTAGTAAAACATAGCCTAATTGGTCAGGAGTGTTGTATTCCACTGTGTCTTGATCATAGCAACCCATAGAATCTGGTAGAACGGTCCCGTAAGTCTTCTGAGGCTGTTAATCTTTATGGCAGCAGGCTGCCTCATCTGTATCCCAGAGGGGCTGATGGGTTCCCATTTTATGTTTCATTTAGTAGTCGGATACTTAATCTAGTGTGCCATCAGATGCTAGCTTCTTGTTGTTAAATACCCTCAAGTCAGATTTGACTCAGCCTAGGGTTTCCAAGTAGTGGCTGGTGAGTTTGAACCACTGACCTTGTTTGTTCAAGCCGACCTCATGGTCTAGTGCTTATTATACAGCATCACACCAGAACTTCAGATGCTAGCTACATGATTAATTTTCTTTGTGAAAATTAGTAAGTTGTGCATTTTTCTTATGTAAATTTAATTTTCAGTTTAAAAGTTTACTTTGAACAAAGTGGCTAGATGTTCTGTGTGCCTTCTTTCTGAAGACTGCCTCAAATTTCTTGAATACTTCATGAAATCTTGAAATCCTCTCCTTTTTTAAACTTCAGTTCCTTTTCATGAGCGAGGTTGGGAGACATAGGGAGGGGGATGGAGAGAAATAGATGTCTTGTGACCTCTACTATTGGATCTTTGAGGGTATGACATGGCCTAGTCAGAATATTCCCTAGCTGTGGTGTTTTCAGCTGTAAGTAAGAGTATTCAAGGTCCTCATTTCCTTTTGATACTGGTACAAACCTGGTTCTGGAGAAAATAACAGTTGATCTAAGGGAGTAAACACCTTTTGCCTTAAGACAATTTACAAAGAGAAAATCTCTTCTGCATGGGGATGACTTCAGGAAAGAAGGTCCTCTTTCATAAGTGGCAGGATTTGGGAAAGCCTTTCTGGGCAGAAAGAACCAGTAAAGGTAGAAAATGCTTTCAGGGTGTGCTGGGAACCCTCTTTTGAGAGATGTCTTAAAGCCCCCTACTCTCCTTGTCTCTGATAAATAATTGGAAGGAAAGGCAATGAATTTTTTTCCTGACAGTTGGTTCTTACCCGGGGCCAGGGCCTCGTTTGCAAATGAAAGGACTGCTGTTGGAATAGTTGAAATCACAATGGGGCCGGGACTCTTTTCACATCAAAGTGTAAAAGAATCTCCAGGGGTGATCAATGGGGGCTGCTGGACTCATTACTGGTAAACAAAGGGGAAGGGTGACCTCTCAATTTTTTTTTAATTAAAAGAAAACAGGGTTTCCTAGTAGTGAGCATGTTTTGAGTTTTGACTGCTCACACTGGAGAAGAACTTTAGTCAGGTTACAAGGAGGCAGCCCTGTTACCCTAGTTTAGACCTGACTCTGCAGTATTGGGGAAATGCTTTAAGCCCAGTGTGATTCTGCAGGTATCCATTTGAGGTTGAGATTTGAAGTACAGTGAACTCAGCGACATTTCGGGTAAGATAGAACAGGGAAGAATTTTAAAGTGTCCTCTGAAACTACGTGAGGAATTAGAACCTCTTCCCCTGTTCCTTTTCCCACCCAATGTCAGAAGGAAAACGCTTTTAGTACTGTGCAGTGCAGAAAGAGGTCTTGTGTTTAAGTAAGTTTCTTACAACTCCGTAAAAGTCCAAAGGCTAATTTTTCAAATATAAAGATGGTGCTCCTTTTTTATAGGACTTTGCATTTGATCAGAACCTTTGAACAAAGTTATCATATTTGAATACTTTTGAGGTAGGAAGTGATCCTCTTTAAAAATTTACCATTTTGTAGAAAGTAAGACTTGGAAACCACTCTCCAAATTCAAATTTGCCATGGAAAGTTCACCTTCAGTCAATTTAAACTTCTTTCCTTGTGTACCCAACTCCCTCCTCAGGCTTATCTCTTGTTGTGTCTCCCACCCCCTCCTCCCTTGCCTCTTTTGTTGCAAATCAGTCCAAGTCCCAGCCAGATTTTAAACAACTGGAGGTCAGAGATTGCATCTTTGTAATCTGAGTGGAACTAGTAAAGTTCTGGACACCCAAGAACTCGGTGTGTTTGTGGACTGTCCACATGTTTGGTAATCACTTTTGGAGGGTATTTTCCTAACAAGTTGTAATTCTGGAGCAAAGAGCAGAGGTCATAGCTGGAGAGGAGAGCTTTCCCCTCCAGCTATGGTATTTTCAGCAATAGATAAGAGTATTCAAGGCCTTCATTTCCCGGTTGATGTGGGATTGTGAGAATGTGGGAGACGCTACTAGTTAATAATGCTCTTGCTCATGCTCATCAGTTTAGCTCTCCTGGTGTGGTGCTTGACTGCAAGGTCGATTTGTATCATAAGGTCAGCAGTTCAAACTCACCAGCTGCTCCTAAGAAACCCTATACAGGGTTGCTAATGTGTCAGAACTGACTCCATGGCATTTAACAACAAAGACTAATGGCAGCTCCTATGAAATGAGCACAGTGGCCAGATTCTGTGCTGAGATTCTTATAGACGTGATTCATGTCAAGTCACTACACTCTGTGAGATTACATTTGACAAGTACAGATGAAAAGAAGTCAAGGAAATGTTGACCGACTGGTCAGTGGATATTTGAGAGATAACTTCCTTCTGTCACCTTCATTCCAGCTCTGCACAGTAGAAGTGGGTAGTAGAGAAATACCTTCCTAGCTCTGATTTGAAAACGCAAAGGCTTCAGCCAGAGAGCCTCTGTAGGTGACTGTTCTTTTATGGTATCATAAATGCCTTGTAGATAACAGGTTATTCCTGTTTCTGTAGAGTTGCCTTAGTCACAGACGTACATCTTCATTCTAGTGAAGAAACTAGGCTGGTTTCTTTACATTGGGATGTAGAAACTGGGGCAAAACCCAAAAAAGATTGGAGAGGGATTAACTGTGCATGACAATAGGAAAAAGATTAAGAAGAAAATGGATTAATTTGTAAAAATCAAGGGGTGGTGTTGGTGCCTGTTCTAAGATAAGTTACAAGTTCACTAGTTTGCCTCTATCAGAGATCTGTTTGCATCCTTTTACAGAGAAGATGTGTGAAAACACTTTGTAGTCTTTTCACAGATGTAGGTTGGGTGGTGTCACCGCTAAGTACATCATACATCAAGTACCATCCAGTGGCCCCACATTGCTGCAGTCCTCATTTTAGAATCTCTCTCAACATCCAGCAGAGGTTTGCTTTCCCCAGTGAGCACTGGATGACTGAGTTATGATACTGTCCATAGTTTAAGAATGTTGTTGTTAAGTGCCACCAAGTTGGTTCTGACTCATAGCAACCTTGTATAGGGTTTCCAAGGAGCGGCTGGTGGATTTGAACCACTGACCTTGCAGCTCAAACTGACCGTGCAGTCCAGTGCATTATCCTGCAGCATCACACCAGGATAATGGAGGGGTTGATTTTCAAATAGGGACAGAGTTTTAATAAATGAGAGCATAGCATAAATCTTGTCTTAAGAGAAATCTTTTTAAATACAAATTCTTCAGTAGCTTATAAAGCCAAATCTCAGAGTTGAGAACAAAGTGGGTGGATGGAGTGAAATGAGTGAATCTGGGATTATCATGAGTGAGGTGAGAGGACGTTTGGAACCGTTCTTAATATCATTGTTGCTTCGTTGTTGTTCTCATATGTTCTCAACATACAGTAGTCACCTTGGATAAGAAGAGTATTTGGTACAGGTTTGTGGGGGACCCAGCCATTAGAATACTTACCTAAGCTCAAGAAAATGAAGTCTTGCTTTGAAATCAGATCTGAGTTTCAACTCCAGCCTCACTTAGCTGCGTTCTTGTTAAGTGCCCTCTAGTCAATTCTGAAGGCGCTTTGGTAGTGTAGTGGTTACGAATCAGGCTGCGAACCTCAAGGTCAGCAGTTTGAAACTACCAGCTGTTCTGCAGGAGAAAGCCTCATCTTTCTGCTCCCATAAAGATTTACAGCCTCGGAAACCCTGCACAGGGTCTCTGTGAGTCGGAACCAACTCAATAGCACATAACAACAACAGTCAGTTCTGACTCATAACGACCCTGTATAGAGTTTCTGAGGTGAGTTTGAACCACGACCTTGTTGTAGCGTGTTTATCCAACAGTGCCACACCAGGACTCCACTAGCTGTGTAATGCTGAGCAATTTACTTAACCTTCAGTTTCCTCCTTTGTAAAATGAGGCTAATAACGAGGAATACATGAGATTAATGTGTGGTGTTTTTTTTTTTTTTAAACTGTAGCATAGTGTTTGCCACTGAATTGGTATTAAAGTATTAATTTTCTTCCTTTCTGTTGACCTGCCTTTGATAATTTTAGCAGTTAGGGCCTGGTGAAAGGAACCGTGGTTATGCAGCAGCTAAGTGCTGCTAGCCAAAAGGTGGCTCCATAGGAGAATGACTTGACAATCTACTTCTGTAAAGATTGCAACCCAGAAAATTCTGTGGGTCGATTCTAGTCTGTCCCATGATGGTGTTGTGAACTGAAATCTTATGCAGATGATACAACCTTGCTTGCTGAAAGTGAAGAGGACTTAAAACATTTACTGATGAAGATCAAAGAGCACAGCCTTCGATATGGATTGCATCTCAATGTAAAGAAAACAAAAATCCTCACCACTGGACCAATAAACAAAAGTTCTTATCAATGGAGACAAGATTGAAGTTGTCAAGGACTTCGTTCTTCTTGGGTCAGCTATTAACACTCACAGAAGCAGCAGTCAAGAAATCAAACGACATATTGCATTAAAGTGTTGAAGAGCAAAGATGGCAGCTTGAGGAGTAAGGTGTGCCTGACCCAAACCATGGTATTTCATTAATGTCATATGCATGTGAAAATTGGACAGTGAATAAGGAAGACTGTAGAAGAACTGATGCTTTTGAGTTATGGTGTTGGAGGAGAATATAGAAAGTGCCATGGGCTGCCAAAAGAACCAACAAATCTGTGTTGGAAGAAGTGCAGCCAGAGTGCTCCTTGGAGGCCAGGATGGCCAAACTTGGTCTCTCATATTTTAGCCATATTGTCAGGAGGGGCCAGTAGCTGGATATCATGTTTGATAAGGTGGAAGGTCAGAGAAAAAGAGGAAGACCCCCAGCGAGATGGATTGGCCAAGTGGCAGCATCATTGGACTCAAGCATGGCAACAGTAGTGAAGTTGGCCTAGGATTGGGCAGTGTTTCATTCTGCTGTGCATAAGGTCACTATGAGTTGGTACCAACTTGATGGCACCTAACAACAACAACAAATGGCGCTGTGGGCTAATGCACTATACTGCAAAGTCAGTTTGAACTGCAAGGTCGGTAGTTCAAGCTCACCAGATGCTCCTTGAAAACTCTATACAGGGTCGCTATGAGTTAGAACCAACTCAACCTCTGTGCAGATTTTGGATTAGGGCCTCTCTAATTAGGGTTCCAGATTCACCCTTCAGTACCTTTTCTTCCACAATAAATGGCCCCTAAGCAGGTTTTCTTTCCATTGAACACAGTTTTAAAATCTGTCAGTAGAGGGCGCTGGAGGGACATTGCAGGAGTTAGGGAGTGTCTCCAAGTTCCAGTTACTGAAGTTTGCCTTTTCTTGCTCTTCCTGCAGTCTGTGTGTGCATCCAGTAATCCTCTGCTCCAGTCAGCCATCCCAGAGTGTGGAGCCCCTTGGTAACTTGTAACCTTTAACAGGGCTCAGGACCTGGCTGTGTCAGAGGCCAAGCTGACAGCAGCTAGCAACAGATAACTTTTTTAAATCATAGTTTAATCGTAATTATGTAATTTCTTTCTCCTGGCTGGATCCAGACTCTATTATTCAATAGGCTCAGTTGTACTGTGACTTCACACATCTGTGTAAATTGTAAACTTCTTTTTAGGACAGAAGCATGTTAAAATCTCTTGACATTAATCTCTGTGCTTTGCCAACAGAGGTGGTGGTGATTGCATGCCACCACGTCAAGTTCCCACACAAAACAACCCTGTATTGTGTTTCTAAGGCTCTAAATATTTATGGGAGCAGAAAGCCTCATCTTTCTCCAGTGGAGTGGCTAGTGGATTCGAACTACTGACCTATGGTTAGCAGCCCAGCTCATAATCCACTATGTGTCAGGGCTACTTGCTATGCAAATAGCCAGCAATTAATTAATGGATGATTGATATTTTGGGTGCTACAGTTGTTGTTGCCATAGCGAATAGTGTACAGCTGGTGATTAAAATGGTTAAGTGACCTTTCTTGGAAAAACAACCCCAAAGTTCTTGCTCTTTAATGCTAATGGGGTAATTTGGTGTTTCTGTGTAAGCCTGTAACTGTTGAGGCAATAACTGTTTGTTGACCGGACTATGGAAAACTACATTTAAAGGCCAGGACATAAAGTCTTCAGGATTGTGTAAACAGTGATTTACTACTACTTATTGGTCTTCACTGACCTTTCAAAAACAAATTGCTGTCTAGTACAGGCAAGCCTTGTAGCCAATAGTGCCTAGAAGTCACCTGTATTTCACTTTTCAGGCTAATTGGTCAATGTCTGTGTCAGCCAGGGTGTTGGACTTGGGTTAATGTTCAGTTACCACATATACACTTGCTAAGTCTTGTTTCTCAACAACCCTTGAGCCAAAGAATAAAGTAAAGGGTGTGATCCATAGGGAAAAAGAATTCTTTTCTGCATTTGGTGTTTTAAATCTCTATCTAGGAAAAGCATTGTAGATATTAAACTAGGAATATTGTCTATATTGTCAAGATACTTGTTTCTTGATGGCTATTAGGTTGGCCCAGGATCGGACATTGTTTCGTTCTGCTGTGCATGGGGTCGCTATGAGTCGGTTCCAACTCGATGGCACCTAACAACAACAATAATTTGCAAAAACATATGTGGCGCTGTGGGTTAATGTGCTAGACTGCAAAGTCAGTTTGAACTGCAAGGTTGGTGGTTCAAGCTCACTAGTCGCTCCTTGGAAACCCTCTAGAGGGTCTCTATGGGTCAGAACCAACTCAACGGCACTTAACAACAACAATATTCACATTTGATGTCATTAGACTAATATGCATTTTTGAATCCTTAAGATTTAACTTGGCTCAAGTTGCTGGTTGACCCTTAAAGCAACAAAACCTCAAACATGTTCCCATCTAGTCAACTCTGCCTCATGGTAACCCATTATATTTTGGAGTAGAACTGCCCCATAAAGTTTTCTTGACTGTAATCTTTATGATTAGAGTGCCAGCCCTTTCTTTCACAGCACCATGGGGTGACTTCTAATTACCAACCTTTTAGGTCAGTAATCCAGAGTAAACTACTTATGCCATCCAAGGACCCATTGTTGTTGTTGTTACGTGCCCTTGAGTCAGTTTGGAAGTGTAGCGACCCTGTATAGGGTTTCTGAGGAGCAGAGGAGCAGCTGGTGAGCTTGAACCACTGACCTTGCCGTTCAAACGGCTTTGCAGTCTGGTGCATTAACCCACAATGCCACACCAGGACTCTCAGGACACATTGTTGTTGTTAAGTGCCTTGGAGTCACTTGTGAGCCATAGCATCCCTGTATAGGGTTTCCAAGGAGCAGCTGGTGAGCTTGGACCACCAACCTTGCAATTCAAATGACTTTGGCAGTCTGATGCATTAGCCCATAGCACCACACCAGGACTCCAGAGTCACACCAGGACTAAGGACCCAGTAGTATTGGCTAATTTCAGCTCATGAGTATTTGTGTACACTTTCTCTTTTTCTAAAGGAGTCCTGGTGGTGCTTTGGCTTAAGCATGGTGTTGCTAACTGCAGGGTCATTGGTTCAAACTCACCCAGCTGCTCCAAAGGAAAGAAAGATGTGTCTGTCTGCTCCTGTAAAGATTTCTAGCCTTAGAAACCCTAAGGAGCCGTTCTATTCCATCCTATAAGGTTGCTCTGAGTCAAAATCCATGATGGCCATGGATTTGGTTTTTGGTTCCCTTTTCCTAAGCACTTTTGTCCCATTCCTTGTTGGTCTGTCTGTCCTGGCTCAGTTCTACTCATGTGTACTCATATGACCTTCCCCACTCATGCCTACTCATAGGACCTTCTCACACTGATGCCTTTTCATACTCCAGCAGGCTTCTTTGTGAAGAAAGGGTATATTAGAATCCCCACTTCAAAAAATCAGGGAGTAATTATTTGTTTGAAGAAAGTTTTGTGTCTCCCCCCCTTTATGTCTTTTCAAGAGAACTCACAGCTGGCATCCTTTGAATCAGAGCTTGGGTGTGGCTTTTTAAAATCTTTCCCCAGGTGGGTGTGCTATGCTTCCCCCATCCCTGAGGTGACAATTGCTGTAATGAGATGGTGGCTGGATGATCTGAGAAGTACAGCTTCTTTGGTTTATATATTATTACCTGTATGGAGGTGCCACATTACATTATTTTGCACTTCAACAAATACGCAGCCTATTGTGCTATACTTTGAATTCAGCATGCAGTCTGGTGAATCCTTCCCTTCTCCCTGATTTCTTTTCCCCTGGTTTTTGGGAAACTCCTCTGACTTAACTATTGTTCTGACCCAGCCCCTCCCAATTTCTTGCATAACTTCCTTTTATCCTACTGGATAGAAGTTGTCGTTGCCCAGGTCTCTCTCCCTGACTTACTTCCTTCTTATGGTTTGGATCTGCTCTGTATGGTCTCTCACCCAGAACTGTTTCCATCTTTTTCCCCTCTGCCCTCTAAACATAGGTCATTATCTTCCTAGTCCAATTTTATTGTTCCTCTTCTTCTATCCTTTAATAGAAGAAACTTCTCTCTGCTATGAGGTTTCCTGTGAGTTCATTTTGCTCCTCTACTTAGAAAACATCTAGGGTTCTCTACCACATGCAATTTAGACTTTATTTCCTAAATGAGACATTCCAGTCCTCAATTTCCTGGGCCTCAGCCTGCTTTCAGGTCTCGTCTCTTGCTCTCCTACCAACCCTGGTGCGTAGCCAAATAAAAGATCACACAGGTTTCAAGGACCCTCCCTCAGCATATTGCTCTTTCTCTCATTCATCTATATGCACTATCAGGAAAGTATAGGGCATTACAGAGTCATATAGGAAGGGCTGGTGTTGAAGTGCTGTCAAGACAGTTCCAATGTATAGGGACCCCATATAGGGTTTCCAGGGAGCAGCTAATAAGTTTGGACCATTAACCTTATGGTTAGCAGTCCAGTGCTTATCCTGTAGTTCCGTAACAGGACTCCATAGGAAGGCCACATGTTTCAAATTTAGAAAATAATCAGGGAAGGCTTCTTGGAGGAAGAGGCAGCTAGGCAGAGAATTGAGGTATACATAGGTGTTAAATAGTGGAAAAGTCAGGTGTAGAATGAGGAAAAGAGAAACGTGTTCCAGGTAGAAAGAACTGTACTGTGATGACATGACATTTTTTTACTTAATGGGAGTGTGGGACATCAAAGCACATTAAGAAGTATAGTCGTTTGATGTGGTTTTTCAAAGGCCACATGGCTAATACTGTGTAAAGCATGATCTGTGGGCACAAGCAGAAGTCGAGAAACCATATGTGTGGTAGTCTAGGAATAATTTTGGAGACCTAGTACGACAGGATTCATTGATAGAATGAATATAAAGGGTATTTAAAGAGAAGGGGCAAGAACCATTCCCAGTCATGTTTTGTCTTGGTTACTGGGTGTCTTAGTTACTGAGTGCTGCTTTAACAGAACTACCACATATGTATGACTTTAACTAACAAGTTTGTTTTCTCACAGTTCAGAAGGATAGAAATTCAAGTTCTAGGGGGAGGCTTTCCTCTGTGTTGGCTTGGGAGGAAGGTACTTGTCTCTGAGCTTCTGCTTGTAGGTGATCTTCATGTGGCTTGGCATTTCTCTTCTTCCCCCTTTCTTCTTACATGCTGTATAATCTATTTACATCTGTGGATCAACAGATGACACAACTTTAACTTGCTGAAAGTGAAGAGAACTTGAAGCATTTACTGATGAAGATCAAAGACTATATATACTCTTTGATATACATAGCCTTCAGTGTAGATAACACCTCAACATGAAGAAAACCCAAAGCTTCACAACTGGATGAGTGCACAACATCATGATAAATGGAGAGATGATTGAGGTTGTCAAGGAATTAATTTTACTTGGATCCACAATCAAAGCAGATGGAAGAAGCAGCGATGATACAAAACAACGTATTGCATTAGACACATCTGCTGCTAAAAACCTCTTTTCTGAGAATTCAAAAGCAAAGATGTCGCTTTAAGGGCTAAGGTATGTCTGACCCCTAGAGAAGACCATTGTTGTTGTTGTTACATGCCGTCTAGTCGATTCTGACTCAAAGCAACTCTGAACCCTGTACATGGAAACAAACCTATACGGGTTTCTGAGAAGCAGCTAGTGAATTCGAATGGCTGACCTTTCTGCTTGATAAAATATGTGGTTCAAATCGACCTTTGTTGTTAAGTGCTGTCGAGTTCCAACCCATAGCGACTCTTTGTAGGGTTTCTGAGGAGTGACTGGTGGGTTTGAACCTTCAGCCTTGAGGTCTAGTGCATTATCCTGCAGCGCCACACCAGAACTCCAAACTGACCTTTATGCTTGATAAAATAAGAGGGTTGGCAAAAAAGAGAAAGGGCCTTAACAAGATGTATTGACACTATGGCTGTAACAATGGACTCTACCATAGCAGCGGTAGTGAGGATGGTGCAGACCAGGGTCGTGGTGCATTCTGTTGTATAGGGCCACTATGAGTTGGCACCAAACAACAACAGCAGCAGCAGCAACAATGTCTCTCAAAAAGAGATTGACTCCAAATACACCCTACACTAATTGTACTTCATTAATTTACAAAGACAACCCATTCCTAAACAGGTTATAACCATAGGCATGTTAGTTAGGATTTACAACACTTATTTGGTGGGAGTACCCAAATTCCATCCGTGGAGTCCTGGTGTGGCGCTGTGGATTAACACGCCAGACTGCAAAGCAGTTTGAACTGCAAGGTCGCCGTTCAAACTCGCCACCGGCTCCTTGAAAACCCTAAACAGAGTTGCTATGGGTCGGAATCGACGGCACTTCATAACAACAACAGCAATAAGGCTTGTAATGGACTCCTAGTGTGGTGGTGTAGGATCAATACTGGGACTATAAACCACAAGGTTAGCAGTTCAAACCCACCAACTGTTCCTCAGAAACCCTATACAGGGTAGCTATGAGTCAGAACCAACGATTGGATAGCACTTAACAACAATAAGTCTAGTAATGGAGTCCTGGTGTGATGCTCTAGGATAAGCACTGGATGCTAATCATGAGGTCAACAGTTAAATCCCAACAGCTTCTTGGAAACCCTATACAAGGTTACTGTGAGTCAGCACGGACTTAACAACAGCACTTAACAACAAACAACAAGGCTTGTAATGATTATGGATATCCAAGTGAAGATGTTAAGTGAGTGAATGATTGCCTAAGCCTAGAGCTGGGTGGGGCAGAGAAGGTTGGACATAAAATACACGTCACATTGTGCATTTAATTTCCACTAGAGAAATGAGATGTAAGAATCCCTGGAAATTGTTAAGTTGTGTCAAGTCTGTTCTGACTCATAGAGACCTTGTATAGGAATTCTGAGGTTTTAAGTCTTCGCCTGAGCAGCAAGCCTTACCTTTCTCCCTTGGAGTGATTGTTGGGCTCAAACTGCAGACTCTGTGGTTTGTAGTCCATGCTTATTGTATGGAGCCTGGTGTGGACCTCTACAATCACTACTGGACTGCTAACCACAAGGTCATCTGTTTAAACCCAGTTGCTCCTTGGAAACCCTATACAGGGTCTCTATGAGTCAGAACTGACTCAATGGCACTTAACAACAACAACCATGTCCCCAAGAATTCCTGGTAAAGGAACCTAAATAACATTACTAGAGAAGGCTCAAGGAGATTGAGAAAGTCAGTGGGAAACCAGGAAAGTGGCATTGTGAAGTGGCTTCAGAGCATCCCATGTTGTTAATTACGGGTTCGATCACCTTGAAAATGTCCCTCTCCACCTTCCAACAGTAATGGTCTCCTGCATCTCAATCATGCAGCCTTTTATTCTGGCGTTTATTTTCTTTTCCTCAAGTTTTATCTTCCTCTTTCATTTGATAGCTGATGAGGAGTAGTCACCTTTGGGTCTCCAAGGGCTAGCATTGCATTTGGATATAGTAGATGTTGAAGATCTACATCCTGCAGAATGCAGGAATTATTGAACGATATCACTAATATCACACACAAGTAAAATTACGCTAAAGAGAATTCACAAATGGTGGTAGCAGCCCATCAACAAGGGACTTGCCAGAGATGTGAGCTGCATTCAGAGGAAGACATGAAAACAAAGGTGGTCATTGCTGATGTCAGATGAATCTTGGCTGAAAGCAGAGAATACCAGAAAGAGTCTTATCTGTGCCTTACTGACGTACAAAGTCAAAATTAACTATGTGGATCCTAACAAATTATGGATAACATCACAAAGAATGGATATTCCAGAACACTTCATTGTGCTCATAAGGAACCTGTACATAGACCACGAAGCAGTCCTTTAAACAGAACAAGGTTTAAAACATGGTTTAAAATGAGGAAAAGTGAATACCAGAGTTGTGTTTTTTTCATCATACTTAATTCTGTCTGTATGTTGTTGTTGTTGTTAGGTGCCATCAAGTCAGTATCAACTCATAATGACCTTATGCACAGCAGAACGAAATAGTGCTTGATCCTGGGCCAACCTCACAATTGTTGCCATGCTTGAGCCCATTGATGCTGCCATATTGCAGATGTATCTCACTGGGGGTCTTCTTCTTTGTCCTTGACCCTCCATCTTACCAAACATGATATCCTTCTCCAGTGACTGGTCGTTCCTGACAATATGTCCGAAGTATGAAAGACGAAGTTTGGCCATCCTGGCCTCCAAGGAGCACTCTGGCTGCACTTCTTCCAAAAGGATCTATTGGTTCTTTTGGCAGCCCATGGTACTTTCAATATTCTCCTCAAACACTATAGCTCAAAGGCTTCAATTCTTCTATGGTATACTGAACAAATAATCTGCACTCCTTGTAACTTTGCATAGGGGGTTTAGGGTGTTAGGGTAGTCTGGGAACTAGCAACTCTTATAAAAATAGACTGGTCAGTGGGTGGTTGGTAAGCAGAGGGAAGAGATTTATGAGCACATTTTCTTGTGGGATCACTGCTGGAACAGAAGAAGGGGCAAAACTGCTATATAAATCATGAAGGTGGCTCAGGAAATAAAGCTGGCCATAGGAGGGTCTAGGAGGACCCTTTATGTGGCTCTTTTCTACAACACATTAAGAAAGGCGAGGGTGGTGCTATTCTTCGGTCTACTTGAGGGTTGGTACTGGATTGGGATAGTCTTCAGAAGGTGAAGCAGGGGAGCAGGATAAGACAGAGAGATGGCACAGGGGACCCCAGACTCCCTATACTTTTACTGAAGTTTGTTGAATTGTGAAGAAAAAAGATGGGGCCATTTGGAAGGAAGCAGAATGTTTTGTTCATGGGTCTCAGATCTCTGGTGAAATGCCTTCCTGCTCCTTCATTAATCTGCAATGATTTCAGGTTGTGTGGGTGAGTTCTGAGGTCTTAATCAGAAGGTGATTTTGGAAATCTGAGATCTTCCTTTTTCTTTCCAAATGAAAGATACTTGAATCAAACCGTCAACAGGAGGAGAAGGATTCTGTGTTTCATCATGTTTGTTGTTGTTGTTAAGTGCCTTTGAGTCAGTTCTGACTCATAGTGACCCTGTTGTATAGAGTTTTTGAGGAACAGCTGGTGGGTTTGAACTGCTAACCATTGTGGATCCCAGTCCAATATTGATCCTAGAGCATCACACCAGGAGTCCATCGTTGTTGATTTTGACTCCTGGTTAGTTTTTGCCAGGTGGACATAATCGAACTGCCCCATTTCAAAATTGTGACCTTTTGGAAGCAAATTGCCCAAGACTATCTTCCAAGGCACCTTTGGGCGTGTTTGAATCCCCAACCTGTCAGCTAGTGGTCAATGCCTAATCATTTGTACTCTCTAGTGCAGATTTTGTGCTTACAAAATAAAAAAAGAAACAGCCATTTAAAATAAGGTAGCTGTCTGTGTGTCAACATGGCAGTGTGTGAATTAAGAGACTAGACAGAGAGAGATGTAGCCATATAACAAACAAATGCATGTAGTAAATGAGAAAGGACATGCATCAATCCCTGCAACATCACTTGGGAATAAAATTATTCAAGATGCTTATTAGGATGACTTTAAAAATTGTATAAGTTAGTTTTATAATAAAGTTTAAGCTATTAAAGGGAAAATACTTCTTATTGTTATTTGAAAAAGTGAAGAAATGGTTACTTATATTGTTACTGCCTTAAAAATTAAAATACTGTCCATTCACTTAATAAGCATTTGAATACCTATTGCATTGCAGGCATTGTTCTACACAGTAGAGATATGGCAGCAAAACACACACACAAAAATGAAGAACAAATTGTTGTTGTTATTATATGTGATCGAGTTGGTACTGACTCATAGCGAACGAAACACTGCCCAATCCTGGGCCAACCTCACTGTTGTTGCCATGCATGAGCCACTTGGCCAATCCATCTCACCAGGGGTCATCCTCTTTTTCTCTGACCCTCGGCCTTACCAAACATGATACCCTTCTCCAGTGACTGGTCCCTCCTGACAGTATGTCTGAAGTATGAGTGATGAAGTTTGGCCATCTTGGCCTCCAAGGAGCACTCTGGCTGTACTTCCTTCAACACAGATCTGTTGGTTCTTCTAGCAGGCCATGGCACTTTCAATATTCTCCTCCAGCACCATAACTCAAAAGCATCAATTCTTCTACGGTCTTCCCTATTCACTGTCCAGCTTTTGTATGCATAGAAAATTATTGAAAATACCATGGCTTGGGTCAGGCACACCTTAATCCTCAAACTGACATCTTTGCTCTTCAACACTTTAAAAAGGTCTTGTGCAGCAGATTTGCTTAATGCAATATGTCATTTGATTTCTTGACTGCTTCTTCCATGAGTGTTGATAGTTGATCCAAGAAGAATGAAGTCCTTGACAACTTCAGTCTTTTCTCCATTGATAAGAATGTTGTTGGTTGGTCCAGTGGTGAGGATTTTTGTTTTCTTTACATTGAGATGCAATCCATATCGAAGGCTGTGCTCTTTGATCTTCATCAGTAAATGTTTTAAGTCTTCTTCACTTTTCAGCATGCAAGGTTGTATCATCTATATATCGCAGGTTGTTAATGATTCTTCTTCCAATCCTGATGCCATGTTTTTCTTCATATAACCCAGCTTCTTGGATTATTTGCTCAGCATACAGGTTGAATAAGTATGGTGAAAGAATACAATCTTGTCGCACACCTTTCTTAATTTTAAACCATTCAGTGTTCCCATGTTCTGTTCGAACAGCTGCCTCTTGGTCCATGTACAGATTCTTCATGAGCATAATTAAGTGTTCTGGAATATCCATACTTCACAATGTTATCCATAGCTTGTGATGATCCACACAATTGAAAGCCTTTGCATAATCAATAAAGCACAGGTAAACATCTTTTTTATATTCTCTGCTTTCAGCCAAGATCCATCGGACATCAGCAATGATATCCCTACAAATTAGGGTCCTGTTTTCCTAGAGTTCATGTATAGTGTAGACAAACAGTAAACATGTATCAAGTCAGGGTCTTTATAAGGGTTGATGATGACAAAGACAATGTCAGGAGTGTGAAAGGAGGATGTGGTCATTATAGTCATCAGGAAAGGCCTTTCTGATACAGTAATACTTGAGCAGAGCCCTGAGTTAATCACCCAGAGGATGGGTGGAGCTGGGAGTTGTGGGAGGCTTCATGGTCACAGGGAGCACATACAAAGGCCCTGAGACTGGATGTGCTTTATGTATTTGAGAAATAGCAAAAACAGACAGAGAATCTGGAGCAGAGTGATATAGGGGAGACTGGTTGGGAGGAAGTCACAGCCCTGTCAGGTCAGATGGCAGGAGTCTTGTAGGCCACTGGAAATCTGTTAGAGTGAGGTGGAAAACCATCAGAGGGTTTTTACCAGTCTGTGCCCTGGTGTGGCGCAAAAGCAGGAAGAGCAGTTAAGGGGGAACTGTCCCATCCATGTGTGGGGAGTATCTTTCCCTCGGATTTCAGAAATAGTACTCTCCAGCCTTTTTCCTGTCACTTAAGTGCTCTGTTATACAGATAAAGTTTATCTAATTTGGGAATCTCTACTTTCTAACATGTCATTCTAACCTGTTACTTTTAATAGGTTTCTGATCAATGATTGTGAACTTTGCCTACAATACTTTATAGAATGCCCAGAGATTCTTGCCTCAGTTCTCTCCTGATCTAGGACATTCTCTAAAACATCCTGGGTCAGAGTGTGAGTCAGTCAGTTCACTGTTTTCCTGACAGAATGGGGATCCTCCCACACATCTAGTTCTTAGGTCTACCAGCAGGTATTCATTAAGTAGTAGGCTAGCCCACTTTGGAACCAGCTGTACTGTGGTATGCACTTGTCTGTTTTACAAGCTGGGTAAGTTACAGTTTTCACTTCACCAGAAACTTATCAAGGGCCTGCTGTGTGCAAGGCATTGTGCTGTATTGTATGAATGCTATAAGATGAATAGCAGTGCTCTTGTTTTTGAGTTCAAAGACAGAACCATTACTGTTAGTACAGAGTTGCAAGATAACTTGGAAATACAAAGGAGGTAAAGATTAATTCTGAGCGTGGAGTATGGGAAGGGCTTTATGAATGAGGTAGCACTTGAGCTAGGTATTAAAGTTTGGAGAGGAGTAGAAAAGGCATTTCATGCTTTAGGGAAACCAGGAGAATGATGTGGAAGAAAATACACAGGGAATGGATTGTTGGAGCTGGGATTGTAGTATTTTCCATGGATGAGAAGGAGAAAGACTGTGGGAGAGAAGATTAGGAAAGGAATTGGGAACATTTCATCTAGGTCTGCACTATCCTATAGGGGACCCACTGGCCATGTGGGGATGGATATTGACCACTTGAAATGTAGCAGGGCTTGCCTGTAAGGTAAAATACACAATTTCAAGACTTGATTGGGGGAAGAAGATTGAGTCCTAGTATGATAATGTAAGGTAAGCTCTGGATTACACGGTTAGGTTGGAACCACAAGGCTGGCAATTGAAACCCACCAGCTGCTCATAGGAAACCCTATACAGGGTCGTTATGAACCAGAACCGACTCGATGGCACTTAACAACAACAAATAGCATTCACTAGCTGCCCTGTAGGAGGAAGATGTGGCCGTTGGCTTATGTAAAGATTATAGCCTTGGGTACCCTAAGGGGCAGTGCTACTCTGTCCTACAGGGTCTCTCTATGAGTTGAAATTGACTGGGTGGCATTGGGGTGGGACAGCATGGTGCGAATGGTTGGTGTTTGACTGCTGACTTACAGGGTAGCAGTGCTAACCCACTCAGTGGCAATGTAGAAAAAAAGTTGTGGCAGTCCACAGATGCTGTTGTTGTTATTGTTAAGTGCTGTTGAATCAGTTCTGACACGTAGGGACCCTGTATAGGGTTTCCGAGGAGTGACTGGTGGGTTTGATCCACTGACCTTGTGGATCACATCGACCTTGCAGTCCAGTGCTTATCCCACAGTGCCACACCAGGACTTCACAGACATTTCAGTTAAGAAAACCATGTGAAGTAGTGTGTTCTCTAACACTTGGGGGTCCCTATTAGCCAGAATTGATTTGATCGCAACTAACCACCGCCACAACATGCTCACCAATTGTATCAAGTCGCTTCTGACTCCTAACAAGCCTGCAGGACAGATCATAACTGCTCCATAGGGTTTCCGAGGATATAAATCCAGTGGAGCCGCTGTTGATTTGAACTGCTGACCTTTTGATTTAGCCTCCCGACACTTAACCCACTGTGCAACCAAGGCTCTGTCACATCAAAAGTTTTGTTGCTGTTGTTAAGTGCTGTTGAGTTGGTTCCTTAGCAGCCCTGTATAGGGTTTCAGAAGAGCAGCTGGTTGGTTTGACCACCACCAACTCTGTGGTCAGAAGTCCACTGCTTATTCTGCAGTAAAGTTAACAAATCACATCTGCAGCTCCTGTTCTATTAATATTTGCCAGAGCTGATGTAGGCTAGTCCGAATAGTGCTAGAGAGGGTGTGAAATTAAAACAAGGTGAATGGAAAGCAAGAACGGGTGATAAGCCAGTAGGAAGGTAAGTGTCAGGATTTCCACCGGTTGATGTGGGACAGGTCACAGATGCCTCTCTGGCTTCTGGCCGGAGTACTGCAATCAACTTGAACAAGTGCACTGCTGCATGGAGGCATTGGAGGGCAGAGGACAGGGATGATCTCATCTGAGGACTGCTCATCACAGGCTGTACTATGGAGAGATTAATTTGGCAGCAAAATGCATGGTGGATTAGAGCTAGCAGAAGCTACAGGTGGAGAAACCAGTTTGGTTGGGTCCCATGCTCATCTCAAAAGTTTCTGTAGATTTTTGGGGTTGGTGGATGATGAGAATCTGATTTTATAGCAATGCATTGCAAACTGTTTGATAAGTGGATGCAGAATTTACGTTGACATTTGAAATTCTGCCTCAAGCTATCCCTATATATATATCTATTTCCCTTAAAATGCCACACCATTTATACAGAGCAGAAGAAAGAAAAGAGAGTGATTTATGGTGTGACCAAAATTTTTTAATGTATTAGACTGGTATGACAACTTATCCTTTTAACAAATTATTTTTGGAAGCAGATTAATTTAAAGATAAAGGAAATATCCAAGTAACAGCTTTTTTAGAGCTTTGTTACAAGGGCTTTCCTTCTAGAGAGTTAATGTTTTCATTCATTCATTCTTCATTCATTCAGCAAACACTTGTTAAACATCTATTATGGCAGGTGATGCATTAAATTTGGATGAGTCAAAGATGATCATGACATGGGTCCCTGTTTTGTTTTCCTAAGAAGATAGCTACACAGGTAAATTATGAAACAGTATGATAAAGGTTCTAATGGAAGTATGAATAAAGTATTGGAGGATTATAGTGCTCTGCCATGCCTACAGTCTTTCTGAGGAGACCACTGGTATTCTATTCTGATTCTTTTTTTTCTTTTGCAGACCTTGGGTCTTATACCGTTTTTTTTGTTGTTGTTGTTTGTTTGTTTTTTAATTTAAGGTTTTTATTGTGGATTGAAAGTTTACAGGGCACATCATCAGTTTCACATTCAACAATTCATATAACTTGTTTCATTACATTGATTATAATCCCCTTCATATACCATCAGTTAAAAGTATTTCTCTTTATCCACTTTAGCTTTTTTTAAAAAACACACAAACAAAAAAAACCCACTCAGGAGTGATTAACTTTTCAGTCTAGGAGCGGAGGTCCTAGGACCTTCAAGGGAGAAGAGTAGAGAGTGGGACCCTACCCAGAGAAACAGTGATGCCTGAAATGGAGCCAGAGATGATGACTTGGAGCGATGGAGCAGCTGGAGACTTTAGATCCAGAGAGGGAGAGCGACTGGGTGTTGAAGACCTGAGGGGTACAGGGGGAAGGATTGCATGGAGGGGATTGTAACCATGGCAATGAGAGACAATATACGATAGAATGAATGTAAAACTAATGTTCTCCCAT
>NW_006408627.1:6955016-6957686 GCF_000296735.1 Chrysochloris asiatica
TTCCCCCAGCTGTGAGCCTTCCAACCATCTAAGTATTCCTTTATATGTGGTTCAGAGTTCTGGGCCCATCGCCTGAACCTGCTTGGTAGGGTATTCTGTGTTGTTGGCGGAGCTCTCTGCTATACATCCACCCGATCTGCCATCTTGTTTGTTCCTTCGGGTCTCATACTGTTTTGCTTGAAGCAGTGCTAAGGCAGTATTCCATTTGCTTTTTGAAATTTTGTCCTATTTAAACTTGAGTTCTTATAAATGCAGACACTTATGCCCTATAGCCTCCGGGTATGGTGCTGTAGGATCAGCACTGGACTTCGAAACACAAGGTTGGCAGTTCAGGCCTACCAGCTGTTCCTTCAAAACCCTGTACAGGGTCCCTGTGAGTAGGAGCTGACTCAATGGCCCTTAACAACAGCAGCAACATATCTGATGTATTCGCCTTCTTGTTGTTGCTTCACCACTGTTTTATTAGTTAATAAGAAATTGTTCTTGTAAGATTTGAAGTGCAGGTGAAGATGTTCTTGTTGTGCTATTAATTCGTCTCTGACTCATAGTGACCTTATATACCAGAGAACAAAACACTACCTCGTCTCTTGCCATACTCACAATCCTTATTGTATTTGATCCCGTGTTGCAGCCACCTTGTCTGTCCAACTTGTTAAGGCGCTTCCTCTTTTTGTTCACCCTTTATTTTATTATACTGAACTTAATGTCCCTCTCCAGCAAGTGTTTCCTCCTGAAAATATATCCAGTGAACTCTAAAGGAAGTCTCTCCATCCTCCCTTCTAAGAAGAATTCTAGCTGAACTTCTTCTAAGACAGATTTGTTTGTTCTTCTGACAGTCCATGATTCTTTGAATATTTTTTACCAACACCATAATTAAAATCCAAGAGGTGAAGGTAGCAGACAAGAAATGCCATCAAGAATTGCCGATTTGTGATATATTCTGAAAGGATGGCATTACTTCTAATTAACGATATTCATACGAAGCATTTTTAAGACTAATGATGTGAAATCCAGGGAAGCACTTAATACACTCTTTAAAAGAATAAACTAAACATAATGTTTTGGTCACGTAAGTTAAATTCAGAAGACAACTTTGAGGAGCTAGTTAAAATGGGCTCATAATACAAAGAACAAGCTATTAAGTCAGTTGTAGGATAATCACTCTATTGTTCTTTCTGTTCTTAGAATCCAGGCCCTCTTTCTTTCCTTTGTGAGTGGTATTGACACTGCTGCTGACACTTTCATAATATACTGTTAAATTCAACCTTCTCCAAGTGCCCACATCTATACAGATGATCTTTATAAAACTATGACTGCTCAAAAACTCTGATAAATCATTGCTGTCTGACATGCACTCACATCTTTAGCAAGGCTTCAAACCAGTTCTTCCCGGTTCAGTTATGGCTGAGGAAGTGAAACAAGAACAGATCAGAATTTGTAAAATTCAGATGAACTGGAACAGGAAAGAAAAATATAGGTCGAAGCCCTCTTGTTGTTAATTGCCGTGCTGCTGAGGCGATTCCAACTCTGTATAAGGTTGTTGAGGAGCTGCTGGTGGGTTTGAGCTGCTGACCTTGTGGTTTACAGTCCAGTGCTGATCCTGCAAGGGACCCACCAGGGTCTTGCTAGAAACTTAACTTCCTGCTTAGAAAACAAAGACTGCATGCACATTGTATAGCAACAACATCTGTTGCTTATAGTGTTTTGAAAAATTGGAAGAGTGTTGCCTTGCTCAGAGATGGCTATCAACTGTGCAGCCTTGAATGTGCATGGAGGCCAGTCTTGCCAGCAATCCAATATCACTCACCATTTTTTTTGCCCACCAAGTCACAGGCAAGGTCAAATTTCTGAACACTGGTTAGCAACTGAGTGCGTAACCA
The DNA here is from genome assembly GCF_000296735.1 of Chrysochloris asiatica. Lineage (NCBI taxonomy): Eukaryota > Metazoa > Chordata > Mammalia > Afrosoricida > Chrysochloridae > Chrysochloris > Chrysochloris asiatica. The sequence goes on from NW_006408627.1 coordinate 6,956,897, forward strand.
TTTGGGCTTTTTTGTATCCTAAGTGCCACTGAGTCGGTTCCAACTCACAGCAACCCTGTATAGGGTTTTGAGGAATGACTTTTGAGTTAGAACTGTTGAGCTTGTGGTCCACTGCGTATCCTACAGCATGACAGTAGGGCTGTGTCCACCGTATAATGTAATAATCCAATACAAGTTTTTCTCCAAAAGCCTGTCTTCCCATGCCTTGTTGTCTCTGTTCTAATCGATCCGATCCCAAATCTACTTTCCTGCAAAAATCCTATTTATTTTACCTTAACTTTTATTCGGTTTCACTTCAACATTTATTGAATTCTTTCTGTGTGTTATGTGTGTTGTTGTTGTTAGGTACCATCGAGTGTGTTCTGACTTATAGCAAGCTTATGTACAACCGAACGAAACACCACCGGGTCCTGCATCAACCTTACAATAGCTGCTGCTACCACTGTGCCAGTCCAACTCAGTGGGGTCTCCCTCACTTTTGCTGACCCTCTGCTTTACCAAGCATGATACCCTTTTTCAGGGACTGGTCACTCCTGATAACATGCTTGAAGAACGAGAGACAAAGTCTGGCCATCTTGGTTTCTAAGGAGCATTATGGTTATTCTCCTTTCAACGCAGATTTATTTGTTCTTCTGGCAGCCCATAGTACTTTTAATATTCCCGCCTAACGTCGTATTTCAAATGCATTAATTCTATGGTCTTCCTTATTAAGTGTTCAATTTTCACATGCATATGAGGTTATTGAAAATACCTTGGCTTGGGTGAGGCCTATGTTAGTCCTCAAACTGAC
>NW_006408627.1:6958041-6960583 GCF_000296735.1 Chrysochloris asiatica
TTTGATCTTCATCAGTAAATATTTTAATAAGTCCTCCTTGCTTCTAGCAAGCAAGGTTGGATTCTGCATATCAATAGGTTGTTAATGAGTCTTCCTCCAATCCTGATGGATGCCTCATTCTTCTTCATTTATTCCAACTTCTCAGACTATTTGCTCAACACAAAAATTGAATAAGCATGGTAAAAGAATATTTCCCTAACACACACCTCTCATGATTTTAAACCATGCAGTGTTCCCCTATTATATTTGACTGACTGCCTTTTGGTCTATATACAGGTTCCTCATGAGCACAGACAGTAAAGTGTTCTGGAATACTTGTTTTCTACAGTACTGTCTATAGCTTGTCATAATCCACACAGTCAGAAGCCTAGGCATAATCAGTAAAGCACAGGAAAACATCTATCTGGTATTCTCTGTTTTTCAGCCAAGGTCCACCTGAGTCAGCTGTGTATCCCTCATTCCATATCCGCATGACATTTTGAACCTCTGTCAGTTCCCTGTCAATGTATAGCTGCAGCTGTTTTATTGCCTTTAGCAAAATTTTACTTGTATGTGATATTAATGATACTGTTGTATGTTTTCCATATTCCTTTGGGTCACCTCTCTTTTTGGACTAGGCACAAATATGGATCTTTTTCCATCAGTTGGCCAGGTAAGTTGTCTTCCAAATTTCTTGGCATAGATGAGTGAGTACCTCTAGTGTTGCATCGGTGTATTGAAAGATTTCCATTTGTAGCCCATCAGTTCCCAGAGCCTTGTTCTTTGCCAATGAGATCAGTGCAGCTTGGACTTCTTCAGTACCATTAGCTCTTCGTCATATGCTGTCTCTAGAAATGGTTAAGTATCGACCATTTCTTTTTGGTACTGTGACTCTGTATATTCCTATCATCTTCTTGTGATGTTTTCTGCATCATTCAATATTTTGCCTATTTGTTGTTGTTGTTGTGAAGTGCCATCGAGTTGATTCCGACCCATAGAACCCTTCAATATTGCATGTCGAGGTTCAGATTTTTTCCTGTTCTTTCAGCTTTAGAAATGCTACCAAACATTCAAGGAAGAGTTGACACCAATTTGACTAAAACTATTTCAAATCATAGAAAAGGAAAGAAAACTTCCTAATAACATTTTATGAAGCATGCATAATCCTCATACCAAAGCCAGGAAATGACATCATTTAAAAAGAACATTATTGACCAATATCCTTCATGAACATAGATGCAAAAATCCTAGACTGCTTGGGGGTTCTCTTTGAGCTTCAGTCTTTGAAGGGGGTTTCCCCTGATGGACTGATTTTCCTTGAATGATGGCTCCAAAGCAAACAACTTGCTTGTTACAAATTTCTGGATGCAAGAAACTAAAAGAGATGTACAAAAATGGAAGACTAGACCATGTTCCTGGATAGGAATTCTTAACATTGTGAAAATGTCAGTACTACCCAAAGCAGCCTACAGATATAATGCAATCCCAATCCAGATTCCAATGGCATTCTTTTAAAAGATGGAATAAATGATTACAAACTTTATATGGAAGGGAAAGAGACCCAGGATAAGCCAAACACTGTTTAAGAATAACAAAAAAGTTGGAAGCTTCTTACTCCCTGATTTTAAATTTTACTACATGGCTGTTGTTGCTATTGAGTCAGTTCTGACCCATAGCGACCCTGTATAGGGTTTCTGAAGAGCAGCTGGTAACCTGGGACTTTTGACCTTGAGGTTCAAATCAGCTTTGCAGTGCAGCACATTAACCCACAGTACCACACCAGGAATTCATTACAGTGGTCAAAACAGCCTGGTACTGGTACAATGCAAGATCCATGGATCCATGGAACAGAATTGAGAATCCAGAAATTAACCCATCCACATACAGCCAACTGATCTTTGACAAAGATCCAAAGAGCCAATGGGGAGGAGATATTCTCTTCAACAGAAGGTGAATTGATATGCAAAAGATAGAAATAAGACCTTTATCTCACACTATGTACAAAAAAACAACTCAACATTGTTTAAAGACCTAAATGTAAATCTCAGAATTATAAAGGTCATCAGTGAAAAAATGTGGACAAGTTTAAGGGCTCTAATACAGGGCACCTGGTGTGGTGCTGTGGGTTAATGCTCCAGACTGCACTGCAAAGTCGTTTGAATCTCAAGTTCGGTGGTTCAAGCTCACTCTAATGAGCTCTGATAGCATAGTGGTTATAAATCGGGCTGCTAATCTCACAGTCAGCAGTTCGAAACTACCAGCTGTTCTACGGGAGAAAGATGAGGCTTTCTGCTTCCATAAAGTTTTACAGCCTAAGAAACCCTGTACAGGATCGCTATGAGTTGGAAATAACTCCACGGCACATAACAACAACAACAATAACTCCTTGTATTAGAGTCCCTAAATTTGTCTCTATTTTTTCATTGATGATCTTTATAATTCTAGGTTTTACATATTAATCTTAATCCCTTTTGAGCTTGTTTTTGTATATGGTGTGAGATACAGGTCTTGTTTCATCCTTTTGCAGATCAATTTCTAGTTTGCCAGCATTATTTGTTGAAAA
>NW_006408627.1:6961458-6973186 GCF_000296735.1 Chrysochloris asiatica
TTAGGGACCTCTGCTCCTAGATTGAAAAATTAATCACTCACTCCCCTCCTTGCTATAAAACGTCTACCTTTACATTTCCAACTCTCACAATCTGTCCTGATAACAATTATTCACTATTGTATCACAAGAGACCTGTCTGCATATCATTTCATCAGCCCTGCCTGGACAAACAGGAGATTCTCCCTTACTCCACACCCTCTGGATCTAGGTTCCCTCTTGAAAACTTGTAAGCCAGTCACTTCTTTTGGCTAGGATTTTGATGAAAATTTTTGCATCTATGTTCATGAAAGATATTGGTCAATAATTTTATTTTTTAATGATGTCTTTTACTGGTTACGGTATGAGGGTTACGCCTGCTTCGTTGAATGTACTAGGAAGTTTTCTCTCCTTTTTGAAATAGTTTTAGTAAAATTGATGTCAATTCTTCTCTGAATGTTTGGTAAAATTCACCAATGAAGTCATCTGGGCCTGGACTTTTTTGTAGGAAATTTTTAAATAGCCTTTTCAATTTCTTCTTTTGTTGTAGGTCTGTTCAAGTTTTCTACTTCACTCTGTATTAGTTACTTAGGCTGTATTTTTCTGAAAATCTTCACATTTCTTTCAGATTTTCAAATTTATTGGAGCACATCTTCATAGTGTTCTGTTATTATTTTAATTTACATTGTTTCTGTTGTGACATCACTAATACCATTTCTATTTATTTTTTTAAAGCTTTTATTGTGAATTGAGTGATAGTTTACATGGCAGATCATCAGTTTTGCAGCCAACCAATCTTATTTTGTTTGATATAATCCCGTACAGGCACCATCATTTAACAGTATTTGTCTCTAATCCCTCTTTGTGTGTGTGTGTGTGTACACAAAATACACAGGAATATATAATCGTTTAAACAACCAAAAGTCACATTTTGCAAGCCAGCCTCCTGCCCACTGGCAAACAGTCATTCTGTTTCCATGAGTCTAGAGTTCTCAGCTGCCCTCTCTCTCCATACCATCACCTCTGCCTCCATCTCTGGTGACTCTGCTTCTCTAGTTAGGATCCCAAGCTCCACTCATGCTCTTTCCCTTGATAGTCCTAGAGTACTCTGTTCATGAAATGTAACATTAACTACTCCCTTCTTTTTTTTTTTTTAACCCAACTTCTACCTTTACAGTTGTGACTATTGTAATTCATCATGATAACAATTACTCACTATTGAATCAAAAGAATCCTATCCCATCTCCTTTCACCAGATCCTTCTAGACAAGATGAAAACTATTCAGTGGGGATTCTAGCTACCCCTCGCACATTCTGAAATGAAACTCCCTCTTGAAAACTTGTAAGCCAGTCATTTCATGCTTTCTTGCCCCCTCCCCCATTTTAGGTAGCCAATGTCTAAATTGCTTGTACAGGGTCGCTATGGGTCGGAACCGACTCGATGGCACTTAACAACAACAACAAATCATATCAACCCTGTGTATAGAGGGTATAGGATTGATCCTTGATGTGAAGATTCCTTCCCTCTCAGTTGATATTTTAAGCTACTACATTCATAAGTATACATCAAATTAATCAAATTGTAGCAATTTATACTTGTTTCCTTTATTAAAATTATTTTTCTGCCTCTAGTTGAGTTCTAATCATCAAACCATCGAACCTAGGGCAGATGGGTACTGTCTGCCAGTTTGTGTGTTCTTGTACCTCTCTCACTTCATATCAGCTGGACACTTCACGCTCATCTCTAGCCCACTGTGGCAAGGTCAGTGTCCTTGGGCTCAGGAATTCCCAAATCTTCCCAAACTTCGGATCAGCCAGCCCTATCTCTCATCTCTCATCTCAGGGTCAACAGGAGTCTCTGGAACATGGTTGAACTCAGCCCATGTCTTCATTACTCCGTTTCCTCCACTTCCACTCAAAAGTCGACCAATGCACAATCACCAGCGAGCTTACAAGCCTGCTCGGGTGTTTCCTTTGCGTTTCCGTCTTGGAATTGGGTTTGTCCTGAAGGGCTTAATATCTTATCTTTTACCTCTTTTCTTTTGCTAAGTTTGCCAATGGTTAACTAGTTTTATTAATCCTTTTAAAGAACCAGTTTCTTGTCTTGTTGATTCTATTTTTCTGTTTTCTAATTCATTTATTTCTGCTGTGATCTTTATTATTTCTTTTCTTCTGATGATGGTAGGTTTACTTTCATGGTCTTTTCTTAATTGTTGGAGGTGTTGATTTTAAAACATCAAAATATTACAAACTGGCTTTTAAGCAGGGTAATATTCAGTTTCTATGTATTTGATTTTGTTACCTTGGTCTTTCTACTGGTTAATAATTTTATAGCATTGTGATCTGAGAAGCCAGTTTGTAATATTTTGATGATTTAAAATTATTGAGACTTGCTTTGTGGCCTAACATATGGTCTATTCTGGAGAAATTTCCATGTTCACTGGAAAAGAATGTGTATTATGCTATTGTTGGGGTGAGAACTCTGTATAAATCTTGGTTGATTGTTTTGTTTAGTTCCTCTGTGTCTTTGTTGAGTTTCTGTTGCGCTGTTCTGTCCTTTTTTGATAGTGGTATGTTAAAATCACCTACTGTTATTGTAGAATTTTCTGTTTCTCTCTCTATTTTATTAAAGTTTGTTTTATGTATTTTGAGCTTCTTTATTAAGGGCATGATATTTATATAGTTATGTCCTCTTATTCAATTGACCCTTTCATCATGCGGTAATATCCTTATCCCTTATGCTGGCTTTTGCCTTAAATTCTGGTTTATCATCGATTAATATTGTCACTCCTGCTTGTCTTTGATTGTCATTAGCTTGATAAATTGTTTTCCATCATTTAATTTTTAATCTTTGTTTGTCCTTGAAAGTAATGTGTGTCTCTTGTAAACAGCACATTGAAGGATCCTGTTTTCTTACCCATTCAGCTACTCTCTCTTTACTGGTGCATTTAATCCATTGATGTTCAATGTAATTAGTGATAACCATGAATTGATTGCACCCATTTTGCTGAGTGGTTTGTGTGTGTGTGTGTGGTGCTACTGTTTCTTTTTATGCATTTTTTTCCCAGTACTGAGTTCACTTTTTTGGTGTGCTTTTTCTTGTCAATATCTTCATAATTTTAATGTTTACAAAATCATCATGGATTTTCCTTTTCTTGATTTGATATAAAGAAAGGTATAATTATGCTTCTTTGAGGTTACCTATAATTTATTAATTTATTCCCCAAATTAAAACCGTCCGTTTTATCGTGAAATCTACTTGACTTCCTCGCTATATGGTATTCTATAACTATACTTTTCCTTCTTTTTGCTCTGTAGTTGTTTTCATTATAGATCGATATCTGTGATTCCTTATCTTCACTCTTGTAATTTTCTTTACTCTGGATACTTATATATCTGGATTGAATATTATAAGTGTTGCTGCCATGTGTGTCAGGCTCTGGTTGTTGTGTCTTGTATTGTTCTCAGTTCAAAGGACTGTCTTTAGTTTTTGTAAAGTAGGCTTGGTTCTTACAAATTTCTTTGATTTCTGTTTATCTGGAAATGTTTTAATTTCACCATTATTTATGAGGGACAGTCAGTCTTACTGGATAGATGGTTTTTGATCGACAGTTGTTTCTTATGTCTCTCCCCATTGATTTCTCGCATGCATGGTTTCTGCTGAGAAGTCAGAATTTACTCTTATTGGTTTTCCTTTGTAGATAACATTTCGCTTTTCTTAAGCTTCTTTCAGTTTTCTTTCCTTGCCTTTGATTGTGAAGAGTTTGATTATGATATGTCTTGGTGATTTTCTTTTTTGGGTCTATCTTGTTTGGGGGTTGTTCTGCTTCTTGAATACTTATCTTTCATGATGTTAGGGAGATAGTCTTCCAGCTGCTCTTTGACTATCTCTTCTGTGGTTTCCTTTGTCTCTTCCTGTTGTGGCATTCCAGTCACTCTAAAGGTTATAACTCTTCATGTTGTCCCACACGAATCTTCGCTTTCTTCAGATTTTTTCGTTCTTTCTTTTTTAAAATTGTTTTTTTGTCTTACTAGTATTGAAAGATTTATCCTTAGGTGCACTAATTCTGACTTCCATTGATTCAGTTCTACTCCTTTGCCCTTATAGTGTGTCTATTTCTGATATCTTAGTGCTGATCTTCTATATTTCTGTTTGCAGGATTTGTACTAATGCTGTATCTGTGTTGTTTAATTGTTCCTGTAGCCCTTTTTTGAATTCTTTCTTGTTTTATATGGCCTTTCTTTGGAACATTTTGATGTGCCTCAATAACATTCCCTTAAATTCTTTTACAGGTACGTCTAGTGCCTCTTCTTTAAAAGCATTTTGGTCATTTGTTTGAGCTATGCATGTTTCTTGAGTAAACAGAAATTTCTGCAATTTTCTAGGCATTGTGGTGTATTGTATTTGCATTAAATGGATGCATATATGTTGGTGTATTCTTAGGCACTCACCAATTGCATCCTGATGGGTGTGATCAGGAGATGAGCTTCTCTGTTTGCTGTTCGTACAGTTCAGTTCAGAGTGGGTTTAGCCTGTATTGGTTGTAGTTGCTGCTCAGGTTTTTAGCAGCTGGTATTACCTCGTGCCTAATTGGTAGGGCTGTATTGAGTCCTGCTGTAGTTTGGTTGTATGGCTTCAGTTGCTATCATGTGATGCAAGAAGAAGGAAAACAAACAAACAAACAAAAATAGCCCAACAATGAAAAGTGAATTTCAATGGCTTTCTCTCCACCAGTAAGTGTTGGGCTGCTTTATCTACTGGCTACTTGCTTTCACAGCCTCTTGAGAAAGTTCAAAATGTCCACGCCACATCCAGTAAGCCCACACAGACTGCATGCCTCCTTGTCTCCATGTGTCCGTTCAACCCCATCTCCAGATGAAAGCCAATCTGGGGCTGGCCAGGGTCGACTTTCCAGATTTCAATTAGAACCTGCCATAGTGTGGTTATTGTATGTAGGTCTTTCCCAGACTCAGAACCTACAAGTGGCTCTGACCACCTGGAAAGCAGGAGATTCCCTGTGGTTTTATGTTGGTCAGAAAACAAGGGAAAAAATAAAATAGAATTGCTCTTTTTTTCTCTGCAAGCCACATGTAGGTTTCTGCTATTTGAATATGTTTTCTCATCTCACAAACTGCTCAGGAAGTTTTAAGGTGGTTGCCGCAGGTTCCATCAGTGGCTGTCACTGCTCATCCTCTATTCGTCTTTTGTTGTTGATAAGTGCTGTTGAGTCAGTTCCAACTCATAGCAACCCTGTATAGGGTTTCCGAGGAGCAACTGGTGAGTTTGAACATCCGACCTTGCTGTTCAGTGCTTACACTACAGTGTCTTTTGTGTTATTTTTAAAAAGATACTTGCAACAAAGAAGTCATTGGTCTCACAAAATTCTGTCATGCAATCACCAGCATCATTTCTATCACTAAGGTCATATTTTCCAACTCCTGATGCTACCTGTTTGTTTCCAACCTTTGCATTCCAACTACCAACATGATTCCATGTTTGATGAATTTCAGACTGAAGAAGTTGGTAGAATTCTTCACTTTCATCATCACTGGCTTTAGTGGTTGGTGCATAAATTTGAATAGTGGCATTAAGTGGTCTTCCTTGTAAGTGTATGGATATTATCCTATCACAGACAGCATTGTACTTCAGAATAAATTTTGAAATGTTCTTTTTGATTGTAAATGCAACACCATGCCTCTTCAATTTGTCGTTGCAGGCGTAGTAAACCATGTGACTGTTTGATTAAAAATGGTCAATACCAGTCTATTTCATTCAGCTCCCTAATGTCTAGGAAATCTATGTTTATACATTCTATTTAATTTTTGACAACTAATTTTTCTGCATTCATTCTATCTAAATTCAATTTTCTATTAATGAATATTTACAACTGCTTCTCCTCATTTAGAGTTTTTCCCCATTAGCTAATGAATCCCAAAAACTTACGCCATTCACCACATCACAGTCAGATCTACATTGAGGAGGCAGCTCTTCCCCAGTTGTATTTTGAGTGCCTTCCAACATGAGGGGCTCATCTTCCAGCATTATAACTGACAATATTCTGGTGCTGTTTCTAATGGTTTATTATTCAATATTCCAGTGCTATCTGACAGTGTTCCACTGCTATTCACAAGATTTTTAGTTGCTACATGGCAGCATCAATGAGCTCAAGCATGGCAACAATTGTAAGGTTGTCCCAGGATCAGGCAGTGTTCTATTCTGTTGTGCATAGGGTCACTATGAGTCGGTACTCACTCAATGGCACCTAACAACAACAAATGCTTGGAAGTAGTCCACCTTTCTTTCTTCTTCCAAGTCTATCTTAGTCTAGAAGCTTAGCTGAAACATGTGCACAATGCATGACCCTGGAAATATTTAAGATACCTGTGTTGTAGCCTACAGCATCACAGCAACCTGCAACCCACCACAGTATGAGAGACTAACTGATGAGTGGTGGATGCTATGTTTTGAGGAGACAAAACTCTTAAAGGTAATCTTTCTTTTGAGACAATAATAGTATAGAGAGTCCAGTATACAAATATTTATTAAAAAATTTCCACATGTTAGGGTTAGATGTTGAACATGTGGTGACAATTAAGACTGACAATTATGCTTTCTGCCCTGATAAAACATATGTTCTAATAGAAGAAATCGAAATAAAAATTTAAAAATTAATCTGAGACAAATAACTATGAAGGAAAAAAAATTCTAATCTGAGAAAGAAAATAATCAGGGTAGGGAGGAAAATCAATTTTTGATAAAGAATCGGAGTCACAATTGGTCTCTCTGAAGAATTGATATATATGTTGTTGTTATTATTATTATTATTGTTATTCAAGAAATTTCTTGGACAGAAGCTATCCCCTGAGGTCAGCTTTTACTGAAATAATAGACTGCCACACAAAACAAAGGATATTACCCATGAGCATAGTGTTCCACTAAAGAACCATCTATATGAGACCAAAGGTCAACAAATAATCTAAAGTAAATATCTGAAGGAGCAGGGAAGTTAGAGCACTAGAAATGGAACAACCAGAGTGAAATTAAAGAGAATGTTGACACATTGTGAAACATGTAACTAATGTCATGGAACAGTATGTATAGAAATTGTTAAATTTGGTATAAAATAAAATGTTCATATACTTTTTTTATTTTAGTGTTTTTGTTCATATACTTTTGAAAGACATTTAAACAAGTAATTTCAGTTAAATGTAATAAACATTAAGTATCAGAGGTAAATCTCAGAAAGACCTCTGTGTAAGAAATGTAAATATAAATGAGTTGTTATGATAGTGTGTTAAATATAATTATAGAGTATATTAGCAAGAATGGAGCTTTGATAGTGGGGCAGGACATATAGTGGGGCAGGACATAACGTCAGTTTTCACTGGCATGTGTAAGAGCTTTGTGAAGGGCTTTCCACACAGAGGAACAGAGGTTTAAAACCATTTGGATGGTGTTCACAGAGTCTGTAGCAATTTGGTATTACTGAGGTTGTGCAGTGCAAGTTCAAACTGGGTAACGAGGTTGAGAAGTGAGTGGGTAGGAAGGTTAAGAAGGGGCTCTGGAGTCAGAACTGGGCTCAGTCCCATGCCCAGTGTCCAGGACAAGGTTTTAAATTCATGTCTTTCATCTTCCTTATGTGTAAAACTGAGGCAATGACTGCACCTACTTTTTAATGTCATTATAAGGAATAAAGGAGTCTTAATATGAGAGGAAGTTTTTAAGTTCATGGAAACTTTCCATTACATTTTAATTCCGTTTTTCCACATACCTTTTGAAGTCCCCTTGCACTTACAAAGTGCTTGGAACAGGGTCTGATACATAGCAAGTGCCCTATACATACATCTGACAATGGCTGTGACTGAATTGCATGGAAATACGCTTTGACTGATTGCAGACCCACGGAGCGTTACTTGTTTTCTACTGACTCGATCGGCTTCTGTTTTTAAAATGCCATTTAAGATGGAGTGGGAGTAGTATGTGTGGGAAGTGGAGGGGGGCTGGAATTGAATTTCTGTGTAGTCCTGTGACCTCACCTTTCTCCCTCAGTCCCTGCATAATTACTCCTTCCTCCACCTGTGTTCCCACAGCATTTTATCTCTGCTGTGGCATTTTTCCATTGTATTTTATAGTTTGTGTTTTTCACACTAGACTGAATTTCCCGCAGGGTGTTAAGGACTGTGTGTTACTCATCTTTATATCCCAGTGCCAAGAATATTGCCTGACTCTGGCACATACTCGGTGCTCGATAAAAGTTTGTTGAATTTATTTGAAAGATTTACTAGGGAGTTGCCCTAACATATAATTCAGGAGAAAGGTCCTCCCATGGAAGAGTCTGGGCATGTTGCTATGGGAGGGTGTTTTCATTCTTTCATACACCAAGTATTTATTGAGTGCCTTCTGCACATGGTGCTGTGGGAGATATGAGGATGAATCAGATTCGTACTCTGCCCTGGGTTGTGTTGACTCTGTTAGTCTTAATTATGGGTATAAGGGAAATGGTAAATGGTTACTGATAGGTTTTATGAGAAATAAGCAATGAGGAGGTTTAATTGTATTGAAGTTTTGGTTTAGATGTGTGATGACTTAAAGAATCTGGAAATTCTTTTTAAAATGATGTTCTGTTGGTGATAGTTTATTTTTCGTTGTTACATTTCTTTTTTATATCATGAGAGAATTTGCATAGTAATAGCATAGCGTCAAAGTTTCTTAGAGGAATCTCTGGTTAAGCAACAAAAGGTTGCTTAACATGTTTGGTAAACTAACCACCAAGTTAAGCATTTGAGCCCACCTCAGGAGACCATGGAAGACAGACCAGGTTGTCTGCTTTAAAATCTGACATTAGAATCCCTCTGAAAATGAAACATGGTTCTACTCTGATATACCTAGGGGTTGCCATAAGTAAGATTCAACTGGTTTTATGTGGATAGGGATATATCCTTGTTCTTAGAGTAAAACACTTTGATGCTTGCTACTTTTTCTTAAGGAGCTCTGGTAGCTTACTGGTTACAAATCAGGCAGCTAACCTCAGAGTCAGCTGTTCAAAACTACCAGCTGTTCCGCGGGAGACAGATGAGGCTTTCAGCCCCCGTAAGATTTACAGCCTCGGAAACCCAGTATGTAGCACACCACCACTGCTTTTTCTTGGACTTATTCCAAAATCAGTGCTGGGCGTTACTTTTGATGAGAGAGGTACCTTGTTAGACGTTTTTACGAGCTGTATTTTTGAGCTCTAGTTTGCATCTATCTCTGTGTTTCTCACCATCATTCTCTGACTCTTGCTGCCATCAAGGCCATTCCTACTCATGCTGACTCCACATTTATCATAGTAGACCTGTGCTCCATCCATAGGGTTTTCAATGGCTGATTTTTCAGTAGGTCACCAGGTTGTCTTAAAAAAAAAAAAAAAATTTTTTTTTCAAGTTTTTATTGTGAATTGAGTGGTTGTTTACAAGGGAGAACATCGGTTTTATACTCATGGTTTCATTGCAATGATTACATCTCCTCTCCTATGTTCATCGTCATTCAACATTCCCTCTGGGGTTTTGTTTTGTTTTTGTGTTTTTTTTGGGGGGTGGGGGAAGGATGTACACAAATACACTCAGAAATATAATAGATAATCATTTAAACAACCAAATGGCACATTCTGCAAGTCTGCCTCCTGGCTGCCAGCTCTCAGTCCCTCGCTTTCCATGAGTCTAGCTGCTCTATCTTTCCATGTCATCATCTCTGCCTCCATCTCTGGATAGGGTCTCATGTTACGCTCGTGCTCTTTTCCCTTGATGGTCCTAGGGGCCTCTGTTCCTGGATTGTAAGATTAAGTACTCTCCCCTTTATGTTACAAAATTTCTACCTTTACAGTTGAGACAGTCGCAATTAGTCATGATAACAATTACTCACTATTGAATCATTAGAATCTTATCCCCATCTCCTTTTACCAGACTCATCTAGACAAGATGAAAACCATTCAGTGGGAATTCTATCTTCTTCTGCATACCCTGAAACTAAACTACCTATTGAAAACTTGTAAGCCAGTTACTTCATGCCTTTATCATCCACCTCCACCCCATTTTAGGTACCCAATGTCTAAGTTGCCCATTCCTATCAAGCCAGGTTGTCTTTTGAGGTGCCTCTGGGTAGACTGGAACCTCCGACTCTCTGTTAACAGCTGAGCGCTGTAACAGTTTGCTGCACCACTCAGACTCACATCCCTTGTTTTTTTGTTTTTGTTTTTCATAGAAAAAGTAGGCTCACTTCTTTTGTAACCATTTGTAAATCTTTGCTCAAGCCATTTGGTTAGTAGCCAGGTGTGCTAACTTGTTTGTACCAACAGAGACACAGAATATTTCTAAAGCCCAGAAAAAAATCCCAGTGAACTCATTGAAATTTTGCCTCATAGGCTCTCAACTTCTGTGTTCCTCAAACTCCTGGGATATTCACGGAACCCGTTTTGCTCTTGATATTTTCATACCCCTTTGCCCATGTCTTACTTAGTATACCACGGGCAAGTCCTGGTATACTGGAACTCAGTAAATGTTTGTTGATGACATGAACTGATGTGAATAACAGCCCTTCTAGATGTGGGAAGGTATTCACTGAGATTGTTCAGGAGTGTATTTAATGGTTCTTTTTACTTCTGTGAAAGTTTTATTTGAAAACCCTTCTAAAATAGCAAACCTGTCAGAATGGTTCCATTTTTAAAATGTCCCAGTAATATGAGTGCGTAAGGGAGATGCAAAAGAAAACTCTATGAAGTTATTGTCTTGTCTATCAGGCTGGCAAAAATCAGGAGTTTGACAACATGTGTTGGCAAGGCTGCATGGAGAAACACTTCTATATTCTCATAGAATGCTGATGGGAAGACAGAATGATATAGCCTTTTAAGAGGAATTTGGCACAGGTAGTGAAGTCACATTTGCATTTACCTTTTGATCCAACAGTCTTACTTCTAGGAATCTCTCCCCAAGATACACTGGCAAAATATGAAAGAGAGGGTCACACATCTATGAGTTGCAGAGTATTTTCAATATCAAAAAATTGAAAATAACCCAAATTGTTGTTCAGTGCCACTGAGTTGAATCCGACTCATAGCAACTCTGTTTAGGGTTTCAGAGGAGCAGTTGGTCGCTTTGAACTGCTGATCTTGTGATTTGAAGTCCAGTGCTGATCCTATTGCGCCACACCAGAAGTCAATAGGGAGTTTTAAAAAACAACAATAACAACAAAAACCACCTGATACTTTGACTCAAAAAGAACTATGATAGAGTAGTGGATTAGAAGTTGGGCTGCTAACTGTAAGGTCAGCAGTTCAGATCTACCAGTTGCTCTTTGGGAGAAAGATGAGATTTTTCTGTTCCCGTAAAGACTTATAGCTTTGGAAACCCTATACAGGGTCGCCATGAGTTGGAACCAACTTGACGGCACTCAATCACCACTACTTTGACACAGCTATAAAAGGAAATGAGGGCTCTAATTTTCTAAAGTGGAGTGATTTTTAGAATATATTATTTAAAAAAATAATGTGTGGAACAATATATCATATTGCTATTTTTTATTTAGCAAGGGAGGAAGAATATAAAATGTATAGTTTAAAGAGCAAATAAGAGAAGGATAAACCAAAAGCTAATAAAGAAGAGAAATAGTGAAGGAAGGACAGGTTTCTTGGAATATACCTTACTTTATGGCTGATTTTAGATCTGTTAAACAGCACACATAATAGTAAGACAAGATTAAACCAAAATGCGGCGGGGG
>NW_006408627.1:6977901-6990690 GCF_000296735.1 Chrysochloris asiatica
AGGTGGGATATATTCAGGGTCATATTTTGGCTCTTGTGTGGTTGGGTGGGACTAACGCTGGGATTGGTTAGTTTTGCCTTCTCACTAGATTTAAAAAGAGTCTCCTCAGAGGCAGGAACAGAGTGAAAAAGAAGTACCCTGAACAGATCTTGAGATCCTTACCTGAAAAAGCAGCAGCAGCAGAGGTAGTGTACGTTAGAGGCAGTGGGGAGACACAGCTGCTGTGGGTTTCCTGGTTCATAGACTGAGGAAAGCTGAGTGCCTACGGGCAGGAGGCTGGCTTACACAGTGTACCCTGTGGGCATTTACAGACTGGCTAAAGGAGCTTTGTAACACTTGTATGAGCAGGGCAGAGGCTGAGTGGTCACATGTCAGCAGTATGGCAGAGAAGAGGTGTTTCTGCCTGGAGGACTGTCCTCATCCTGAGTTGTTTCTGGTCCTGAATTGTATCCTGTTCACTTCCCTAATAAGCCTTATAATTTGGCAGTATTGTCTGAGTTCTGTGTGGTCATTGCAGTGGATTATCAAACCCAGATGTGAAGCAGAGAGTTCTATGAGAGGGACGATTGGTGTCATAAGAGAGCAAAGAAGGTTAGAAGGGTGGAGGAGGCATGTCTGACCTCTGCCTTGTAGGAATTGGCCTTGGGCTGATTCTATTTCTCCCTTATGAAACCAGAGGAAGTCAGACCTGGCCTCCACGCTGTTTTTGACACGCCCTTGAAGAATGCGCAGGTGCATTGTTTTGATGGAAGAACATTCCTCAGTGCAAATTTCCAGGTCTTTTTTCTCACCAATGTAGCTTTTAATTTCCTTAAAAATTTTCCTAATAAGCCCCCATAACCATACTTTGTCCTACAAGAAAATCTATCAAGTTTGTCCCTTTGGGATTCCCAAACATAGATCTAATAACCTTCTCAGCTGAACTCTTTGTCTTAAGTTTAACTGAAGCCTAGCAGATTCCCTTAGGATGCCGCTGGTTTGATAGGGGCTTTTTGAAGGCACCATAAAGAAACTTAAGGCAAATGAAATATTGAGGGATCTCTAGTAGCAAAATTTTATTACATACCCTTGTATTTTTAATGTGATTTTCTAACCATCACGGGGAACTTGAATGTGTATGTTACTTGAAAAATATGTTAAAAAAACAACAGGGTTGGGGTTTCATGTGTTTACTTGTTTGTTTGTTTGTTTGTTTTTTAATTGCTTTTTTTACAAGCTTATCTTTAGTCACTGGATTATGATGCAGGTGCTCTGGCCCCAGGTATTTATTTTTCCCCCAAACTCCAAACATTGTCAGACAAAACCCAACTAGCCATCTATGTAAGACTTTGCCTTTTGCAGAAATGATCTATCTAACCCCAGAAGATGTGCCATGGTGAACCTTGTTGTGGTGCTGTAGGATTAGCACTGGGCTGCTAACTGCAAGGTTTGCAGTTCAAACCCACTAGCCGATCATGGAAACCCTATCCGATGTTGCTAAGAGTCGGAACTGACTTGGCGACTCACAACAACAACATGGAGTAACATAACTAGATATTAGGAAAAATAAATGTTCCTGAAAATGTGCAAGTAACCTTATGGCTGTTTCCTCATGAGTGTAACAGTAGCGTCCTATTGTTGATGTTGCATAGTGTAGTGGTTTCAAGCTTGGGCTCTGGAGCTAACCACCAAGTCGTATCTCAGTCTCCTCACCTATACTAGCTGTGTGGCTTTGAGACAATCACCTATGTTTTCAGGGCTTCATTGTCCTATTTAAATACAATGTTTGTTTTAAGTGCCATTGAGTTAGTTCTGATTCATAATGATCCTGTATAGGGTTTCCAAGGAGTGGCTGTTGGGTTTGAACCGCCGACCTTACTGTTCAAACAGGAGTTGTTGTTAAGTGCTGTTGTGTCAGTGCTGACTCAGAGACCTGTTGTAGGGCTTCCAAGGAGCAACTGGTGAGTTTGAACCGCTGACATTGAGGTTGAGCTCTTATCCTACAGCTCCATACCAGGACTGCTTAAACAGGAGTAGTGTTGATGTCTCAGTCAGGGTTCTCTGGAGAAACAGACCCAATGAGAGAGAGATTTATTTTATAGAAATGGCTCATGTGATTGTAGGACTGGCAATTCTGAAATCTGTAAGGAAGGCCAGGAGGCTGGAAACTCGGGTAGGATTTCTATGTTACAGTCTTGGGGCAAAATTCTTTCTCTCTCTGAAACCTTAGTTTTTGTTCTTCAGGTCTTCAACCAATTGGCTGAGACCCACCCACATTATCGAGGGTAATAGCCATTGCTAAAAGTCAGCTGATTATGAATGTTTATCAGATAAAATCACAGGTGTCTTAGTAATCATCCAGTATAGTGAAGAACTTAGGAGCTCTGGTAACGGTAGTGACTAAGAGTCAGGCTGCTTGAGGTTAACCTTGAGGTTGTTGTTGTGTTAAGTGCTATCAAGTTGGGTCACACCCATAGCAACCCTGTATAGGGTTTCCGAGGAGCAGCTGGTGAGCTTGTACCACCTACCTTGCAGTTCAAATGGCTTTGCAATCTGGCTCATTAACCCACAGTGCCACACCAGGATGCCAACTTTGAGGTTAGCAGTTCGAAATTACTAGCCGATCGTGGGAGAAAAATGAGGCTTTCTGTTCCCATAAAGGTTTACAGCCTTGGTAACCCTATACAGGGTCGCTATGAATCGGAATCAACTCCACAACACACCACCACCACCATCAGATAAACAAAATACCATCACAGCAACATCTAAGCTAGTGTTTGATCAAACAACTGGACATCATAACCTAGCAAATTTGACACATAAAATTAACTGCCACTGATGATAAATAATATAGGAGTCCTGGTGTGGTGCTGTGGACTAATCGTCAGACTGCAAAGTTGTCCGAACTGCAAGGTCAGTGGTTCAAGCTCACCAGTTGCTCCTTGGAAACCCTATACGGGGTCGCTTTGGGTCGGAATCGACAGCACTTAACCAAAACATAATATATGTGGCTTCAAGTCTTGTTGTGGGAGTTAATTTGATATAGGCAAAGCTCCTAGAATATAGCCAGGTGTATTATGGGTGCTCCTTGTTGTTCTGATTGTGTGAGGTCAAGTGGTTCTGACTCATAGCAACTCTGTATAGTGTTCCCAAGGAGTGGTGGGTGAGTTTGAACCGCTGACCTTGTGGTACAAACCAACCCTGCAGTGTAGTACTTTATCCCACAGTACCACACCAAGGCTCTGTGGGTGCTCAATGAATGATAGCAGTTCCTGTCACTGACATAATTATTCCTAACACCCTGTTTGTCACTGGTTCAAGACTTTGTTATTGAAGGCTATTACTAAGTTTCTCAAGCATGGGTACTGAGGGAACATTAACCTATTTCAGGGGAAAGTCATCTTTATGAGAATCTCAAGTGAAAATATGTGGGCCCATTAAGTTGTTAACATTTTAAGGCTCTGAGATTTGTAGGTACTAAGAAGCCTGTCAACTTGAAGCAGAGTCCCCAGCTGAGAGCTCTCACCTTCACTGACTTTAAATTGGATTATCAGGGGAAGTCTCTCTTCTGAGAACATAAGAATTGTTGTGAGCAATTCTATTGTTAAAATGTCTCTAATTTCCTTAAATGAATATTTAAGCAACTTAAAATTTCTGTAATTTCTTTAGATGAATGAGTTCAACAGCTTGATCATTAAAATGTGTAGTTGGTTATTAACATCATAGGGGAAAACCTCAGATGTAAATTCAATCAAAATATTTTTTTATTAAGCTAGGACAAAAATCAAATGATGTACGGAATCAGGGAGAAGATAATATACAGTTACAGAAGAAAGTAAGTTAGGACTAATTCTGGTTGGAATGAGTCGCTGGGCCCCAGGACCACAGTCTTAGGGAATACCTTGGTGAATTGGTAGAGTCCTCAAAGACAGTGTTCTACATCCTACTTCAGTGAGTAGTGACTGGGGTCTTAAAAGCTCATGAGCAGCCTTCTAAGGTGCAACTATTGGTCTTCCCTGTTTGGAGAAAAGAGTGATGAAAATTGAAGATGCTTGAAACAGTTTGGCCAGTAGACTAAGGAACAATGTGAACATCAATCAGTCTTCACAACCCTGAGACCAGAAGAACTAGATAGTGCCTGACTACCACCACCAACTGCTCTAAAAGGGATCACATCAGAAGGCCCTGGATAGAGTGGGAGACAAAGCTTAAAATTCAAAAAGAGGAGGCTTACTGGTCAGATAGAGACATGTGGAACTCAGAGACTATGACCCTTGGTCACCTTTCACATTTGGAGCTGAACTCACCTCCATGGTTCAGTTTTCAGCCAATCAATAGGTAAGTATAGAGCTAGAAAAACAACTTAAGTGAGGTATACCCACCTAACGATAATCAGCCATTGGAGATCAAAAAGGCAGCGTTTACCTCAGGGCAATGTTCATAATATTTGGGAACAAAGGAAAAATGGCAATCAAAACCACAGGGACAGTGGGATAAGTGATGTTACATGGAAGGGATTGCCGTCATGAGATGAAATGAAGCATCTGATTTGTTGATTGATGGATCTGCTCTGTTAAAGTAATGGATCTTCACCGAATTCACAGTAAGTTAAAAAAACAAAAAAAGGAAGAAGAAGAAAAATTCTGGCTGGTTGTTGTTCATTGATACATCACTTTTAAAGTATAGCAAAAGTAGGATCTTCACAAAGATTGGATCAAGGAGATTTTGTTGACTACTTACCACCTTGTGATTTATATTTTGTTGGTTAGTTTCTACTTAGTGACCATAAGGGCTTAGGGGTGTGGGTTGATAGAGAACAACTACCGGACATTTGCCAGGCATTCAATTCTGCATATGTAGTGGTTACATAAGGCTGCTTTGAGACAACCTGACAACATTTGTTCTTGGCTGAGTTACAGAGAAAACATTTCTTTGGAAACCAGGTAGTAGGCAGAACTGCCCTAACCAGTTCAGTTTTTCTGTGTGGCGCTGTGGGTTAATGCGCCACACTGCAAAGCCGTTTGAACTGTAAGGTCAGCGGTTCAAGCTCACCAGCGGCTCCTCAGAAACCCTATACAGGGTTGCTATGGGTGGGATCGACTTGACGGCACTTAACAACAACAACAACAACAACAACAACAACAACAACAACAACACAAGTTTTATACCTAATGTGGGCTCCAGACCTGGGACCCACCATAGCTTCCCTTTTTCTGGCCAAGCACCTCATATGGTTTAAGGCCTCCATATCATTAATCACCTTTTTGTTCTTCAGATTCATTGTATTTTTATAATACTTGGGATTTAGAAAATATAATAGCTCTTTCTCAATAAATTCTTAGAAGAAGACAAGGACTATTAGTATTTTATGTCTCCTGTGATGTTGTAGTGCGTGGACAGAGTAGATGCTTTATAAATGTTGATTTGATTTAGTTTGAATCTTGTTCTACATGTGACTTAGATAGGAAGCAGAGTTCAGGATGAATAAACCCCAAGTAATAACCCTACCTCCGACTGTTTTGGAAGAGAGCCTCAGTCTTCAACTGGAATGTAAAATTCCTACCCTTAATCAAGTTTTGGAATTATTTGGATTTAAAGATTTGCTGAGAATAAAAACAGAACATTTAAGGCTAGGCCTGGGTATTATAGAAAACACCAACAGTTGACTTAGCCCCTTTTATGTGTGGAGATCAGCTCATAGTGTAATTTATAAGCTACAATTTACTGATCATTGTGACCTGTCTGTATATGCAGCATTTATTTTTCCCACAAAAAGGAGCGGGGTGGGTGGAGGGAGAAAGAAATCCCTACAAAGACTGGGAAATAATTTCCTATTCTAGTTCTTTAGTTTTTTTCTCTCTTAAGTGTAGTCAGGAAAAGTTAGAGCAGTTTGAAGGGATTTAAAAAAATAAGCCTCCAAATCATAAGTAACTATATCAAAATACTATTTAGAGATAGATTAATGTTTTATACTGATTGTTGGGAATAATTTGATCTTTTTAAGAAGTTAAAGACGTCTTCAGGGTTCTATATTTCATAATGTAGTGCTTGTATTACTTTAATGTGCTCATGAATCACTTAGGTGTTTTGTTAAGTGTGAATTCTGATTATTCAGTGGATCTTGGCTGAATCCTGAAGTTCTGCATTTCTGTCAAGCTGCACAGGTGGTGTTGGTCTGCTGGCTTGAGTTCTTCTCCCTGTGAGCAGTGAGGCACTACAGCAAACTTGACTGCACATTAAATCACTTACATATTTGCTGTTGCTTTTCAGTTCATTCCAACTCCTGGTGACTTTATGCATAACAGAACAAAACAACATTCCGTCTTCCACCAACATAACTATTCATGTTTGAGTCCATTGTTGCAGTCATGTAGCAATCCATCTCACAGAGGGTTTCCTCAATTTTACCGACCCTCTAATTTATTAACCAGAATATCATTTTCTAGTGGGATGATCTTTCCTGATGTCATGTCCAAAGTGGGATGAAATTTCTCTGTCCTTACTTCTAGGGAGAATTTTAGTGTACATCCTCCAAAACTGATTTGTTTATTCTTCTGGCAGTCTACAGTATTTCCCAGTTTTCACCAGCACCTTAATTTAAATGTATTAATTATCTTTCGGTCTTATTCTTTCACTGTTCAGCTTTATCATGCATATGAGGTGAATGAAATGATCACAGCTTTGGTCAGGTGCACCTTAGTCATCAAAGTGAAATCTTTGCTTTTTTAACACTTTAAAGAAGTCCTTTACAATATGTTATGTGATTTCTTGAATGCTGCTTCCATGAAAGTTGACTTTTTGATCCAAGTACAGTATGGTTTGCTTAACATGCCTTTGGGTATACATTCTACCAGACATGCCTCCGTGATCCCATAAGGATTTTTTCCCCCTCCTTAAGGGAAAGCAGTTCTCCTTTTATTTATTGTTTACTGCTAAGGAGTCTGGTGTGGTGTGCTATAAGATAAGCGCTGGACTGCAAACCACAAGTAGGGGTTCAAACCTACCAGCCACGCCTTGAAAACCCTATACAGGGTCACTATGAGTCTGAACCAACTTGATAGCATTTAAGAATGGTACGGTGTTGGCCTGCTAACTGAGAGCTTGGTGATTTCAACCTACTACCACTTGTCTGTCACTTTGTCATACTGTGATGGCTTGTGTGTTGCTGTGTTTCTGGAACTATGCCATGGTTATTTTAAATACCAGCAGGCTCACCCATGGTGGACCAAGGTTTCACGTGACCTTCCAGATGAAGACAGACTAGGTAGAAGGAGAGATGTAGTACTATGAAATATTTAGCCACTGAAAACCTTATGAATAGCAGTGGGACACTGTCAGATAGAGTGCTGGAAAAATGAACCCCTCAGGTTGTAAGGCACTCAAAATGCAACTGGGGAAGAGATGCCTCCTCAAAGTAGAGTTGACAGTGATGACATGAATGGAGTAAAGCCCTCGGGACCTTCTTTTGCTGATGGAGTTCAACTCAAAATGAAGAGTTGTTGTTGTTGTTGTTGTGAAGTGCCGTCGAGTCGATTCTGATCCATAGTGACCTTGTATGGGGTTTCTGAGGAGCAGCTGGTGAGCTTGAACCAACCACAGACCTTGCAGTTCATACGGCTTTGCAGTTTGGTGCATTAACCCACAGCACCATACCAGGACTCAGCTGTAAGTATCTATTAATAATCAGAATATGGAATGCATGAAGAATAAATTTAGGATAACTGGAAATTGTCAAAAATGAAATGGAACATATAACCATCAATACCTTAGGCATTGAGCTAAAATGGACTGGTATTGGCCATTTTGAATTTGACAATCACATGGTTTACTATGCCAGGAATGACAAATTGAAGAGGAATGGCACTGCATTCATCATCAAAAAGAATATACCAAGATCAGTCATGCGGAGAAGGATATCATGTTTGGTAAAGTGAAGAGTCGGAGAAAAAGAGGAAGACCCCCAATGAGATGGATTGGCATAGTGATGGCAGCGATGGGCTTAAGTGTAGCAATGATTGTGAGGTTGGCCTAGGACCAGCAGTGTTTCCTTGTGTTGTGCATAGGGCCACTATGAGTTGGTACAGACTCATTGGCACCTAATAACAACAATATCCACATGGTGGGAGGAAGATGAGACTGCCTACTTTTGTACATATTTTCAGTTTCGAAAGCCTTGTATAGGGTCGACATGAATTGCAATCAATGGAGTGTCAGTGGATAAATGCTTTTAAAGGCCTCAAGCCCCTACTTGCAGTACTGGATCATTTGTGGGATTAGGCAGACGAGGCAGGGAATGTGGCTCTGGGAGTGAGCTCTTGGACATCATTTGAATACCCTTGATCCCTCCTAGGTCGAGTCCTCTCATTGCTCCCACAGCTGTTGCTTATACTGCCTGTTCTGCCAGCTCTAGCTGGTGCTGCCGCACTGAGCTGGCCTTAGTGCCAGACAGGGCTAAGCCAGAATTGGCCACATTTTCCATGGGCACTTATATGCCTTCCTTTAGTGAAAGTAGTTCAATGATCTCTACTTTCTTCATTCATGGACCCATTTCGGGATCCATTGGTAACCTCAGAATGTGTTGCTTTGGGAGACAGACCTCACCTGAGAATTCATGCGACTGTAGCAGAGCTTGTCACCACTCTGGTTTAGTAATTATTTCTTGGCTGACTTTCCATTCAAAGAAGCAAACATTCCTTGCAATTCCACCCCACCCTTCTGACTTGATAGGCATGACAACTAGGAGTTTGTGGTCAGTAGTTATAAGTTAGAGGCTTCTGAGACGAGGTGTGTTTGATGAGTTCTGAAGAATGGTCAGAAGTTTATACCTTGAGAAGATGAGAAGTAGACATTCTAATGAAGAGAGGATATTCTGTGCAAAGATTGTGTCAAGTGGGAAGTGTCTGGTTTAGGGAATTTATGATGATGGGGCAGAGTGGGATTAGAGAAAGATTGGTGAGAGAGAAAGTTGGGTCAAATTGGGACAGATGCAGGAATTCTACCCTCTTTGATCTGGCACTTAGGGCAAAGACTGGAGCAGGGACAGAGATGGCAAGAGAAACCATTCTCGTGATACTGTTGAAAAAGTATGGGGAGATGTAAGGAAGAACCTGAGGTAAGAGTAATAGGATTCTACAAAGGTTGTGGACTGCTTTATAATTTTTAATTTCGATACGAATTAAAAGATAAAAGTGTCAGCTGGAATATGGTGCAATACTGATTTTAAATTACTGTTACATGCCTTCGAGTTGGTTTCAACCCATAGCGACCCTGTCAACGGTTTGCAAGGAGCAGTTAGCTGGTGGGTTTGAACTATCAACCTTGCAGATTGCGGTCCGGTGCATTATCCTGCATCGTCACACCATAGACTCCCGATTTTCAGTAGACTTTGATAAATTAAGGATACAGAGTCGCTGTGGGTTGGGACTGACTCGACCGCCCTTAACAACAACAAAATTTTTGGCTTACAAACTTTAATGTGGAGCAGAATCATGTAGAAGACTTATTTTGACTCAAATTGATATAGATTTCTAATTCTGCAAATTTGAGTGGTGGTGGTGGTGGTGGTGGTGGTGATGTGCCGTGGAGTCGGTTCCAACTCACAGTGACCCTGTACAGGGTTTCCGAGGCTGTAAATCTTTACTGGAGCAGAAAGCCTCAGCATTCTCCCGTGGAACAGCGGCTAGTTTTGAACTGGTGACCTTAAGGTTCACAGCCCGATTCATAAACCAGTATGCTGTAGAGCCTGAAAAATTGCATTTCTAACTTGTTCTTAGAAGGTGTAGATTCTTGCAGTTGGGTCAGTTCAAGATCACACCACACTCTTAGAGATATTACTTAAAAAAGTTTTTAAAGGTATCGTTAAAAAGGTAATGTTGTTACTGTTAGATGCTATTGCGTCTGCTCCAACTCAGTGACCCTATATACGGTTTCTGAGGAATAGCTGATGAGTTTGAACCATTCACCTTGCAGTTAGTAGTCCAATGCTTATCCTACAATGCCACATCAGGACTCCACACAGAACAAATCAATAATTAGAATAAAATGTTGTTGTTGTTGTTAAGTGCCGTCGAGTCGGTTCCGACCCATAGCGACCCTGTACAGGGTTTCCGAGGATGTAAATCCTTACAGGAGTAGAAAGCCTCATCTTTCTCCCGCGGAGCGCCTGGTAGTTTCAAACCGCATCTTTATTGCTCCTTTCCTGCCTTCTTTTGAGTCAACAGAATGTTGTTGTTGTTGTTTTTTTAAGTTCAATTAGAATAAAATAGAACTTAAAAAAAAACAAAACAAAACATTCTGTTGACTCAAAAGAAGGCAGGAAAGGAGCAATAAAGATAAATAATAATACAGAAGGGACAAATGAAAGACAAATAGCAACATGGTAAGAACTTAAACCCAACCATATTGCTCATTAAAATATGTAGTTTAATATTTCAGTTATAAAGAAGCAATTGACAGACTTGGTAAAAAAGCCAGGCACACCAAAATTTGCATGAAACATACTTTTAAATATAAATACATTCATAAGTATTATAAGGTAGGTTGTTGTTGTTAAGTGCCTTCGAGTCAGTTCCGACCCATAGTGGCCCTGTACAGGGTTCCCGAGGCTGTAAATCTTTACGGGAGCAGAAAACCTTATCTTTCTCCCACGGAGCAGCTGGTAGTTTCGAACTGCTGACCTTAAGGTTCACAGCCCAATTTGTAACCACTACGCTACTGGAGCTCCTTATAATGTAGGTAAAGGGTAGAAAAAGGCTATATCATCAGACAGTTAACCTAAGAAAACTTATGTGTCTATGTTAATAAGCAGAGGACAAAAGTTGATCCCAGGGTCCCATGGAAACTCATTTTAATTCTGTGGAGGACAGACCTTTTAATGGTCATTGTTAGGTCAGTAGTAGAAGAGGCTGCCTTGTAATTAGGACAGATAATGCTGGTTGTATATGATCAGGTTAGGTTCAGTAGAGAAAATAGCATTCTTGAAAAGAGTCTCTGGCTCCTCAGAGCTATGATTTGATTATACATTAAGAAATTTGTGCTTTTCTTTTTTCATGACTGTATGTGTTCATTTTATAATGTAGTCTCATGCTGTATAATAATGTTTGTTTGAGCAAAGTCCAACTGTATATATGTCTGTGGTCCCATAAGGTTACACCTACTACTTACTTATCGACTGTCTGGTTATCTGACAGTTTGCTTTTACAACAATAGTAAAAACTATGCTATCCAACTGTTGTGCGCTTTCATGATAGTAAATGTTTGGCAGTAATGAATGCCAAGGTGTGAGGCAAGAGTAACATTGGCTATGATGGTTAAGGTTATGTGTCAGCTTGGTGGGCCATGATTCTCAGTGGTTTGGCATTTCTGAAGTCGTCCTCTATTTTCACATAATAATGACCTGATCTTTGGCATTTACCATACCAATAAGAAGTAAGACAAGGGTCTGTAGTAGATTTTAGAAATTCCAATCTCAGAATAGCCTATAGGAGACATCATTGGATGCTGTAAAGGTATCAGTTTCCCTCATATAGTATGTATATCTCATGTCATTTGTCTGAGGAGGGTATCCAAAAGTTCATGGGAAAATGGAAATAAAACACCATGGCATTTCAGAACTTTCTGAAGCCCCTTCATATAGAAAGCAAATGTATATTTGCTTTATTATGGTATATAATCGTATGTTGTTGTTGTTAAGTGCCATCAAATCGGTTCTGACTTATAGTGACTCTATATAGGATTTCTGGGAAGCAGCTGGTGGGTTTGAACTGCCAACCTCATGGTTCACAGTCCAATGCTAATTCTATCACACTACACTAGAAGTCCATATAATGTTAAAGTGCATAGATAACTTATAGTAATATATTATTGGGTTGTATAGGTACTATCCTTTCTATTTTTATTTTCTTGCTAACTCTCCCTACTTACCCTATAGCAAACATTCTTCTACTTACAGGGAGCAACATCTGATCTCGAGTATTGCATGTCTCTTCAGTGTTGTAGTGTTTACTCTCCATTTAGTTTTCCTTTAAAAAAAATATTATTGTAACGTACATCATGGCTTGCAAATGCAGCCAAACTAGTTCTGGTGATAGTGGCTTCACAAGGCAAAGCAGAAGTATGGATTTGGAAATGAGACAAAAGCTTGTTAAACAACATGAAGTGGTAAATCAGTGAGTGCTATAGTTTGTAATTTAGGCATGTTCACAAAATGTCCAAATCACATAATGTGATTTCACAGAAGTATGGTAGATGTTAATTAATGTGTGACTGTATTTAGAAAGATTTAAAATGCCCAGAATAAGAAAAGCCGTTTGATCCTTCCTTGTAGAGCTACCTAATGCTTGCATTTGCCACAGTGGCCCAGTCAATATTTTAATATACATATTTAATTCAATTTTGATGAAGTGGGATCATCCTCAATACAATGTATTGCAACTGCTTTAAAGAAAAAAACTTTATACTATTATATTATGAACATCTTTCTATGTCATGAAATATTTTTGTAAAATAGGAAAAATAAAAAGGTTTAATCAAACTGAGAGGGGAGGGAGTGTGAACTATTTTCCTATTTAGGTCATATTTTTTAATTATACAAGTTAATACCAGAGACTTGAGTTTCCAAGTAAAAATGTTCTTTTTATTATTGTAATCACCTAAAGAATTGTAGTTGAATTCTAAAATAAAATATTTAAAAATGTGAATAAAAACATCTTTGCAATTAAATATTGGTTAAGGAGCTCTGGTAGCATAGTGGTTACGAATCGGGCTGCGAACCTTAAGGTCAGCGGTTCGAAACTACCAGCCGCTCCGCGG
>NW_006408627.1:6990790-6992775 GCF_000296735.1 Chrysochloris asiatica
GAATAATTTCTCAAATTGGTGGTTTACCTACCCAAAGAGAGATTATAGGCAGTCTTGCTTTGCATATTTCAAATCTGTCCAATCTCCAGTTACCATGGTTTAAATAGCACCACTCCCTCAACCCATCATAGTTAAAATTTTAATTGAGCACATTTTATTGAATGTGCTAAATAAACAAAAAGTCTGTTAAAACCTGAGAAACCCCAGTCTTTGAATTTTTTACCAGTAAAATCAGGAAGAGGATTAACTGTCTTGGCGCTGTGGCATTCTGTGCTCCTTGTGTACTAGTCAGTCCCTCTTATTTTCCTTCTCAGCATCTCTTTATACTGCTATAACATGCAAGCAAAGGTGCTGCTTGTGGGTAGACTTCATTTAATTAGTGTGTCTAGGGAGTGGGAACTCCTGGACCCACACTGGATGGGACTGGCTGTCTCAGAGAGCTGCTGTATGCTCTTTTCTTGTCCACTTGCCCCCTCCTGAGCAAATTCTGAAGACAATTCTGGGACTTGAGTCAGGGGTCAGCCAGGGACTTGACAAAAAAGAGTTTATAGACTGGAATGAGTCAGACTTGGCAGAGAGCCAAACTTCTGTTGTAGAAGGCCTCATTCTTCAAGAGGTGATAACTAATTAATAGCCTTGTGGAAGCCACAGGCACTAACCATGGAGAGTAGATGATTTCACACCTCCTTAAGGCTGCATAGCTAGAAGACAGAACTGGACCCTTCAGAGGGCTCCACTGGTACCTTTGATAATATCCAAAGAGTCTTGGTCAGCTGCAGACATCAGAGATATGAAGATAACATGAGCCTACAGGACCCATCTTTGGAGAGCTGTACACCTAAGGGCAATATAGCTTCTTGAGTCTGATCCCTCTCCCCCGCCCCCCACTCCCCCACCCCAGCTCCCCAAGAACCGTTTCAGATTATCCATAGAGAAGATGTCCTCCAATAGCAGCACTGCTGGCAGCCAATGATGAGTGGATGTGGCTGTTTGTGAGTTCCGAGGGGGCTCTTGAGAACAACATTTTGGGTAAAATCCTATGTTGTTGTAAAGTGCCGTCTAATCAGTTCCAACTCCTAGTAATCCTGTATAGGGTTTCCAAGGAGCAGCTGGTGGGTTTGAACCACTGACCTGTGGTTAACAGTCCAGTGGTTATCCTACAATGCCATATCAGGGCTCCCATATTATGCCTTGTCTTGTTGTGCCGTGGAGTCGGTTCCGATTCATAGCGACCCTGTACAGGGTTTCCGAGGCTGGAAATCATTATGGGAGCAGAAAGCCTCATCTTTCTCCCGCGGAAAAGCTGGTGGTTTCGAACTGCTGACCTTGCGGCTCACAGCCCAATTCATAACCACTGCGCTACCAGAGCTCCAAAGTGTATTGAAAAACTAGGCATTAAGTATTGCATGTAGCACTGTGAAGTGTGTTTCCCAGGAACGTTATTAACCATGAGAATTATGTGTATGAGTGTTGTGGAAAATGAAAATGAGTTTTTAATTTTTTTATAGTTTTATTCTTGGTCCTTAGCTGTGATCACTAATTTGATACTGTATGAAATATGTAACCTTCTATATATATGATTCCTAAGGAGTCCTGGTGTGGCCCTGTGGGTCAATGCACTGGACTACAAAGTTGCTTTGAACCACAAAGTCGGTGGCTCAACGGCATCAGTCGCTCCTTTGAAACTCTATACAGGGTTGCTATGAGTTGGAACAAACTCAGAAGCACTTAACAACAACAACACGGAGTTCTTGTAGTATAGCGGGTTATGAGTTGGGCTGCTAACCATTTCGAATCTATCATGTGCTCTGTGGAAGAAAGATGAGACTTTCTGCTCCCATAGCCTTGGAAACCCTATACAGGGTCACTGCGTGTCAGAACCAACTTGGTGGTGCGCAGCTACCACCCCCCCCCACCCCCCCAATATGTGGCTCCTAAGGGAGCATAGTGACTCCATAGGGTAAGTAAGCACTGGACTGCAAATC
>NW_006408627.1:6999156-7000746 GCF_000296735.1 Chrysochloris asiatica
CCCTATACAGCATCACTATGAGTCAGAACTGACTTGATGCCACTTTTTAACAATAACTACAATCCTGCATACTACTTGAATGCATGCACTCTTCTCTGCTCTCACTAGTTTTTGCTGTCCAAACACTTGAGGAAACAGACCTCATTTTAAGGAGATTATTGCTAATCACTGCAGTAGAAAACAAGACCCACACTTTTTTTTTTTAAAAAAAAGAGACTTTATAAATTTTATATTACCCATGTCCTTTCTTATTTTGTAATTGGAAACTTTCTTTGCATTCTGCCTTTTGGTTTTATTCCCAAGAATGGAACTAACTGGCTTTCTGTCTACCATCCTTTCTGATCCCTTCTTTGGAGAGGTAACACTATCTCCTCCCAATATGGGGAAGCCATCCTTTGCAGACACAAGCAATCAAGGCTGAACGGTAGGTGTCTGTTGTCCGATTTTGTAACTATACTCTGATGAGGTGACACACTTTTTCAGTGATCATTTTGGACGTTTCCTTGCAAGTGCCGGATCATACCCTGGAAAGTATTCTTGGGTAGCTGGCAAGAGTAGAGTTGAAGGTGTGGAGAGAGACTTGAGATAGAGTTACACATTTGGAATCTTATGATATTGCCCAACATAGCATTTAGACTGAGAGAAGACAAATGAAGTTCTCCGCAGTTTTATCTTGGATCATCTAAATGTGTGCAGAAACAAAACTGTGAAATTAGATGAGTTGCCTCCCAAAATAGAGTGTTGTCTTTAAAGTCCACAGTGGAAAGACTTGAAGGAGGGTGGGCAACAACCTCACAAAAGACGCAGCACTTTCTGTTTAAGAAGCGTGACTATGATAAGAGAAAGGAGATGGGTCAATAAGCTTTTAGGAAGAGAAAACCAATGTCTTGGAGAAATGGGCAATTTTAGAGTTAGGTAGACAAAATAGAAGATGATTTTGGATCACCTTGGACTGGAAAATTAGGGAATGTTCAAAAAACAAAAGGATGTGGGGACTTGTCAAAAGTGACACAGGCTAATCTGATAGAGCTCCTAGTGGCCAAGCTGGAAAATTTTTATCAACAAAGTAATGTAGGAGTCCTGGTGTGCCACTGTAGGGTAAGCACTGGACTGCAAACCTCAAGGTCAGCACTTCAAACCCACCAGTCACTCCTCAAACCCTATAGAGGGGTCACTACGAGTCAGAACAGACTTGACAGCACTTAATAAGAATGATTGTGGATTAGAGCTCTAAGTATAAAATATCCTTGAATACATATTGTTATAAACCAATGATGTGAATGAATGGGTAGAAGAAACAAAACTTCCTTATGGGAGAGTTTAAGACAATATATGGATCCTGCCCTCCTATGTTGTTGTTGTTGTTAAGTGCAGTTGAGTCAGTTTCCCCATAGGAGTTTCAATTTAATTTCTGCCCTCCCTTGAGAGTTATCTGTACCCTCCTTACTTAACAACATGGTTAGGTTCCAAAGACCAGGATTATTGTGCAAAAATTAGCATTATGTGAAAATGGAGGATGAGCACATCAGATCACAAAATGGAAGATGACTACATCATTACACAACTGCTAAATTATATCACTATATACTG
>NW_006408627.1:7014198-7015290 GCF_000296735.1 Chrysochloris asiatica
GAGGTGGCCCAACCGAATGTGAAAATCAACAGTCTCCTTAATATCACATGTAAGTAAAATTTGCTAGAGATAATTGCAAAACTACAGCAATAGTACATTGATCAAGAACTTCCAGAGGTTCAAGCCAGATTCAGACAAGGACATGAAACAAGGAATATCATTGCTGATATCTGGTGGATCTTGTCTGAAAGCAGAGAATACCAGAATGACATTTGCCTGTGTTTTATTGACTATGCAAAGACTTTTGATTGTGTGGATCATGACAAGCTATGGACAACATTGTGGAGAATGAGTATTCTGGAACACTTAATTGTGTTCATGAGGAACCTGTGCATGGATTAAGAGATAGTGATTCAAACAGTACAAGGGAATACTGAATGGTTTAAAATGATGAAAACTGTGAGCCACAGTTGTATCCTTTCACAACTTTTATTCAATCTTTACACTGAGTAAATAATTTGAAAATCTGGATTTTATGAAGAAGAACATGGCTTCAGGCTTCTAGAAAGTGTCATTAACAACTTGTGATATGCAGATGATACAACCTTGCTTGCTGAAAGTAAAGAGGACTTAAAATAACTTTCTGATGGATGATGACATGGCGTGATGAAGCGACTGGGGACTTTGGACCCAGAGAGGGAAAGGGACTGTGGGCCGAAAACTGGGGGGAGGAGGGGGAAGTGTAGGGGGTGGGTTTCTGGCATATATATACCCTTTGAGTGGTTGATGATGCATGGAGGGGATTGGAACCATGGCAGTGAGATGATAATAAGATGGAATGAATGTAAAACTAAAGTTCTCCCATGTAAGCTATCATATAATTCACAATAAAACATTAAAAAAAAAAACTTTCTGATGAAGATCAAAGACCTTTGGTATAGGTTGCAGTTCAATGTACAGGAAACAAAAATACCTACCATTGGATAACATCTATATAAATGGAGAAAATATTGAAGTTGTCAAAGACTTCATTTTGCTTGGATCACCCATTAACATTCATGGAAGTAGCAGTCAAAAAAATCAAAGGACTTATTGCATTAACCAAATCTGCTGCATAAGACCTTTTTAAAATGTTCAGAACAGAGATGTCAG
>NW_006408627.1:7016265-7020519 GCF_000296735.1 Chrysochloris asiatica
CAGTTCATTAACCAACAGAGGACTCCTTGGCTACTATTGTTACTGTTGTTAAGAGCAGTCGAGTGGGTTCCGGCCCATAGCAGCTGTATATAGGGTTTCCAAAGAGCAGCTGGTAAGCTTGAACTGCTGACCTTGCAGTTCTAAAGGGTTTGCAGTCTGGTACATTAACACACAGCACCACACCAGTTGGCTTCTATAGGTCTAATGAATTCAGGAAATGCAGAATTGATTAGCATATTCTCACTTGGCAGGACAACTTGTTCTTTTGTTGTGTGGTTGAGGCTTTGCTGTCATTAACAACTCTCCTTGATTTTCATTTGAAGTTCTTCACTGGTGGTGGTGGTGTGCCTTGCAATCAGTCCCAACTCATAGGGACCCTGCATAGGGTTTCCCAGGCCATAAATGTTAAAGGAGCAGAAAGCCTCATCTTTCTCTTTCAGAATGGCTGGCGGTTTTGAACAGCTCATTTTGAGGATCACAGCCCGACCCATAACCACTATGCTACCAGAGCTCCTAAGTTCTTCACTATACTGGATAATTCCTGAGACAACTGTGATTTTAAAAATGAGCAGTGAAGATAGGCATGTGTGCACTTTTATTTGTAAGGTTTTGGTCGTTAAGTGAGGTCAAGTCAGTTGTGACTCATAGCAACCCTATATAGGGTTACCAAGGAGTAGCTGGTGGGTTTGACATGCTGACCTTGAGGTTCTCAGTCCAGTGTTGGTCTATAGAACCACACCAGGAGTCCTATTTGTAAGATAAGTGGGGTCTATTAGCTGGTCCAGTTTGAGCATACTCTAGGATCAATGGATGCTTAACATGATGCACAGAGTGTCTGGTGCTTCTTAAGTGGGCTTCATGTGCTACATCAAAATCTACTAAATTTTGTATGTGTGAGTCTATATCCTCAGACTTCATTTGAAAGCTAGCACATTCTATATCCCCACAGGTTAAAAATGCCTTTCTCCTGTTTCACTGATGAATAAGACTATGGGTCAGATACAGCAGTGTTTTCAAGACACTTGGAAAGAGTAACACTCGTGTTTATATTGCAGTACTTTCTCATTCACATGCAATATCCAGTTCCAGAAGAATTTCTCCTGGACCATCCTGTAGTAGTTTTAGATATATTACAAATCTAGTATCATTCCACTTCTATCCAAATCACCCTTATCAATTTACATTAGAAACAATTTTGAGAGCCTAGGGAATCTCAGGTGTAATCGTGATCTACTTACTGTTGATTCTTTATTTCCTTCTGGATAAATATTTGCTGTATGCTTTCATTTTTTGGTACTTGAATGGTGTCAGAACAATGAACACAGACCACAGAGAGAAAGGATTTTAATATCAGTGATAGTACATTTCTACTATTTGGTAGATGAGAAATAAGTGAGTAAATACTATTAGGGGTGATCTTTTCATCATATAAATTGGTCTCATAACAATTTGTTTAAACATAGATGATCATAGTTGGTATATCATGGTTTTGTTGCTAGGTGTCATCAAGTCCTAATGACCCAATTGCAGAAGAACCAAACACTGCCCGGACCTGTGTCCTCTTTGCAGTCATTTCTGTGTTTGAGCTCATTGTTACAGACACTGTGTCAATCCATTTCATTAAAGGTCTTTCTCTTTTTCGTTGATCCTGTTCTTTAGCAAGCATGGCACCCTTTTCTGCGGTTCTTTCTGAAAAGGTGACCAAAGTATATTAAGATGAAGTCTTGCCATGTTCGCTTCTAAGGAACAGTCTGGCTTTAAGACAAACATATTTGTGCTTCTGCCAATCCATAATATATTCAGTATTCTTCAGGAGAACCAGAATTCAAAGGCATCAGATTCTTCATTTTGCCTTGTTCATTGTCCAGCTTTTACATGCATGTGAGGCAACTGAAAATACCATGGCTTGGGTCAGGCTCATCTTAGTCCTCAAGGTGTTATCTTTGCCTTTGAACACACTAAAAGAAGTCTTGGGAGCAGATTTTCTCAGTGCACTATGTCATCTGATTTATTAACTGCTGCTTCCACAGGCATTGATTGTAGAATCGAGTAAAGTGAAATCCTTGACAATTTTAGCATTTTCTCCATCTATCATGTTGCTTATTGGCTCAGTTGCAACAATTTTTGTCTTCTTTATTTTGAGGTGTAATCTATACTGAAGGGTGTTTGTAGTTTTTTAAATTTCCATCAGTAAGTGTTTCAAGTCCTCTTTACTTCAGCAAGCAAGGTTGTGTCATCTGCATATGACAGGCAGTTTGTTGTTGAATCATCCTCTAATCCTCAGTTATTCTTCATATAGTTCAGCTTCTTGGATAATTTGCTCAGTATACAAATTGAATGAGAGAGGTGGAAGGATACAGATCTGACTGACACACACCTTTCTTTCCTAATTTTAGTATCCCTGTTTTGTTTGAACAATTGTCTGTTGGTCTGGAAGAGATCCACATTTGTGCCCATTCCAAAGTAAGGTGATCTAATGGAATGTGAAAATTATTGAGCGACATCATTAATATCACACTCACACACATGAAATCTTGCTGAAGATAATTAAAGAATGGTTGCAACAGTACATCAGCAGAGAACTGCCACAAATTCAAGCCAGATTTAGATGAGGATGTGGAATGAGGGATAGCATTGCTGATGTCAAGATGTTGGCTGCAATCAGAGAACACCAGAAAGATGTGTACTTGTGTTTTGTTGACTATAGAAAGACATTCAGCTGTGTGGATCCTAACAAGTTATGGATAACATTGTAAAGAATGGGAATTCCAGAATACCTAGTTGTTCTAATGAGGAGCTTGTACAAAGTTGGTATAGAGGAGAAACAGTAAGAAAAAAAACGGGGAAACAGCAACCAAAAAATTCTTGGATTTTTACCTAAAGTTATGCTTTGTTTCCTTGATTGTATTATTGTCTGATGCAAACTAATAATATTTACTAAGAAAACAAATGCTGGTCAAATGCTGAAATGCTAAAAGTGTTTCAAGGATTACACACCAGTACTGAATCAAAAAAGCTCTCAATATTATTTTCTAAATATGCATAATCTGAGTACATGATTCCCAAATATAAGCAGAAAACTAACATAACTTGGAGAGTTTGTTGAAATTTGTACTCCTGGAAACTTCCCCACAAGGTTTATTAATATTAGATTCATTAGTATTAGAACTAGGGTGAACTAGGGTCTGGCAGCTGCATATTTTTTTAATTTGTGCCCCCAGGTGAATTCACCACACTTTGCTAAGATTGACTTAGGTGTTAGGTTACATGGGACTAACTATAATGTAATAATACCATCCTCAATATGAAAGAATACATAATCAGTATAGAGAGGCAAGAAAGACATGGAGGTATTAGCAAATTATATAGAACAATTTTATACTCCAAAAGTTATCTAGGGAAGCTATGGCAATCTGTTTCCAAAAAACTGTAGCCAAGAAAACTCTATATGGCTCTCTTTCTCTATCACAAGGGGTTGTTTCTCCATGTAGAAATTGACTTAATGACACCTACCAACCACAAGGTTTGTATATTATGTACATTACATCTGTTGATATTTACCGTATTTAAATGAAAATTAAGGTCTTTAAGATATTTTTCTGAAAATTATAAGTCTATTACATGGTAAAACAAATCACATTTTAATAAAATTTATTTTAAAAAATAATTTTAAAAGCATAGTAAGAAGAGTGACATTACTTACATTTTTGCAGATGTCTTTGTGTTTATCTTAATAAAAGACAGCTTGGATTCTCAGACCTGTTTCTGCACTCAACAGGTTGCAATCTGTTGTTTAGGTTGAAGTCTATAAAGAAAAGTCAGCCTCACAGAAAACGGAGTGTTTTTTAATAGCTTTTGATATTATACCAAAAACTCCATGGTCAAACAAGGAGGCTTCAAAAAGTTTATGAAATAATGGAATTTAAAAAAAGATAATGCAAAAGTTCCATGAACATATTTTGAAGGCTTCTTGAAGTTTCTCAAAGGTTAACTGTAATGTGGAGTACGAAATCACATCAGTGAGCTTTTTGGTTTTTTTCCTGCATGATTTTTGGTCATTTGGAAAATGTTGGTAGCTAAATTAATTCAGATCTTTAAAATGATGTACAGTACTATCAACCACCTGATCTCATTAGAAGCTGTGAAGCTCATGGTGTTGTTGTTGTTGTTGTTGTTAAGTGCCGTCGAGTCGGTTCCGACCCATAGCGACCCTGTACAGGGTTTCCGAGGGTGTAAATCCTTACGGGAGTAGAA
>NW_006408627.1:7020619-7038211 GCF_000296735.1 Chrysochloris asiatica
AGTTTCGAACCACTGACCTTAAGGTTCGCAGCCCGATTCGTAACCACTACGCTACCAGAGCTCCTTTCATGGTGGTGTAGATATAGATATAAATTTTCCAAATGCTTGAAAGCTTAAAATTGATCATTGGCAACAAATGCTGTCAGTTGTTTTCCTTGAAGAAACAGGCTCACTTTGTTCATTTTTGAGAAGACGTTTGCCAAATAATCCCAGTCAGAACAACCACAATCTGTCAGTTGCTCTTTTAAGTAAAAATGGGAGTCCGTTAAAAAAGCAGCTAAATCAGCCTACACCTCAATGACACAAGTGCTTTTCTTCTAGGCAGCCATTGTACTTCAATTTGCAACAGAAGTGCTTCATGTGCACTTCCCATTTTATCACAGAGAACATTAAAAAGACCTGCATTCAAGGGTCAAGATAGAATGAGCATAATAATTGTGACTGCTTCATTAAGGACATTTGAGGGGGAAAAACAAACAAACAACAACTGACTAGAAAACAAAACAAAAAAAGCTGTGAATCTGTGGTGGTGAAGAGAGTTGTGACCACTGAGCTCCATTTGCTAACAGTGCCATGGTTAGTGCTAAAGTACTAACAGTTTTTCCCATTATTGCTTTGCACCATCAGTGCAAATGTCACAACAGTGAAAGGCACAATGTCTTTCTTGTAAGAATAATTTTGACCTCTGGGAACATCTTGGAAATTCCCAGGAGACAGGAAATTAAGTTTAGAAAAGCATTGATAGGCTAATTGCATTGAACCTGTTCAGCCAACCCCTAGTATTGAGGAGACCTTAACCTGTCTGTATTCCATAGCTTTTTAGTAATAAAGCTTACCCAAGTATCAGTTTGGCAGATGGGCAACCTTGTTTTGATTTTAGGTAGAATGTAGAGCCCACAGGGCAGGCGCTCACTAGCATTTATCCAAAATTCCTGGAACCTGGATTGTGCTGAGAAGTAGTATCTCTTCCCATTTCTGTCCATTGAAATTCCTTCCTGCTTATCTTTGTTGTTCTTAAATGCTGTCAGTCGGTCCCGACTGAGTGACCCTGTATAAGGTTTCTGAGGAGCAGTTGGTGAATTTGAACTGCCAACCTTACCTTTCAAACCGACCTTGCTGTCTAGTGCTTATCCTACAATGTCAAACCAGATCTCCTGCTTATCTTTTGTTGTGTTGTTGTTAGGTGCCGTCAAGTCGGTTCCGACCCATAGCGACCCTCTAGAGGGTTTCCAAGGAGCGACTGGTGAGCCTGAACCACCAACCTTGCAGTTCAAACCTACTGTGCAGTCTCGCGCATTAACCCACAGCGCCACACCAGGACTTAGGCACAACCTAAATGCCTTCTTTGGTACCCTTAGTAGGAAGCGATTTCGTTTGTACTTCTTATAGTGTTTACTATATAATGTTAGTTTGCATCCTCAGAATTAAAAAAAAAAAAAAAAAGTCAATCCTTTAATTATTTGCTTAAGGATCAAAAGGAGTTCTTGTTCCTGTGCAATCTTGCATGTTGTCCCCAAAGAGATGGGCGTCTTGTAAATATTTGTCTTACTATAATGAAATCAAAACTGAAAGCAAACAAAGTATGCGTTGCACATTTCTTGATTGCAAGCATTGGCGTGATCAAAAGTAGCGAACGCGGTTTACTGCTGTGGTTTACTGCAGCCTCTTGGGCCGCGGTACTCAACAAATACTCAAATTGGAACTGGAGTTCTGAGAGGCCGGGTACTGTGTGTTCCGGCGGTGTGTGTTTGTACATTGTTAAAACCTGGCAAGAGAGCGCTAGCGGGGAGCCTGCAGGCGGAGCTCAGCCGCCAACCGGCTGGGTTGTGTCCTGGAAGGGGATCTGTGCCCCCGTCCGGCCCAGCCTCCCGCTCGGGCCAGCAGAGCGCCCTGCCCTTTTAAGGAGGAGGATCATACCACCAGAACTTTCTTGACGGGGGGTATTCAGGCGAACTCGGGCAACTTTAAGGGAGTCAAGAGGAGATTCCCTTTCCGACTTAACGTGGGCAGGTGCTCTAGCGCTGGTTGTTGCGAGGTGCATGCTGGCGGGCTTGGAGCTTGGACCCCTTTTGGTTTACCTTCTCAGAAATCGCCCCGAGGTCTCTGGTTCGCTCTGAATTCAGAAGCAAAGTTCCCTAGGCTCGTCCAAAGTGTAGTCCGCCTGCAGAGGCCCCAGTGCCCGGATGTCCATCAGGATTAGCGTGAACCAATACGGGCTGAGCCCGAGGCTGCGCTGAAGACGCCAAGGGCTAGCTCCGAGGAGCAGGTAGTCCTGTAACATTTGGGGAGCGTCCCCGTCTGGCTCCGGCAAATGGTGAGTGCGGCGCTGGCAGAGGAGCCCGCGGGTTGAAAGGCGCTAATGGACAGAAGACATCGGGCTCTATAGACTGAATTATGGCAGCCCAGTCAAGGTAAGGCAGGAACCGAGAGTAACTTTTAAAATATGTTGGTGCTTCGGGGATTTGAAGGTTGAGGGGGTGGGGGGAGGGTTTGGGTGCTGGGAAGAAGACGGTAAGGAAGCAGCTTTGCCATTCCCTTCACATCATTCCTGATGTGGGAGCTCGTTCTTGAGTGGCAGATTAAAAAAAAAAAAAGAAGTGGGGATTAAAAAAAAAAAAAAAAAAAAAACGTTTCGAGAAACCTACTAGAGCATTTCTGCGCAGTGAAACGAGCCATCGAGGTGTAAAGTTAACATTCAAGTTAACCCCCAACCCCCAATAACTGTCGTTTGGAGAGAAATTCAGTGGATTGAACTTGTCTGCCTCACCCCAAATTTTCTCTTAGTTTCTTTGTGCACCTCCCCTCACCCGGTGTTAGCGCCCTTGATTTCTTAACTGATACCTCGAGCGGAATTTTAGAAATGCAATGACTAGAACACAGTTCGCCTTGGGGAAGGTGGATGAGAATTTTGCCTAGTGAGTGATTGCAAATTGGACTGCTAAAATGCCCAATTCCACGTTAAACAGCACAGCTTGCGTGAATCTGCTGAGTAGGCAAAGGCTGGGCATGTATGGGGGCTGATGAAGGGGAGAGAGGATAATGAACTGCAGTTTGCTGTCAGAGGAGCGCTATTGTAAGAAACTCAAGCCGGGGTCTTTCCATGGTTGCTTCTTGTTTTGTGATGAACGTTAAAAAAAAAATTAAAAAAAAGCGATGACAAGGCAGTCATGATGAGTGTTAAGATTCGTTTTGTTCCGTATGATTTTATTTTGGTTGTGACAGCAGTTGACGCTAAGGGAAACTTGAGTACGTGTGTACATTTTTTAACTTTCAGTTTTATTAGAAAGCACTGTGGCTTCATCATTCATGGTCATTTAAAACTAAAAGGTTCTTAAACCTGGTGTTTGTGTAGTGATTTTGGTATGTCTTCAGAAAGCTCAACAAATTCAGGTTGGGAGACTCAAACGGACCTTTAATGCTTTAATGTGGAAGTTTGGGATGGAGGAGAAGTTAAATTTTTTTTCCCCTATTGAGACACAGCTTTCTAGAGAGGAAAGAACTTCTGTATGTAAAGTAAGTCCTGTGCGTTTTGAAGAAGATTTAGCCTTCCTTTCTCAGTTTGCTGGTTGTTTGGATAAAGGGTTCTTTAACCTGGGGCCATGTACTAGTAGGAAAACTTGGAATGAGAAATACAAATTGCAATTTCTTTCTTTCTTTTTCTTTGGTAACTTTTAACTGAAATTTAGTATTTCTTTTCTAGTAGGAAGGCACACAGAAAACGATGACAACTTTACCAGTACCTGTAATTTTTATCACAGATAAAAATCACATTTTCCTATATCATTACAATTGTTGCAGATATCTTTTACACATCACTGCTATAAGGAGCTGCTTTAACTTGTTTAAGTCGGTAGTAAAGAAAAACATACTGTGTACCACCAATTTGAAAACTGTATCTGTATAATTTGTTCCCATTGGAATCTGAAGTATTTTAGCATATGTTAAAACACTGAGAAACTCCACAGGTTCCCTTGCACAAAACCTTCTATTAAGACACCTTCACTTCATGTAAGGAGTAAAGTTAAGTGCCATCTAACAGAACTCAGTAGTAGAGCATTGGGATTTGAACCCCTGTGAATTCTGCTAATTCTCAAGCCCCTGTATTAATGATAAAAACAAGATAATGGTTCAGTTGAATGCTGCTGTGTGCTAAACCCCTGGTTTAACAACTTTAATCCGATTATCTCATTGGTGCTTCTCAGTCAAAAATCAGGAAGTCTTTTTATTCTCTACATTTGGCAGTTACTGAAATTGAGGCCCAAGTTTCTTCTCTGAGGTCACACAGGTGAAGCAAGGACTTGAAGTCAGACCTTCTGACTCCAGAGCTGCTTTGCACTTCCTCACTTAAATGCTATCCCTCAGACCATAGTGAGGTGTTAAAGGGAATTGCAAGAGTAAGAAAAGCAAATAATCTGAAAACTCCCTTGGTACGAAATGTAATAATCTGAGTTGCCAGCATGGTAGTTCAACTTCCCAGCAATTGAAATAGGGTTGCATACATTCTTTTCCTCTACCTGGCCTTCATACATGCCCTTGAACTAGGAACAATGCCACAAGGCCATTATGTCCGCTGTTTGCTTCTTAGCCTGCATCTCACATAGTATGAAATCCATTTTTTCCACCAGTCACACACTAGGCTCATTCTAACAGTGTTCTTTGTGGGAGAGCAGGTAAACTTTAGGTTTCCTTCCCTCAGATCTAAAGACCAAATCTATGAAGAAGATTTCAGATTTTTTTTTTTTTAAGTTTCAGGGAAACCCAAAGCTGGGCTGAGATTGAAGCATCACTTGCAATGTATAATCCAGGGTAGAGTACAACTCTACCGGTATGCCACACACAGTATTTTTTTGTGCTGGAAACCACTGAGATTTGTGGACTTTTGGGGTCTAAAGATTTATAGCTCACTTCCCACCACAGTAGTTTCATTATGCAGTGTTTAAAGAATTTGATGATTCAGTAGCAGAAGTAGATGGGCACTTGGATGAGATGGTGTTTCATAGCACAGATAGTGGATACAGGAGCCAACATGTCGCTCTTCTTTCACTGATCATTATTGCTGTAAGAGAATGTCATTCTTGATTTGATATTTATTGGTGGTGCATGATTAATATTTCACGTGACTAAGTTGTGTAGCTCTTCACTAGAGTCACCTCCTTTAAGTAAATTGCTATTCACAGTTAGAATAGACTTTGACAACAGCAGCAAAGACTATAAATATTGTGAATGATAGAAGGAACCCTAGGTCTATGAACGTCTGTGGTTATATCTTCCCGTGTCTCATTCTAAAATTTAAAAATAGGAAATTGTTTTTGTTTTGCCTTTGTGGTTGATTGTCTAGAAATAGAAGGTGTTTATCGAATAAAATGTGAACTACCTACATTGGAAACATTAGACTTCTGAAGACAATGCCTATTTGGTGCATCACAATTGTGGGAATAGGTGATTCTCTAGAAATGCAACATCTAGGAAGTCAGAACAAATGCTGTATATCAGCTCTCAGAGAACTGTGTTCTGTGGGGCCTGGAGGCATAACAACTGACACTTACTACACTGCCCTGTGGGAATTATAACAAACTTGCTTTCTTTAATGTGAAATAGTTACATATATCGTATCTTAATTGCCAAGTTCTGGTTTTAAAGCCTATCTAGACTATGGTTTTATAGAAATACATTAACCAGCATGCCCTCTTTTTTAGCAACTAATTTAAGCCTTTGGTAGGTAGGGGGTGGGCATGGAATCCTAACAGTGTCTAGCCATCTATTTCTTTGTGACTATGTGGACTCCTGGGGTGGCGCTGTAAGATCAGCACTGGACTGTGAACCACAAGGCCGGCAGTTCAAACCCACCAACTGCTCCTCGGAAACCCGTATACAATGAGTTGGAACCAACTCGAAGGCACTTAACAACAACAACAACAACAATTTCTATGTGAAGGAGCTCTGGTAGTGCAGTGGTTAAGCACTCAACTGCTAATTGATAGGCCGTTGGTTCAAACCCACTAGCCACTCCCGAGAAAGAGGTGGTAGTCTGCTTCTGTGACTGCCTACAGCCTCAGAACTCCCATGAAGCAGTTCTCCTGTGCCCTCTGGGGATGCTGTGAGTCATAAATGACTCAGTGACAATGGGTTTATTTCTGTGTGAATGTTGAGGAGTGATGTTGATGGATCTAACAGGAAGAGGGGTTCCTGTCTGAGTTTTTCATCTCCTCTAATCCCTTTACTGAAGTAATTCCTAAATCGTAGAGTGGAATAAAGGAGTTGGGGGGGAGGGGCACAAATACTTATGTCTCTGCTGATAACTAAAAGGTTTGAACCCACTAGCTGTTCCATGGTAGAAAGATGTGGCAATCTGCCTTAGATTCACAAGCCTTAGAAACCCTAGGGGGCAGTTCTACTCTGTCCATTAGTGTGTCCCTGTGAGTTCAAATCAAGTCAGTGGTGATGAGTGTAGAGTAGAATATATGCCTGTAATGGTGGCACAAACTGCTTAGTGCTCACCTACTACTAGAAAGATTGGCAGTTTGGACCCACCCAGAGATACCTTGGAAGAAAGGCCTGGTGATCTGCTTCTGAAAGGCCACAGCCTTGAAAACCCCACAGAGCAGTTCTAGTTTCCACACACGGGCTCACCATTGGAATCTGCTTGAGGGCAACTAACAACTACTATCATCTTCTAAGGTTAAGTAATTGTAAAAACACCTGGTGCTACTTGAAAACGGCCCCTCCCCCACCCCCACCCCACCCCAGGGTGGGGAAAAGGGCACAAGTTGATTGAGAGAATTAAGTTTGTATCTGGAGAATTGCATCTGGTGGCTCAGAGTGTCTTCTCAAATGAAAACACTTTTCAGATAACTGCCAAAAAGGGACTTTTAGTCAACTCTGCCACTGTTTTCTTTAAACCTTGAATTTGACTTACTTAATGCTAAGGAAGCTTTGTTTTGTTTTTTATTTTTCTAAAATCTGTTAAGAAGCAAAGCCAGATTGTTCCCAAGATTATTATGAAGCCAGTTTCTGTTGGATCACTTTGGTAAAGGGAACATTTCCACTGCATAAAGCAATGCTTTCAAACTGGTGTAGACCAGCGTTGCTTTCCCTGCCCTTCGTGATTCTTCCCCTAATTTATGAACAGCTGATTACCTGGGGGAAAAATTCATGAACGCACAAAGAAGCTCAGATTGAATGTGCGTACTATCAAGGAAGAATGCTATGGTATCTTGGAAAGTGCGGTACAAGGAAATGATTTCAAGAGGGAAATAATTTATGCCGCATTCTCATCCGTGACTGTCCTCATGCTTCCCCCTTATGACGCCATTGTAAACCCTGTCCTTGACAAGAGAAAGGACAAGAGAAAGGCAAGTCT
Source organism: Chrysochloris asiatica (assembly GCF_000296735.1). Classification (NCBI taxonomy): domain Eukaryota; kingdom Metazoa; phylum Chordata; class Mammalia; order Afrosoricida; family Chrysochloridae; genus Chrysochloris; species Chrysochloris asiatica. The sequence continues at coordinate 7,027,980 of NW_006408627.1, forward strand.
CTTGAGTGGTTCTTTCTGTTTTATTATGAGAAGAGCCCGCTGAGCTTCCTGACTCAACAACCCAGATCTTCATCCCTGATAAAAAAGACTCTAGGAGGGATGACTCATTTTTTCTCAGTCTGCTAGTTTTTGGTACATTCTTTGGCAAAGTTAATGCAAATGTTCTCTTGGAAGATTTACTGGAGCCCTGGTGGAGCACTGTAGGATAAGCACTGGACTGCTAACCGCAAGGTCAGAGATTCAAACCCACTGGACGCTCCTTAGAAGCCTTATACAGGGTCACTTTCAGTCCAAAAGGACTTGACCGCACACAAAAAACAACAGACCCTACCATGTGTGCCCTGGTGGTGCAATGGTCAAGCACTGGGCTGCTTAGTGAAAAGATCAGAGATTCGAACCCACCAGCTTCTCCTTGGGAGAAAGATGTGGTCGTCTGCCACAGCCTTGGAAACCCTATTGGACAGTTGTGCCCTGTACTACAGGGTCACTTGGGGTCAGGGCTATGCCATACTGTGGAATGTTGTTTGAGATCTGCTTCTATATGTCTTGAGAATGGGTTTCTTAGTTATCTGCCACAACTAGAACACGTACCACAAATAGATGTCTTTAACAAATGTCTTCTCTCACAGTTTAGGAGGCTAGAAGACTGAGTCCTGGCTCGGGGGAAGGTCCTTGTTTGCCTTCAGCATCTGTACATCCAGCATTCCATGGAGATCTCCATGTGTCTTGGGATCAACAGTTCCCTGGACCTAGGAGCTTCACAGTGCACCCGGAACCCCAGGTCCAAAGGATGGACTCCACCCTTGGCTCTTCTTGCATGGGGGAGTAGGCACCTCTTTGTTCATGCCGCTCTCCTTTTATTTCTTATAAGATAAAAAGGTGCTGCATGCCACATACTTGGGAATCTCCCACACATTGGATCAGGGTCCCTGGGGGATTAAGGGTGGAGTCCTGGTGTGTCCTTGTAGGATAGGGATAGGGAATGTTCAGCCCTGCCAAGGCAACTGCAGTTCCAGTCATCACATTGTTGTTGTTAAGTGCCCTTGAGGCATTTCCAACTCATAGTGACCTTGTTATAGGGTTTCTGAAGAGCAGCTGGTGAGCTTGAACTGCTGACCTTGTGGTTCTTAGCAGCCTTGTAGCCCAGCGCATTAACCCACAGCACCACACCAGGACTCCAGTCATCACATTTGTTGTTGAGCGCAATCAAGTCGGTTTGACTCATAACAACCCTGTGTAGGGTTTCTGAGGAGCGTCTGGTGAGCTTGAACCACCAACCTTGTGGTTCAAACTGACTTTGCTGTCCAGTGCATTAACCTACAGCACCACACTAGACTCTAATCATCACATTGTTGTTTGTTGGTGGTGGTTATGTGCCGAGGAGTTGGTTACAACTCATAGCCAGCCACCCTGCATAGGGTTTCCGAGGCTGTAAATCTTTATGGGAGCAGAAAACCTCATCTCTCTCCTGCTGATAGTTTCGAACTGCTGACTTTGAGGTTAGCAGCCTGACTTATAACCATTATGCTACTAGAGCTCCTTTGTCATCACGTTATTGTTGTTGTTAAGTGCCACTGAGTCCATTCCAACCCATAGCCACCCCGTATAGGGTTTCTGAGGAGTAATTGGTGAGCTAGAACCACCAACCTTGCAGTTCAAACAGTTTTGCAGTCTGGCGCATTAACCCACATTGCCACACCAAGACTGCAATCATCATGTTTGTTGTTGTTGAATACTGTGGAGTTGGTTCTGACTCATAGTGACCCTGCACAGGGTTTCCGAGGCTGTAAATGTTTACAGGAGCAGAGTGCCTCATCTTTCTCCTGTGGAACCGCTGATAGTTTTGAACTGCTGACTTTGAGGTTGGCAGCCCGACTTGAAATCACTACACTACCAGAGCTCACTAATCATCACGTTAGGGGTGAGTTAGTTAAATATTTGTCCAAATATAGCAGGCTAATATTTAAGTTGGTAATATTGTAGGGCCCATGAATTACACATTTTGGCAGGAAAAAGGTTCCCCACCTGTGCTGCTGTGTAGGGTAGGCACTTGGCCTCAGGGTTGGTTTCAGCTGCAGAGTCAGTGGTTCAACCTCACCAGCCACTCCTCAGAAACCCTATTCAGGGTTGCTATGAATTTGAACTGACTCCATGACACTTAGCAACAACATCCTACACTTAAATCCTCTTTTTGGCTTTTCACATCAGGGGGGATCATCACATAACTGCCAAGCCACTGAGAATCATGATCCTGCCAAGCTGACAGATACTATGGGGCCTGGAGTCATAATTCAGTCTGTGGCTATGAGATTAATGAATGCCGCAATTTAAAAACAAAACAATTGAGTGTTGAATTTACAGCACTTGGAACTGGTTATGGTTAGTTCTAATTTGATCTAATGAATTTACCTTTCCACTCTAGCTATGGGGTCCTGGTGTGGCCTGAAAGGTCAGTTTGAACCACAAGATTGGCGGTTCAAACTCACCAGCTACCCGTAGGATTACAACACTGATTGTTGTGATGATGTGGTGGAATTCTTACTTTCTGTGCCAGAGATCTGGTTGCTTAGTGGTTATGAATCAGGCTGCTAATCTCAAGGTTAGCAGTTCAAAACTACCAGTAGCTGTTCTGCGTGAGAAAGATAAGGCTTTTTGCTCCTGTCAAGATTTATAGCCTCAGAAACCCTGTACAGGTTCACTATGAGTTGGGACCAACTCCACAGCACATAATAACCACCACCACCACCACCACCATGCAAGAGACCCAAGTTTGTTTTCCTGGCCAGTACACCTCAGGCATAGCCACCATTAGCTCAGCCATGGAGTCTTGCTGATAAGATTTTAGTGAAGCTTCCAGACTAAGAAGGACTAGGAAGAAAAGGCCTGACAAAATACTTCCAAAAATCAGCCAGTGGAACCCCAAGTGTATGATAATGGTCCGGTCCTGTTGTACATGGAGTTGCACTGAGCTCGGGACCAGTTAACAACAGGACTGCTTTGCGGTATGACATGCAACTCGATTGTTTCTAAATAGTATATACTAACTTAACTTTGAATTAGCAAACTTTGATTTGTTTTCTAGGATTGGTAAATTTATTTTGATGATCCCATCATCCCTTGCCTTTAGAAGGAAAAGTCCTGCACGTGAGATATCATACACTTTTAGGCCAAAGTTTCTTAAGCGTGTTTTGTGGCTCAGAAGTACAAATGTCTTGAGCTTGGGTGTCATATCTTTGTTGTGGTTCAGTTACATTTTATTAATATGTGGTGGTTCTATAATTTCTTCAGCTCAAGTGCTTACTTTTTAAGTGAAAAAGTTTTTGAGTCGAGCTGAAGTGGTCTAGTTCTGCTTCAGATTGTTGTTAATTCTTTTTGGTGTAAGTACAACATAACAAGCACTGTGTTTGTTTGTTCAGAATAGTACACAGTAAGGTACAAGGTGTGACAATTGGCTGCTAAAATATAATTGTATCAGATAAAATTTAGATTTGATTGTGGAGCTGAGAGGGGAATAAAAGATTTCTAACTCTGGTAGCGTAGTGGTTATGAATCGGGCTGTGAACCTTAAGGTCAGCGGTTCGAAACTACCAGCCGCTCCGCGGAAGAAAGATGAGGCTTTCTACTCCCGTAAAGATTTACACCCTCGGAAACCCTGTACAGGGTCGCTATGGGTCGACATCGACTCGACGGCACTTAACAACAACAACAACAACTTATGGTGTTAATGTGTTGACACTTCTAAAGTAAAGATTAACTTTAAAATCTCCCAAGTTCTAATTTTGTGTCATGGAGGGATCAGTGTTGAGGATCCTTCCCCTTAGCAAACTTTGCTTTTTTTGTATCTCCCTCCCCACAGTGAGTTACAGCTTAACATAATGGTCACAGAGCCAGCCGACATGGTATCTGAAAGGCTTGTGCTGTGTTGAAGTTCTCTTGTTTTTTTCATTGTGGGTTATTGGCTTTGTTTTTAATTTAATCAGATTAAACTCCTTTTAGATTGATTCTTACAGAGACTACTCAAAGCAGTAATCTGGTGTCAGGCTTAATAATATATTAAGAGTGATTCCAAATGGTGACATTATCTTGTCTAAAGAAACTGAAGAAGAAAAATAGATTTTATTTCTATTGACACCTAAATTGTCTTTACTACTAGGTATTGGTGTGGCACTGGGTTAATGCGCCAGACTGCAAAGTCCTTTGAACTGCAAGGTCAGCAGTTTAAACTCACCAGCTTCTCCTTGGAAACCCTATACAGGGTTGCTATGGGTCGGAACAGATTCGATGGCACTTCACAACAACAACAACAACAGCAACAACAACATTAGTTATTAGATTTCCAAAGGGCACTCACAGTTTGACCACAAGCAAAAAATGGTTTTTCCTCCACAATAGAGCACATGATAAATGAGGGTGGGTCACATGATCCTTCCTTTGGTGAGTTGGGGAGTGTTAAGATTGTGGCTCTCAAGTTGCCTTGCCTTTATTTTACCCCAGAGGATCTTGCCTTTCTCTTCATTACTGCTTACTGCTGGATTGGTAATTAAACCCATGAAAGTGAAAGAAACTTCAGAGGTTGTTGTTAGCTGCTGTTGAGTCCGTTCTGACTCACAGAAGCCCTGTGTGTGACTGAAGGAAACGCTGTCCGGTACTGCAAGGCCTTCCCAGTTGCAGTTACATGTTTTAGTCCATTGTTGCTGCCCTTTCCGATGTTTGCCCACCCTCCACGGTATCAATCATGATGTCCTTCTCTAGGGACTTGTCCCATTTAATAATTATATTCAAAGTGTGTGACACGGCCCCTCTCAACTCTCATGTTAGTTCACAGTTCTCAAGCTCACTGCAGCTCTTGTTAACATGCAGATTTTGCTTGTCCTTCTCCCTTCTACCCCCAGACTCTAATGGGTCAAGTCCAGGGTGAGTCTTATTGGCTCTAAGCCAAGTGGTCCACCTGAAAAGGTATGTGTCTGTGTCTGTGTGGATTCCCGGTGTGGCGCTGTAGGATCAACACTAGACTGTGAATTAGAAGGTCAGCAGTTCAAACCCACTTGTTGCTCCTCAGAAACTCTGTACAGGGTCACTGTGAGTCGGACCCAACTCGATGGGAGTTAACAACAACAAATGTTTCTGTGTGAGTGTTGTTATATGGTGTTGTGCAGTGTAATTAAATTTCTGTTTAATGTATAATAATATATATGAGTTATTTTCCCACTTCTGCTGAAGCAGGTGGGATAGGTTAGTAGAGAAAACAGATATTTATATAATTTGTATATGCATCTATTTTGAATGCCTAGATGTAGCTATGTGTAAAAATAAAATGTCATATATATGGTGAAAAGAACCCTGGAACACAGTGGTTAAGTACTTCACTGGTGAGTGAAAGGGTTGGCAGTTTGAACCCGCCAGTTCTTTGGGAGAAAGATGGCAGTCTGCTTCAGTAAAGATTACTACCTTGGGGAAATCTTAAGAAACAGTTCTGTGTCCTGCTGGATTAGAAGAAAACTTAAAGACAGCTGGTATATGTGGTACATTGCTTGCTTGGGGAAACTTGTCACTTTTACTTCCAAAAGGTACCAAAAGGTAGTTACCCAAATGTATACTTTCTAACATGAAGGTACTTTCTGGTTATTTACTTTTTCTTTACCCTGCGGGGGTTCCCTCCCAAAACAACTAGCCTCACTCACTCTTTTCTTAACACATATCCGACTTTTATCACGTGGCAGTTGTTTTTGTTCCCAGGGAAAAGTTACAACTGGGAAATGTACACTCGAGCCTCATGAAACTGAAATGAATGCTTTTCTGTTTTCTGTTTTCTTTTTTACTTCTTCTTTCTTGTTTTCCTTACTAGAGCATGGCCTAGGTGTATACTATGTCGAACAAGAAATTTTAGAAGCAACTCCTATTGGGAGGTAAAGGTTAAAATTATAACAGATGTCACTTCCTGTAACAAAATTCAGGAAACACTCACTGGTATGTGGGTGTTATGACTTTTCAATTCTTGGAACTTTCCTTCAGGAAACTGCCCTGTCAAAAGCAAAGCAGTCGATAAAATATGAAGCACAACTCCCAAACTGGGGCGTGCAGTATAATTAAATTTTGATTTGGTGCATATGTTTTTGTGGTCATGTCAGAGCTGAGATTATCAATACATGACTTTTATCCTGGATAATGTCTGTCTGGATAACTAGTTAAACTGTACCTCCCCCACACTAACTTCTTCTTACTTCAAAAATGCAGGTGTATCTGATTTATTCTGTAAGTTACATTTACGAAAAATAGTATTAAATTAACTAGTTACCATTGTTTTGTCTTTAAAAATGAGACCTTGTTTCCTATCTAACTTTGCCAAAGGTACTAATTTTTGTGTCTCAGTTGACAAATTATCATTTTACCATGAACATTTATTTCTAAGTGAGTCATACACTCTACTAAATTCTAGTAGCTTTGAGCTAACAAAATGTTGATAAAAATTTTGAGTCCGTGATATGGTGTATGCCATTTGTTTTTATTTTTACTTTAAAGAAAACCAGAACACCTTACTGAGTTAATATGTTATACTTAACCTCGGAAACCCTATGCAGGGTCCCTGTGAGTCGGAACCGACTCCACAGCATATAACAACAACAACTTAAAATTTTTTCTTTAATTGATTAAAGAGGATGTTCATTAGCACACAGTTTTGGTCAGTAACTCAGCAAAAGCTCTATCGTTTTCTATACTGTTTTTCAGTAATAAGTCTGACCGAACCATTACATTTTTTAGGAAGTAGGTCTTTCTCTTAGTCATTTATAATTTGTGCCTACCTCTCCGCCCCCTTAGATATGTTAACTCTCCCATTTTTTAAAAAGCTGTGTAATTATAAACTTTGTATCACATGGAAAAAATTAGGCAGTAACATTTACTAACATTAACTTAGTAAAAGGGTAGAATGAAACCAAGTATGTTAACACTTGTTTCAAAATGAGGTACTGCTACCTGAAAATGTTGAAAAGAATGAAGGGATTAGTGTTTTTGGCTTGTCATGCCACTTGGTTTTAGTAAACTTCAAAGTATACCAATTAAACTTCTTTTTTAACATGGGAATTGTGCCCAGACGAGGAAAAGCCCTAGGTCAGCAGTTTTGAAAGACTGAAATTTGATAATTCCTATCTTTGTTGATAGTGTCAGGTTTTTGTTTTTACCCTCATGACATGCCTATCCTTAACAACAAAACCCTTTGTATTTTTATGCTAAAAGCCCTGTTTCTCTAAGGGTCAAGTAAAAATCCTCAGATTTATTTTATACTGCTTTCAATTCATAAGCATTTAAAAAATCATGATAGCTTTTATAATCCTAAAATATAGCTTTTTTTTTTTTTTTTTTGTCTCCACCTCCACTGAGGGTCACCCATATTCTCTAATGACAATTGTAATTATTAATATTATCCATTATTTAAAAGTTTTGTAGTGAAGTAGAAGGCTTCATTCCTCCATAATCTTTAGGTAGTTCTATAAAGGATTCTTTTTGGAGGAAAGGAGAGAAGGAAGTCTGTCGGTTTGACCCAGGACCATTCAAAATTCATAGATTTAAAATCTCTTTTATTATTTTCGTTTTGTGAATGTTTCACCCCAATCCAAGTTTTCTAAAAAAAAAAAATTAAGGCACTATTGAAGCATATTTTGGTGAACAAGTTGAGTGCTCGGCTGCTAACCAGAGAGTTGGTGGTTCTGGGACATTAGAGGCTCTATGGGGGAGAAAAAGCATGGCATTCTGCTTTGTAAAGATTACAGCCTAGGAAACATAACAGGGCAGTTCTAGCCTGCTGTGGCGCTGTGCTTAATGTGCTGCGCTGCAAAGTTGGTTTGAACTGCTAGGTCAGCGATTAAAGCTCACCAGCCTCTCCTTGGAAACCCTATACAGGGTCCTATGGGTAGGAACCAACTCGATGGCACTTAACAAAAACAAACAAACAACCCTGTCATAAATTGTTGTTAGTTGTCATGAAGTCTGTTCAACTTAACAGCAGCTGGCCCTATGTGCAATGAATGAAACACTGCTTGGTCCTATACCATCCCCACAATCAGTTGTTAGATTTGCATTCATTGTTTCAACAAATGTGCCAACCCATCTCATTAAGAGTCTTCCTCTTTATCACTGACTCTCTGCCAAGCATGATGGTATTTTTCAGGTTTTGTTGGTATCTCATGCAAACATGTCCAAAGTATATGAGACGAAATCTCACCATCCTCCCTGCTAAGGTGCATTCTGGCTGGACTTCCAACACAAATATATTTGTTCTCTGGCAGCCCATGGTATAATTCAATAATCTTTGCTAACACCAAAATTCAAAGACATCATTTCTTTGGTTGTCCTGATGTGGCACTGTAGGATCAACACTAGACTGTGAACTACGAGGTTGGCAGTTCAAACCTACCACCTGCTCCTGGGAAACCTTATACAGGGTTGCTGTGAGATCCAACAGACTAAACAGCACTTAACCACTTTGAACAACAACAATTCATTGTTGTTGTGTTTTTTTTTTCATTCCCCTACATTCATTATGCAAATCTACTGCACAAGATCTTTGTAAAGTGTTGAAGCGCAAAGATGTCAGTTTGAGGTCTAAGGTGTGCCTGACCCAAGCCATGGTATTTTTAATAACCTCGTATGCATGTGAAAGCTTGAAAGCTGGACAGTGTAAAAGGAGTACTGTAGAAGAATTGATGCCCCCACCCCCTTATTTGTCCTTTTGTGATAGGTTAGTTTAATGCAGTAGAATGTCCTCTAGGTTCATCCATGTTGTGAGGTGTTTCACAGATTCATTATTTTTCAGTGTTGCATAGTATTCCATTGTGTATACATACCAAAATGTGCTTAGTCATTCTTCTATTAATGGACATTTAGTGTCTCCATCTTTTTTGCTATTGTGGATAGTGCTGCAGTGAACATGGGTGTTACGACTCCTATTTCTTGAGGCTATATACCAACCTGGGCCATATGGAAGGGTCATAGTCTCTCCACACCCTTGCCAGAATTTGTTACTTTCAGTTTTTTGAACTTTGTTACTAATGCTGGAGTGAAATGATATCTCATTGTTGTTTTGATTTGCATCTCTTTAGTGGCTAATGATCTTGAGCATTTCTTGACAGGGTTATTGACATCCTGAAAGTCTGTTCATATCCTCTGACTTTTGTTTTTTCTTTTACTTTTTAAGGTTTTTATTGTGGATTGAGCGAGTTTACAGGGCATATCATCAGTTTTACAGTCAAAAAATCATACACCTTGTTTCATTACAATGATTATAATCCCCTCCATGTACCATGAGTTAACAGTATTTTTCTCTATTCACTTTAGCTTTTTTTTTTTTTAAAAACAAACAATAAACCACTCAGCCATATATAATAATATATACTAATTTACACCGCTAAAGGGCACATTCTGCACGTCTGCCTCTTGGCCACCAGCTCTCAGTCCCTCTCTTCCCATGAATTGAGAGTCCTCAGCCGCTCCCTTTATCTATGACCCCATCTCTGCTTCCATCTCTGGCTTTGCTGCTTCTCTGGTTAAGGCCCCTCATTCTGCTTGTGCTCTTGTCCCTTGATTGTCCTAGGGTCCTCTGATTCTGGACTGTAAGGTTAGCCACTCTCCTGTTTTTGTTACAAAGCTTTTTACCTTTATAATTGTGACTTTCGCAATTAATCATGATAACAATGATTCACTGTTGAATCTTACGAATCTTTCTCCCATCTCTTTTCACCAGCCCCATGTAGACAAGATGAAAATTATTCAGTGGGGATTCTTTCTCCACACCCCCCCCCCCCCCCCCCCCCCCGCACACACACACACTCTTAAACTAAACTCCCTCTTGAAACCTTGTAAGCCAGTCATTTCGTGCCTTTATCGTCCCCTCATTTTTGGTAGCCAATGTCTAAGTTGCCTGTCGCTATCTACCCTGTGTACAGAGGGAGGGTGATAGCATTGGTACTTGATATGAAGACACCTTCCCTCTCTGTTGGTATTTAGAGTTACTATCTCCATGAGTATAGGTTAGGTTCATCAAATTGTAGCAATTTACCCTTATTTCCTTTATTTAAAAAAAATATATATATATATATATCTGGTAGCGTAGTGGTTATGAATCGGGCTGTGAACCGCAAGGTAAGCAGTTGGAAACTACCAGCTGTTCCGCGGGAGAAAGATGAGGCTTTCTGCTCCCGTAAAGATTTACAGCCTCGGAAACCCTGTACAGGGTCGCT
>NW_006408627.1:7038311-7073827 GCF_000296735.1 Chrysochloris asiatica
TATTTTAAATCTACTCCAGTCGAGTTCTGATTATCGAGCCATTGAGGCTAGGTCAAATGGGTACTATCTGCAAGTTTGGGTTGTTCTTGTTCGTCTCCCCTCACTTCATACCAGCTGGATGCTTCACTCTCATCCCTAGCCCTTTGTGGCTATGTCCTTGTCCATGGGCTCAGGTGTCCCCAGGTCTCACCACACTTTGGACCAACCAGCCCTTCCTCTTCTCTCGCTCATCTCCAGGTCAATGGGAGTCAATGGACTGTGGTTGAACTCAGCCCATTTCTTCATTGATGCCTTTCCCCCCTCTTCCACTCACCAGTAGACCAGTGTGGTCACCAGCAAGCTTATGTCTATTCGTGTGTTCTCGTTGAGTTTCAGTCTTAGAGGGGAGTTTGTCCTGAAGGAACTTGATTGCTTGCCTTGATGGTTTCCTGGAGAACAGCTTGCTTATTCTTGTAGTAGCCAGTCATGCTGACATTTTTGTTTGGGGTTTTTCCTGATGACCCTTCACTGAAGATGTCTCTTCTGTCACTCTAGCTGTGCCAAGCTGGTCTGCTTGTCCTTGCTAGTGGAAATGTCCCACCTCATAAGGTTCTGCATGGGACTCAGGATTCCACCTAAGGTTCTGTACTCCTCAAAGGCTTTGCAAGAGGCCTATTTCACTGAGCATGTTCTAGAACCCCTTTTAGGTATTTCAGTCAGTTATAGGCTGAAGACTGGTTTACAAGTTTTCTGTAATCATGTTTCCCAACATTTCTTCCTATCCCACTCAAGCGTCTATTTTACGGTAGTAGACAAGGGAAACCAATATTCATAAGACAGTCAAGCATTTTAGTAGTATTTCCCCTCTTGAATCTATGCAACAACAACAAAATGCTTAGATCCCCTGTATTTCCAAGGTTGAGCATGCATCACTATTTACCTCTGTCCCACTTAGGGCATGCAAACCTGTCTCAGTGTTTCCCTATCTATCTTGTTCTTCCACCTCCTCCCCCTTCTTGTATTGTTCTCCACAACAGCCGAACTAAACCTCCCACCCGTACCCCACTCTTGTGGTTACCTTATATTCCAGTAATTCTTCCCTCCATTTAAGACAGTCTATTTTATCCTGTAATCTCCCTGACCTCACCACTTCATGGTTTCTGTTGAGAGAGTCTTCCTGAAATTTTGATGCCTAGGTGTTCTTTCAGTAGTTTCTTGGATTATTTGCGCTCAGCATACAGATTTATTTTATGGTGAAAGACTACAACTCGGACACACGTTTTCTGATTTAAAACCATGTAGTGTGCCAGACTGAAGCTTGCTTAGCTTCCTCAGCTCTGAGGGTTCTGGTCTCCCCTGGAGGCGTGGGCTCGAATCCCAGTTCTGACACAATTTATGGAGTCCTGGTATAGGCGCTGTGGACTAATGCGTCAGACTGCAAAGCCGTTTGAACTGCAAGATCAGTGGTTCAAACTTACCCAGCTGCTCCTTGGAAACCCTATACAAGGTCGCTATGGGTCAGAATTGACTCAACGACATTTAACAACAACAACAAAGTACTCCCTTGTTCTCCTCAAAAGAACCACCTCTTAGTTTATGTACAGGTTCCTCATGAACTCAGTTAACTGTTCCGGAATGCCCATGATTTGCAATGTTACCCATCATTTGTTACAGTCCTCACAGTCATGTGCCTTTGCATATTCAGTGAAACACACATAAGCATCTTTTTGGTAGTATCTGCTTTTGGCTAAAATCCATCTAATGTCAGCAGTGACATCCCTTGTTCCACATCCTCTTATGAATTCCAGGTTCTGGCTGCTCCTGTCGATGTGTTGAAGGTTTTGAAATGTCTTCAGCTAGAATTTCCCTTGCATGTTACATTAGTGATATTGTTTGATAAGCATTTCTTCCTCCTGTTTTATCACCTTTCTTTGGAATGCTCATGGAAATGGTCTTTCCTGGTTGTTTGGGTAGGTTGGCTATGTTCAAATTTTTCGTTATAGACAAATGAACCCCCAGTGCTGCTGCATCAGGTTTTAAAAACATTCCAGTTGGTGTTCTGTCAATTCCAGGAGCTTTGTTTTTCAAAAAGTGCCTTCAGTGCTTCTTGGACCTCGTCCTTCCATATTGTCAGTTCTTGATCATATGTTCCCGCCTGAAATGGTTGAATGGAATTATTTTTGATAAAGTGACGGTATTGCCTCCATCTTCCTGTCACATAGGTTCCTTATCAGTGGGGATTGACTCAGTGGTAAATAAACAGTAATTTTAGCTATCATAAAATTCACCCACTTGAAATGTACATTTCAGTGGTCTTTGTTTACTAAGTGATGCAACCATCACCAAAAAGTCAGTTTTAGAACATTTTCACTCCCCTAATAGGATACCTCCTGACCATCTGCATTTGGTTCTGCTCCTTCCTACCACCCCCTTCCACCAGGCAACTGTTGACCTTTCTATTTTTATATTGTTGTCATTTTGGGGCTTTTTACATAACTGGAATAATAAATGCAGCACTGTAGGTTCTTGTGCTGGCTTTTTTCACTTTGATGTTTTTTGAGGTTCATCCATTGTATAGCATGGATCAAGATCTACCCTTTATCATTGATGAATAGTATTCCATTGAATGTGATGGACTGGATATTAGTTATTTTTTTGTTTGTTGTTATGAATAATGTTGCTATGAATATTGACACGCAGGTCTTTGTGTGCATGCCTATGTTTTCTTTTTTCTTGGTTAGATTCCGAAGTCGAATTTCTGGGGCTGGTGTGGCAATGTGGGATAATGTACTAGATCCCAAGATCAGTTTGAACTGCAAGGTCAGCAGTTCAAATCCACCAAGAGCTCCTGAGAAACCCTACATAGGGTTGCTATGAGTCAGAATCAACTCAATGGCACTAAACAGCAACATGATGATTTTCAATTTAACTTTTGAAAATTTTCCAAACTACATGCCTGTATTGTTGTTAAGTACTGTCAAATAGGTTCTGACCCTTAGGGAATCTTGTATAGGATTTCCAAGGAGCAGCTGGTAACCTTGCAGTTCAGATGGCTTTGCAGTCTGGCGCATTAACCCACAGCGCCACACCAGGACTCCATACCTACATTAGCCCACATTTGAATTGATCTCATTTAGTCTGTTTTTAAAAATTGAGTTATTTACTATCTTAGTGCTCATTTGGCCTACAAAAATAGAGGTTCTGAGACATGGTAAGTTTTACATTTGATCACTGGAAAATAACCTGTTTAAAGTTTATATGTGATTTAAAATTTCAATTCATTTTTGTCCTCATAGAAAGTCCTTTATGCCAGATTGGCTGGGCTCTTTGTTGATGAAACTCATATCAAGGAATATTTAAAGAGAATCAAATTAAGATTGCATTTTAAGTACCAACACATACTAATTGTTGTCCAAATTGTAAACAAATCTTCCAATGCAAAATTGAAACCACTTGCAAAGTAGAAATATGTTACTAGCTGTATGTCAATCCTTTATTTCATTACTGTAAAATGGCCCCAGAAATTGTCATGTCAGTGTCCTTTTAAAGAAACACACTCAGGGAAAAAAATGAGCTGTTTTCATTGCTCGAGTCTCACATGCAGAGATACGTTATCTGTGTGAAACGTCTGGAAATTATCATGAAAACTTGGGCCCTGCCAGGGGAAGGTGGTGATCATGTGCACTAGATTGGCTGTGTGCTTACCAACTTCAGGAAGAGATAAATCTATTTTGCAAATAAAAATACCACATGAAATACTCTGAAAGTGTCCTTAGGTGTGGATGTGTGATGGTACTGAGAGCTAATCATGCTTTCAGCACTCTCTCGCTATTCTTGTAAAAAAGCTGGGAGCCACTGGTGAAGCAGAGATCTCCTTCCTGGATGTCTGATAGGCGTCTCCCCAGTATGCTTTCAACTTGAAGGGCCTCCGTACATTAGGACATGTCAGAGGAATTTACTACTTCCAAATATTGAAATAATCTAGTTACTTAAGGATTATGCCAGTATCGACAGCATTATGATGATGACCACTTCACATATTAGGAGTCCTCATGTGGCACTATAGAGTCAGCTCTGGGCTGCTAACTGCAAGGTTGGTGGTTCAGATCTACCAGCCACTTCTTGGAAACCCTATATAGGGACACAATAAATTGGCACCAACTCGATGGCACTTAACAATTTCATATGTGTTACATTACTCTTAATACTAGTTATTCATATCATTTACTGATGAATGCTTCATTCGCCATGGTGGTTATGTGCCATGGTGTTGGTTCAGACTCAAAGCAACCTTGTATAGGGTTTTCAAGGCTGTAAATCTTTACAGGAGCAGAAAGCCTCATCTTTTTCCCATGGAACAGCTGGTGGTTTCGAACTGATGACCTTGCGGTTCGCAGCCTGATTCGTAACCACTACACCAGCAATGTTATTGCAGGCTCTAAGGGGAGTCCTGGTGTGGCACTGTAGGATAAGCACTGGACCACAAGGTCGGTTTGAACTGCAAGGTCGGCACTTCAAATCCCCCAGCCGCTCCTCGTAAACCCTATACAGGGTCACTATCAGTTGGACCTACTTGAAGGCACTTAACAACAACAAACAAGTTACAGTTTGCTGGGGAAGACAGAAAATAAGTAAACAAACCAAGCCAAACAACTACAAACTGAGATTATGACCAAAAACGAACATCGTACTGTGACAGAAAATAGCAGGTGTGGAGAACTTGATCCGGTGTGGGCCGGGAGAGCCTCTCAGGAAGGTGACAGGAAGATGGAGCAAAAACAAGCCCCCTAGCATGTTATATAGTTCATTGATTCTTTAGAGAGTATGTGGAAATAGGTGAGGAAGATGCAAAGGAAGACATTTTAAAAATAGGGCAAATACTGTTTTCACGTGGCAGTTCTCAAAAGAAGAGTGTGATTGTTTGGGGGATTATTTATAGTTGGGCCCCATTTTATGTTGTTGCTAATTTCATTGAAGGTAAAATGAGCTCCCAAACAGTATAGCTTGAACTTCAACGTGAAATGGATGACTACAGTTTCTAAAATTGCCTTCATTGGTACATAACTATAAACCTGTTGAACAAGTGCTGAAAAGAATTTGGAAAGGACTCTTTTCTTAGTTTGGAAGCCATTAATTAAGTAAAAGATGTGGTGAAATTGGGAAGTGAATATAACCTTAAGGAAGTGAAGATTCAGGCAGAAATTCAGGACCTTGGCCTGGCTACTTAGTTGTTGTTGCTCTTAGTGGCCCCTTTGTACAACAGAACAAAGCACTGTTTGGACCTATGCCATGCTCACAATTGTTGCTCTGTTTGTGTCCATTGTTAGCAGTCACTGTGTCAATCATCTTGTTGAGGGATTTTCTCTTTTTTTCTATGACCCTCCACTTTACCAAGCACTTTTATAACGAAGTCCTCCAGAAGCTGATCTCTCCTGATAACGTGTCCAAAGTTGGTGAGACGAAGTCTTGCCATTCTCCCTTCTAAAGAGCATTCTGATTGTACTCCTTCGAACACAGATTTGTTCATACTTCTGGTAGTCCTTTATATATTCTGTATTCTTTGCCAATACCGTAATTCAAGTGTATCATCTTCTGCTTTCTTTATTCATTTTTCTCCCTTTGCATGCGTATAAGGAGATTAAAAATGCTCAGGCTTGAATCAGGTGTTCCTTAGTCCTCAAGGTGACATCTATCTTTGCTTTTGAGCATTTAAAAAAGAGATCTTTTGCAACAGAATTGGGCATTGCAACATGTTTGATTTCTTGACTGCTGTTTCTGTGGACATTGATTATGGATGTAAATAAAATGAATTCCTTGACAACTTCTATCTTTTTTCCATTTATCATGATGCTGTTTATTGGTCCCACTGAGGATATTTGTCTTTTGATGTTGAGATATGATCCATATTGAAGGTTGTATTCTTTATCTTCATCAATAAGTTCTTCAAGTCCTCTTTACTGTCAGCAAGTAGGATGTGTTTTCTGCATATTGCAAGTTGTTAATGAGTTTTCTTCTAATCCTTATACTTTTATTATTAATGTATCCCAGCTTTCTGGATTATTTTCTCAGCATACAGATTGAATAATTATGGTGAAAGGGCACAACCCTGACACACACACACACACACACACCTTTCCTGATTTTAAATCATGCAGTACCCCTTTGTTCTGTTAAAATGGCTACCTCATCGTCTTTGTGCAGGTTCTGCATGAGCACACTTCCTAGAATTCTCATTCTTTGCAGCGTTACTGGTAATTTACTATTACCTACACTGTTGAATGCCTTTGCATAGCCAATAAAGTTTAGATAAACAGCTTTCTGGGTATTCTCTGCTTTCAGCTAAGATCCCTCTGACATCAGCAATGACATCCCTTGTTCCATGTCTTCCTCTGAATCCAAATTGAATTTTTGAGAGTTCCCTGTCCTCTTCCGAAACTGACTTGAATTTCTGGCAGTCTCTTCTCAATGTACTAATGCAGCCCTTTTTAAATTAGCTTTTTAATTTGTGTGCCATTTTAATGATATTGTTTAATGATTCTGTAAATACAGATGTTAATATAGAAAACAAACCTTTTATACATGTGAAGGATTGTTTTCCGAAGTGGATTAAAAGATGGCCACCATATCTTTCAAGAATAGATTTTGAAGAGATAAATGATTTATGTATGTTAAGAGGTTTAAATAAGCCTAGATATGAACTTTACATGGAGGATAAATAAATCTGAAAAATACAGTAGAAGGTGATAATTCTTTTCAGATCATTGTAAGTGGAAAATGGATTAACTTCTACTTTGGAGTTTGTAAGAAGTGGCAGTTGGTCGAAGTAACTTTTCTCAAGGGATTCTGTGGCACCTTGAAAAAAATGTGATCCCGAGCGTCTATAGTAACTGAAAGTCATTATTACCCTTTGTAAATGTCGCACAGATATTTGATTATATATTAAGTTGTTTTAAGGACCCCGTATTCATTATAGCTAGGTTATAGAACTATTTTATAACCAGGTTATAGAACTATTTTCAGATAGATGTTTTTAGATGTGAACCTCTTTTGGTGTAAGATGTTGTTGTTAAGTTCCATGGAGTCAGTTCCAACTCATAGGGATCCTGTATAGGGTTTCCAAGGAGGGGCTGGTGAGCTTGAACAGCTACCATTGTGGTTCAAATAGACTTTGCAGTCCAGCACATTAACCCACAGCACCACACCAGGACTCCCTCTTGGGTATGGCATTGTTGCTAAGTGTCATCGAGTCGATTCTGACCCATAGTGACCCTTTATATGGTTTCCAAGGAGCAGCTGGTGAGCTTGAGCCACCAACCTTGCAGTTCAAATGACTTTGCAGTCTGACACATTAACCCAAAGCCATAGTGCCAAATCAAGACTGTAGACAGTGTTTATTAAAGAGATGTATAACCTTTAAACCTTACCTTATGTGTATTTTGTTTTGGTTTAGGAGTGAGGTTGATATTCCAAAATCGTCCTCCCCTCCCCACAAACCTAGCTATTCTGTTTTCTCTGTTCAAGAAGCACCCATCATAAAACTCAATTCCAGTCACTGTGGTAGAGCCACTCTCTTTCCCTTCTTTATACTTCTTTCAGTGCTTTCAGAATTTCATGGATATTTTGTTATGTGTATTCCAGATGAAATCGAGTATTTTGTTAAATAACTAGTGGCTTTTTAATAAGGCAGCTTCCTCACAAATTCGCAAAACCTCATCCTGTTTTTCAGAAGGCTTAAAGCTTTCAACAGGATTACTGTGTACTTTGTAGATTTTCATGGACTGGAAAAATGCCAGGGACTCGTGAATCATTAACCAGACACCACTCATTTATCTTGGGGACGTTTGAAATCATGTCTGCCTCAGTTTCTCCAGGGGGAGGGGAAGTGAAACATACCTTTGCTTAGATCACAAATGAATATTAACCAGTATAACACTGAAGAATGGAGTTCTATTTCTGTAGATAATTTACACCCAGCTTTAGGCAGAGGGGAGCATTTTGTAGTTTCTGTCTGACTGTGGACATTACTTCACTTTTTAGCCTTTTGTCTTGACTGAAATACATTCTAATTTAAGCCCTTTAATGGGTCAATAATAAAAAAGCAGAGATTGAGGTTTAATTGGAGAAGAACTATGTGGAGAAATGTATTCTCTGGGAGATGAACTTTAAAAAACAGATTTTGTACATAATTTTAATATATGATAGTACGTATGATCATTTGAGTATATTCTATACTGATCCTTGAACCAGGAACTTAATCTACAAAGTAGGAATCATCACTCCGATTATACAGATGAAGAAACTGAGGTCCATGGAGATTAATTGATTGGACCAAGTTCATGCAGTCAGGAAGTGACACCTGATACACATTTTCATGTGAATGTTTTCTTTCTTTCTTTTTAAATGTTTTCTTTAGTTATTAATATACTTCTCCACATGACCATGCTCCTTGGTTTGATAATGGAGCAAAGGAGAGACATAACAGAATTTGTATGTGTGTGTGTCTGTGTCTGTCTGTCTAACTGAACTGTAGCTGTGAAACAGGAAAAGGGGTGGAGAGTAGGGAAACGTGATATGTGTAAAATTCCTCTCAGGGTGAAGAAATGTGCAAAAGAAATGTGAGGTCCAGTGTTTCCCAATTCCTGTTACTGGGAAGTGCCTTCCCACCTCCCCCACCCTCTCCATTTTAGTTACCAGAAGGAGAATTTGGGGGAAGATGGCACACTGTGAGATATTTGTAACTTTGGGAACTCCTGATGTATGTGGATAGAACCTTCTTGCATAAAAGGAATGAAATCTTATACCTCTTGTCCTTGTTCAGAATTCCACATCCTTAGAAGAAACAGACAGGCTTCTGTGCCCTCTGATAAGCTATAGGGTCTGTTGTGTTGTGTTTAGTATTGAATTTTCTTTCTCCATGATGGAGGTAATGCATAGGATGGGAGGGATATAGAAGATATTGGGAGGGGGAATCAGAGTCTTTGCTGCTAGTCCCAGCACTTGGACTGCAGTTTGATGTGTTTATTAATAATTGTTCCCAGTTATTGAATACTGGTGTGGTGCAGTGGGCTAATGTGTCAGATTGCAAAGTCATTTGAACTGCAAGGTTAGTGGTTCAAGCTCACCAGCTGCTCCTTGGAAGCCCTATACAGGGTTGCCATAGGTCAGAATCGACTCAACTGCACTTAACAACAACAACATTGAATACTTTATATGTGCCAGGCACTGGCTAAGCACTGTGAGGGAAAGTCAAAAAGTCTTTGCTGCTAGAGTTCCAGTTCACACATACATGGGTTTATTCCAAATAAAATGTGTTTCAACATGTCTCAGTGATCATTGGATGGAGCTGCAGACAAGTTCTCTCAGTAATGCACTTGTCTTAGTCATTAGGTCACCTTCAAAAAAGGGAGCTACTGGGACAGTTTAATTCAAGTCAGAGAGGGCAGCTCAGAAGGTATTGCAACTGTTTGGCGGTACCCCAAAGGAGTCCTGGCATGGCGCTGTTGATTAATACACTGGACTGCAAAGTCGGTTTGATCCTCAAGGTTGGTAGTTCAAGCTCACCAGCTGCTCCTCGGAAATCCTATACAGGGTCGCTCTGGGTTGGAACCGACTTGATGGCACTAAACAACAACAAAGGGGTAGTCTTGATAAATTTTCTTGATAGAAGATTGTCATGGAGCTTATGTGAAGAAGGTTAAAGAAAATTGCAAATTACATTAGTGAGAAAAAGGCCAGGAAAGTTGTACTCAAGATTTTTTTTCCCCATAACAACAAAGCACCTGCTCATGCTTCAAGGATAGTAAGTAGTGTCCTTGAAGAATTTCATTGGAAAACTTTGCCTCATCCACCCAATAGCCCTGAGCTTGCCCATTTAGATGCCTTTTTGTTCCCCAAACTCAAAAAACACTTTGAAAAGAAATACAACTAAAAAATGTCAAAACTTGATGTGTAAATAGAAGAACACAGAATTCTTCAGGGGAAGGGTTGATGTTGTGTACCGCCAAGTTGGTTCTGACTGAAAGCAAGACTCACAGCAACCCTGAGGAGGGTTTCTGAGGAACAACTGGTGGGTTTGAACCACCGACCGTACAGTTAGCAGTCCTGTGCTTATCCTACAGTGCCACATCAGGGCTCCACTGCCTTTAGAACGGTATAAACCTAGATGTTGGATATGTCGAGAAACAATAGCTTCACATTTTGATATTTTTGTTTAATAATTTGTTTAGTGATTTTGCAGCAGTAAGTTCTCACTTTCCCTTTTATGTGTGTGCATTAATTAATTTGATTCTTATAACAGCTACCAAACCTTCAGTACTGTTAATCTCCATTTTAGAGAAGAAACTAAGTCTTGCAGAGTTTGTGAAGCCTGTTGGCTGTAGCCGGTAGTGACAGCTTGTTGAAGGTGCCTGTCACAGATGTAGCTAATGGGAACATTTCCTGTATCCCTTCTTTCCATCTTGTCATTGTAGTGGCTGCTGTTCCTGTAGAAAAGTAACCACAGTGACTTTGGTATAGTACTCATTCTCTGCACCAATGATTCTCAGCTGTGGAGGGAGTTTGATCTCCAAAGCATCTTTGGTAATGTCTGGAAACATATTTGGTTATCAAACTGAAGAGAGATGTGTGTGTTACCAACATCTAAGGTTGAGGTGATAGTTGGCTGCTAAATTCCCTGCAGTGCACAAAATAGCCTCAACAACAAAGAATTATTATCTAGCTCAAAATGTCAATAGTGCTATGGTTGAGAAACCCTATAGGCTCCCCTTAGTTCATATGTGAATTAGGATATTTATACTTCTGCAAGTGTCTTCACACTGTAGTTGGACTTCACAGTTCAGCCCCAGATGTTTAGTTTGTATTTGGTTAGGACACAGCATAAGGGGACTTCCAAAAGTTCCTGGAAAAGTTTTATTTCACTCTTCCATGAAGTTTTTGAAGCCCTCCTTGTATGTACAGGTCAGTGCCAGCTACACAGCCCTCTAGGCAAGGGAGAAGTGGTCAGACTTATTACTAAATGAAGGATAGAACACTCATAGATGTTCCGATGTTGGAAGAAATGCTGTGTGTGGTGGTGAGTAGGCATGGGGGTGGGCAAAGATTTGGATGGAGGTTAAAGGATAGAAGCAAAACTTGCACATTTGGAAAGTGTAAGATCTGAGTGGAGGTGATGAAAACGCTGTATTTGTTTTTAGAGTTGGTGCATTTTGGAGGGGGGGATAGCATTTCTAAATTTCTCCTTTCTTACCCCTTGAGTGTTCTCTGTTGGACTTTGTCCTTTAGTATTTATTAATTCATGTACCCCTCACATTAACCCTTTGTAACCATTATCATCAACCCCCTTTGATGGCTGATGTAATTGAGATCCAGATATTACATTAAATGACCAGTCCACGAGAGCATAGTGAGGAAGTGGCAGGATCCAGGTTTGAACCCCTTACTAACTTGAGACCACATTCTTAGCCAGTTCACTGTGCTGGTAAACAGAGAGTTCTCTCAGAAGGTGTTGTTACCCAGCCTTTTCTCTACCTTTCCCTACATCTACAAAGCCACGTGGGGAGACTGTTAAACAGCATCTGTGTCTGGGACCCCTGAGCTACTCTGTAACACCCAGGTCAGAGATGAGAAGGGCTCATTAGCTGAGAACTAAGGTGAATCTTCAAAGGAGCAAAGAAAGAATTCTGAGGGATAAAGTGCTTCAACATAGATGGCTGATAAAAAGTTGATTTACAACAGCATTTTGAACTAGCTGGAGAGAAAACATGCAAGAAAGGGAGGAGATTGAAATGGATAAGGTAAAGCACCTTATGGATTTATGCAAAACGCTTTTCTAATATCTGGGCCTTTTTGTGTGTTAGATCTCAACTGTAACTCAAACTAGGTAAAATAGTGGCATAGAATCAACCCCTAAGTTTCCTGGGTTAGTAATTTTGCATGGAAGGATTTGCAACAAAACACTTTGAAATATGAAGAAGAAAATGTGATTTGGGTGGTTCCCACTAAATCAGCATATGAAGAAATAGGACAAGAATCAGAGAAGATTAATTGTCTGGAATCTCATGAACAATCTAGGGCCCAAGTGAGGAAAGCAACCGTTTCTAAAGATGCAGATGAGGAGGAGAGTGAAGGTGAGTTTAATCTCCACATGGGCCTCTGAAGAGATTGATAACAAAACATTTCCAGATAGGTAAGAGTCTAGGAAACACGCTCCTGTGAACTTATTTACTTGTCTTTGCTGGCGCTGTCGTAGTTTTCCAATAAAGCACAAAGCAGAAACTGTAGGCAGAATTTGTGCATTAGGTCAAAGTCTGTAGTTTTGCTGAGTGTGCAGGTACAGATACAGACATGCAACCTGCACTAGCACACACGCGAGTTTCATTTCTGCCAGCAGCTAATATAATTGTCTGCCACGTAGGCTTAGAACCAGTCATTAGTTCCTTTCCTTGCAAAGACCTAGCTGTATTATTTGATACATTTGGCCACGAAATTACTCCTTTCTGCTAAAATGTAGAGCTGTACTAAGAAGCCTCTCAGAGGGGAGTCTTGTAGAATGATCCAAGGGGCAGCGAGCTTTAAAAGTTTGTGGTAAAGTTCTGTTATCTTTTAATCTTCTATTTTCCTGTAAACTTTTTGAAGCTCTCTCATATGTATTATTCTACTGTAGTGCTCTGACCAAATCTACTCATTTGTTATTATGAAGAGATCATCAGCCCCACCTTCAATAAATCACACACTTTGATCATTGCAGTGATTGCAATCCCTTCCATGTACCACGTACCAAATGCATCATGAACCAAATATAGTTAAATGTTTCATAGGAAAAAGGAGTTAACACATGGGTCAAAGTGGTATGAGAAAAACCCTCCAGCTTTGTGTAGGTCACGCTCTTCATACCTGGGTGGGGCTCTTTCATTTCCATGCCAGGTACAGCAGCTGCACCTGTCTCATGCCCCTTTGCAGATGCAGCCCTGGGTGCACTTGGCACAGCCCACGCGTGGGGCAGCAAGAGCAGCAGCTCTTCTTGCAGGAGGTGCATTTGCACAAGCGAGAGCAGTACTCTGGTAGAAGGCATGGTTGGTCGTACCATTAACATTTAAACTGTGCTTGCTTGATCACATATCCAACCATGTCTTTGATAATGAAATGTGTCTGTCACTTCAAATCATTATCAGTTCCCTTCTGTTCCACTTCTGTTCTGACATCAGCTGCACACACAGTACTTCTTCCTGACCTCAGTCACTGGAGCTAGGTCAGATTTCACAAATAAAAGGGCGCAGACTGCCAAGTCTGTCCAAGACTTCAGATGCCAACCACAAGCCTGGAGTCCCTGCTGGCTACAAGCTCAGAGTTTCCCCCTTACCCCTTCCAGATACTAACCAGATAAGCCCAGAAGTCCCCAGAGCCCCCTTACATTTGACCTGCTTACTACCACTGCTCCCACAGGCCTGCTAAGTTATTAGAATTCAGGGAAGCACTATACTTATTGCAGTTTTATTGTAAAAAGGATACAAATGAAGAGATACATATGGTGAGGTCTAGAAAGGTTCCCAGCATGGAATTTCCTTGTCTCAAAAAAGGTTGTGCTACTGCCTCTGTGCATTGATATTGTCATCAACCAGGAAGGCCCTGGAGCACCCTCTTCCATTGCCTTTATTGGGGCCTTATTTGATAGGCAGGATTGGAAGTCATTCCATGAGTTGGAATCAACAATAAGAAGACAGGGGCATCACAAGATAAGGGATCCTTGTGGCCTAGCCAGCTCCCGAGAGGCATCTCATAAGGAATCTGCGGCCTCATCAAAGACATTTTAATCACTGCGAAAACGGCAAGGT
This sequence comes from Chrysochloris asiatica, assembly GCF_000296735.1. Lineage (NCBI taxonomy): Eukaryota > Metazoa > Chordata > Mammalia > Afrosoricida > Chrysochloridae > Chrysochloris > Chrysochloris asiatica. The sequence continues at coordinate 7,052,120 of NW_006408627.1, forward strand.
TTTACAGCTTGTCTCTTAAGAACAAAATTCTTTGGGTAAAGTTAAGTTCACAGTCTCTCTCTTCATTGCTGTATCCAACCATTGATTCACTTTATTTTATTTTGTTTTATTGTGAATTGAGTGAAGATATACACATCATCAGTTCCACATTCAACAAATCATAGCCTTCATGTCATTACAATGGTTATAATCCCTTCCATGTACCATCAATTAAAATGAACAGAATTTACCCTGATTCACTTTAACACTTGTACTCCTACTTGTGGGTTCCACATCTTCACCTTTTCTGTGCCAACCTTTTCTTGTATATTGCCTTCCCCATTACCCAAGTGAACCTATGTTAACTACCCTCTGAATAAATTTCCTATGCCTCCCACCCCTGATAAACATCAGAGAATGTTTCTTTTAGCAAGAAAAATTTTTCGTAACCCTCTACATGATTCACTTTAGTTTTTCAATGCTTCCTAATACAACTTACCACTAACAATATACTTTCTCATAGTTTAACCTGTACTACATTAACTTAGGGTCAGTATTGTCTTAGTGCTCCTGTAGTAGAAATATCACAAATGGGTGGTTTTAAAGAACAGATTTTCTAAATGCTCAGTAGGCTAGAAATTCAAATTAAGGGCATAGGCTCTAGCAGAAGCTATATGTGAGTGCTAGGAGAAGATCCTTGTCTCCGTTTATGTTGTTGGATGCCATCAAGTTAGTTCTGGCTTATAATGACCCAGGTACAATAGAACAATTGCTGACCAGTCCTGTACCATCCTCACAGTTGTTGTGTTTTGAGTCCATTGTTGCAACCAATGTGTCATTTCATCTCCTTGATGCCTTCCCCCTTTTCACAGACCCCTCTCTATGTTATTACTAAGCATGATGTCCTCCTCTAGGGATCTAGGGATTGGTCCCTCCTGAGAAAATGTTCAAAGTACACAGACAAGACTTCCCCTATCTACCTTTCTAAGAAACATTCTGACTGTACTTCTTCCAAGATAGATTTCTGTGTGGTTAGCTTCAGGAGCTCTGACTATTCAGGACACACCCTACACTGATATGGCTTTATTAATATAACAAAGACACTTCTGTTATATTAATGGGATGACTTGCACAGATTTGTTCAGCACAGACTCATAGGGGACCCTGTAATAGGGTTTCTAAGGAGTGGCTGGTAGATTTGAACTACCAGTCCAATCCTTACTCTAATAGCACCACACCAAGACTCCTGCACAGTTACAGGGATTAGGATTCCAACACATTTTGGGAGGGCACAATGCAGTCCATAACAAGCATTTATTTATAGTTTTGTTGTGTTTTGGTGGTAAAATTGTCATGCAATAAAAGACAAACTTTAAGTGTGCCACTGACAAATTTTGACAGGGCTGCTCTGGGTGTTGCAGATAGTTAAGCTCTGGATTATTAGACAAAGGCTGTCAGTTTGAACTCCCCTGATGGCACCGCAGAAGACATGCCTGGTGGTCTACGTCTGAAAGGGCACAGTCTTGAAAACCCTGTGGAGCATAGTTCTCTTTTTGTGGGGTTACCATTAACCCCATAAATATCAACTCCACAGCAACCACATCTGTGTAACCTAAACCTCTATTCAGATATACAAGGGAGATGCAAAAACTTTGTGGAAAAACATAATTGAAGAATACTGGAATCAGTCTCTGGGTTTTTTTGTTTGTTTGTTTGTTTGTTTTTGTGTGTGTATTTATTGGAGGGTTGTAATGTGGATTGAATTGAGTACTGCCAAACCCCTCCCCACCCCCCAATTTATGTTGGAGTCCTAAGTCCTGGTACTGGTGAATGTGACCTTGTTTGGAAATCAGGTCTTTGACGGTGTTATCAATTAGCATAGGTCATACCGGAGTAGGGTGGGTCCTAATCCAGTCGGCCTGCTGTTCTTATAAGAGAAGAAAAACTGAGCTTGTTCTAGAAGTATGGAACACATTTCTCCCTCACTGCCTCTCAGAAGGAATCCACACATGCTGACCCTGATCTTGGGACACCCAGCCTCCAGAACTGTGAGTCTCCACTTCCGTTATATTAAGCCACCCAATTTGTGTTATTTTATGTCAGACCTAGGGAACCAACGTAGCCTAGGGAACCAGTAAGGTGAACATGTTTACACATGCCTATTTCATTTTCTTTTTCTACATCAGGTGTCATTTCTGTTGTAAAATAAGTGCTTGATAATGTCACACTTGGTGGTAGTTATGTGCCATGGACCCTGCACTGGGTGTCTGAGGCTGTAAATCTTTACAGGAGCAGAAAGTTTTTTATCTTTCTCCCTCAGAACAACTGGTAGTCTCGAACTTATGACCTTGAGGTTAGCAGCCTGACTTGTCACTACTAAGCTACCAGAACTCCTTAAAGTCACACTTGCTGCTGTTGTTGAGTGCTGTCGGGTCGGAACCAATTATAGGGTTTCTAAGGAATGGCTGGTAAGCTTGCATCACCGACCTTGTGGTTCAAATTGACCTAGCAGTCCAGTGCGTAGCACCACACCAGGACTCCAAATGTCACACTTACCTAGTGGTGGTGGTTATGTGCCGTGGAGTTGGTTCTAACTCATAGCAACCCTGTACAGGGTTTCCAAGACTGTAAATCTTTAGGGGGGCAGAAAGCCTCATCTTTCTCCTGAGGAGCAGCTGGTAGTTTTGAACTGCTGACCTTGCGGTTCGCAGCCCGATTTGTAACCACTACGCTACCAGAGCTCCTTAATGTCACACTTAGTAGAGATTATTTAGCTAGCTTCTTGAAAGACTCAGATTGCAAATCATGGATTAAAGTGTATTTTTCCTTACCTAGCTTCTTCCAAAATGGAATCTATTGGTTCTTCTTCTCTTCTTCCAAAATGGATATATTGATTCTTTTGGCTACCAGGATGACCAAACTTCGTTTCTCACACTTGGGACATATTGTCAGGAGGGACCAGTCGCTGGATAAAGGTTATCATGTTTGGTAAGGTGAAGGGTCAGAAAAAAAGAGGAAGACCCCCAGCGAGATGGGTTGGCCAAGTTGCAGCATTGATGGACTCAAGTGTGGCAACAATAGTAAGGTTGGCCCAGTATCGGGCAGTGTTTCGTCCTGCTGTGCATAAGGTCGCTATGGGTCGGTACCGACTCGATGGCACCTAACAACAACAAGCTGTCTCTTGCCTAGAGTATTCCTTCTTCCTGGTTTGTTTTACTTTGTTTCTGAGATTTCCGATCCTCTTAAGAGCTGGTAACTAATATGTTTCTAAAACTTGTTGTTGTTAAGTGCCGTCGAGTCGGCTCCGACCCATAGCGACCCTGTACAGGGTTTCCAAGGCTGTAAATCCTTACGGGAGTAGAAAGCCTCATCTTTCTCCCGCGGAGCAGCTGGTAGTTTCGAACCGCTGACCTTAAGGTTCGCAGCCCGATTCGTAACCACTACGCTACCAACTAGTTCTCACAAAAAAAGATTGCTTATGTGTCTGTGATCGGAGGTACTGTGACTGTGGGTGGCACAATGGTTAAAGTGCTTGGCTGCTAACCAAAAGGTGGAATTAACTCGATGGCAGTGGTTTGGTTTTTGGTTTCCTGTAGAACAAGCAAAGTCTGCTTTAGAGAACTCATTGACTCTGACTACAAAATCATTGAAAAGAAATAATTGTTTTGGAGCTAGCCTTTTCCAATGAAGACATTGAAAGGGAACTAGAGACCCATGCACGTCCTTGAAGACCTTCCTATTTTAAGGTGACTGTAAAATTCAATGGGGCAGAATGTAAATAAAAGACCCCGTGGTACTTATGGAGTGCATTTAGTAGAGGAATGCTAGGAGAATTGAAATCTGTTTTTAGTTATTCTATTGAAGTCTTGGTTAGAGAGGTGGGTTTTCCCCTCAGGGAGGTGGTGGGCTTTGAAAGTATCAATCACCCTGTATGAGTGGGGCCGCTTATCTCCTGTAGGGCTCTTTCAGACCCTCCCTTTTGGGCTGGGTGAGAGTGCTTTTTAGATAAATTGACTGGAAGCCTAGTGAAGGGACAATTTGTATGTAATTCCAGTCAAGTTACCTGCTTGCTTGCATGCTATTCTAATTAGTGTATTTCTATTCTGTTATCCTCCCTCCTTGTGTGGCACTAAGGATAAGCACTGGACTTCAAACCACAAGGTCAGCAATTCAAATCTACCAGGTGTTCCTCGGAAAACCTATACATGGTCGCTATGAGTCAACAACATCCTCTCTCCATCTTTTGGTTAAACCTAATGGAAATAGTGGAATCCTGGTATGGTGCTGTGGGTTAATGCACCAGACTGCAAAGCCATTTGAACTGCAAGGTCAGTGGTTCAAACTCACTAGCTGCTCCTCAGAAACCCTGTCACTATGGGTAGGAACTGACTCAACGCACTTAACAACAACAACAACAATGGAAATGGTAATGGTGGTGTGCCTAGGAGATGGTTCTGACTCTTAATGACCCTGCATAGGGTTTCTGAGGCTGTAAATCTTTACAGGAGCCGAAAACTTCATTTTTCTCCCGCGGAACCACTATGCTACCAGAGCTCCTTTAGTGTAAACAGTGTAGCCTCTTTTCAGTGACTCTGTTGTACAGAGATAGCTGAGAGTCTGTGGTTGAAACAGAGTAAGAGAAAGCATACCTCTGAGGACAAAGTGAGGGTTGTTGTTGTTAAGTGCCTTCAAGGTCAGTTCCGACCCATAGCGACGCTGTATAGGGTTTCCAAGGAGCAGCTGGTGAGCTTGAACTGCCAACCTTGCAGTTCAAATGGCTTTGCAGTCTGCCACATTAACCCAGAGCGCTGTAGCAGTCTTAGTGAGAGATCCCTAGGGAAATTTTAGATGTGAAGAAATTCCCTCCATTTTAAGATTGAGGCTTAATTTTATTAAGACAGTCAATCCTACTTTTTTCCATTGTCAACCAGACAGATGATAACCCTTCCATTTAAATAAAGATATCCCAAATCTTGTGGTGCAGGCTCCCACTAGGCTTCTAAAGAACCAGGACATTTGAAGAACAGTAAGTTCTGACCTTAAATAGCAGCCAGTGGCTTAATTTTTCAGTTTCCAAAAACCACACCCACCTGCCAGAGTAGCTTGCTAGGGGAAATTGGAAGGACTCACTGTGCCTTGGGAATTTTTAATCACAGAACTACTCCTAATGTTTTCTTCTGAGCTGCCAAGAATTTTAGCGTCAGGTCCATTGTCCCATTTAAGGTGCAACTTGAACACCCACACTTCCATCAGTACCTCTCAAAGTGCCATCAAGGCTGTTTGCTGTCAAGCAGGGTACCAGAAGAGAATGTAAATTTCTGAAGAAAGGTTTTCTTTGTACTTGAAATCAATTAGTAGGTCCTTGATTAGTAGCCCTACCCCCATGAAAGGAAAAAGCACTATTTCCCCATAAAAAATGTTTTCTGTTTTTTTTAAGGGGAGAGACCAGTTGGGGGTTCCTATAAAGGTCTTACTGTGGGATCAAAGGGAAGCAGTGAGGCTAGGGTACTGGATTTTGACTAAAACTAGGCATGAGGGACCTCTGAGCCCAGGTAAGAAAATGATGAGGATATGTAGATGGAAACCCTTTACCTGTGTTGAAATAGAAAAGCTATAGGTAAGGTTATGAGGATGAGGAAGTTGAGTACTAGAGACATCAGCTAATACCACCCCAGCACCTGCAGCCAGAACCTTCAGGCCTTCTGTTTGGTACACTTTCCACCATACACCACTTTGGATGTCATGTTAATCTTGGGGCAGAAGGGTAAGGCATCTGAATAGACAATTTCATTCTATTCAGTAACTCTTGTATTGCCAAAGCAGCAGTAAATAACATGTAAATGACCCAGACTTCATACTAATAAGACTGTTTACAAAATAAGAAAGCAGAGGTTCAGTTAGATTTGACCCATTAGTAATAATACATTATTAATATATTAATGAAATTAACCCAAATTAATATTTGCTGTGGTGCTGTGGGCTAATTCAAAGTCGATTTGAACTACAAGGTTGGTGATTCAAGCTCACCAGTGGTTCTGTGGAAACCCTGTATAGGGTTGCTGTGGGTTGGAACTGACTCCATGGCACTTACTTACCACCAACAACAATATTGTTTGCAAGCCCTTAGCCTAGTTCATCTTATAATTCCCTTCCTCTCCCCACACCTTCCCTATACACACTGTGGACTAATGTGCCAGACTGCAAAGTCATTTGAACTGCAAGGTCGGCTGTTCAGGCTCACCAGCTGCTCCTTGGAAACCCTATGCAGGGTCGCTATGGGTCAGAATCGACCTTACAGCACTTCACAACAACAGCAACAGGTGGTATTTAATTTCTTATTGGTATGCAAATATGTATACCAATTTGACAGTTTCTGCATGTATAGTTAGTGACATTGATAATTGTAATCATTCTTTAAATAATGCACCCACCCTCACCCTCTTCTGAAGGGTTCCTCCCTCATTAACATAAACTCAGTAAAGTCACTTATAATCTTTTGAGTTGCTGTCAATTCCATCCCATGTATATAGTTCATAAAGGTGCATAGTACTCAAAGCGGACCTGTTTATACTAACTAAGCTCAGCTATTGTTTTAAGATGGATGATTTCACTTATTATGAGTCTGTTAAGACTTTGTCTTTCTACTTGAGTTAGTTTGGTAGGTTTTGTGCTTGTAAGAATGTGTCCATTTCTTGTAGGCTGTCTAGTTTGTTGCCTTACAATTTATAATATTCTGTCATAATGCTGTTGATTTCTGTCAGGTGTCAGCTGTAGTGACCGACCCCCTCTTTCATTTGGATTATTTGTGTCTTCTGTCAGTCTAGCTAAAGGTTTGCCAATTTTATTGATCTTTCCAAGCAATTTTTTTTTTATTATTCTATTTTTTTCTCTGTTTTTAGTTTTATTCCCTTCCCTTTGGTAAGTTTAGGCTTAGTCTGGTCATTCTAGTTCCTGGAGTTGTTGAGTAAAGCTATTAATTTGAAGTCTTGTCTTCTTGTCTATTGCTATAAATCTCCCTCTGAGAACTGCTTTTGCTGCATCACATAGGTTTTCTGTTATGTTGTACTTTCATTTTCATTTAACTCTTTCTTGGTCCATTGGTAGTTCAATCATGTGCATTTACATTTCTGTATGTTTGTGCATTTTCTAGTTGTTGTTTTTCTGTTAGTGATTACTAGTTTTAATTTGCTATAATTAGAGAAAATGTTGTTAAATGTCCTTGAGTTGGTTCTGACTCATAGTGACCCTGTCTATGGTTTCCAAGGAGGTGCTGGTGAGTTTGAACTGCTGACCTGGTAGTTCAGACCAACTTTGTGGCCCAGTGCTTATCCATACCAGGACTCCATTAGAAAAAATACTTTATATGATTTCAGCATTTAAAAATCTTATCAAAACTTGTTCTATGACCTAATAGTAGTCTATCCCGGGGGATGATCCATTTGTGCTGGAAAAGAATGTACAATGTTCATTTTGGGGTGGATTGCTCTGTATATGTCTTAATTCTGGTTGGAATATAGTATCAGACAGGTCCTCTGTTTTCTTGGTAATTTTCTGTCTAGATGTTCTGTCCAATACTGAATGTGGTGTATTGAAGTGTATAACTATTATTATGTTGTTGTTAGGGTCCATTAAGCCAATTCTGAATCAGACTGACCTTGTATATGATTTTTTAAAGTTGTAAATCTTTACCGAAGTAGAAAACCTCATTTTTCTCCCATGAAGCTACTAGTGGATTTGAACTGCTTAGCTTGCAGTTAGCAGTCCAGTATTCATGCTGAAGTGCCACCAGTGCTCCTAACTATTATGTTGTTGTTGTTAGGTGCTGTTGGATCAGTTCGCATTCGTAGTGACTCTTGCAGTGCTTCCGAGGCTGTAAATCTTTATGGGAGCAGAAAGCCTCATCTTTCTCCCATGTGCTGCTGGTGATCTTGAACCTCAGACCTTGTAGTGCAATCTATGTATCCCTTCATTCTGTCAGCATAGATTTTGTATATTTAGGTGTCTGAATGTTGGGTACATATATATTTATGATTGTTAAATATTCTTGATTCATCGATCCTTTTATCCCTGTATACAATATGCTGGACAGCAAAATCGTTTGAACCACAAAATTGGCAGTTCCAGCTCACCAGCTGCTCCTCAGAAACCCTATACAGGGTTGCTTTGGGTTGGAACAGACTCGACGGCACTTTACAACAACAACAGTGTCCTTTTCTGGATATGTGCTGACTACTAACTACAAGATCAGCGGTTCAAACCCACCAGCCGCTCTTTGGAAACCCTGTGCCAGGGTCACTGAGTTGGAACAGACTTAATGGAAGTTGACAACAACAATGCCAATCTCTTATCATTTCGGACAGATTTTGACTGAAGTATACTTTGCTGGTATTAAGATACCACCCCAGCTTTCTTACGGTTATTACATGTTTTTTAGCATCCTTTTATTTTTAACCTGTTTGTGTTCTTGGGTTTATGGTGTGTCTCTTGTAAACAGCATATAGTTATATCATGAGTTGTTTGTTGTTTGTTTTTTATATACTTTCTGCCACTTTTCCTTACAGTGTCAAGCTAAAGGTATTCATTTTCATTACGGTGTCAAGCTAAAGGTATTCATTGAATAAAAATAATGCAACATTTCTTAATCCCTGGAACTATAAAATAACAGCTCTTTTAATTTACAGAATTGAGGGAAGTATTTAAATATCAGAATATATGTGCTAATTGTGATTTTGCATATAAGCATCAGAAATCTGAAAAGATTACTAAACTTGTTTAAATATATATATGGTGCATTTAATTATGAATTACATTCATTTTGAAGTAGGAAAAAGCACCTCAAGATTCATTAATATTTAAAAAATAATCAGAATAGCTCCCAACTTGGTTTACAGAAAACTAACCAACACTGCGTTTAATGAAGATTCAAAATTTAAATGCTGCCTTATGTTGTAAATAGCAATTTGATCATCAAATCTGTTTTACATTTCAGTTTAAGATAACTTCATATACAATATTTAATGCCCATAAAACATACACACATAAACTTTAATCATTTAGTGAATATGTAACAAAAAAGTTAGGTCTATTATATTTTTATGCAGGATTTGCTGTAAAGCCATTTTGGATCAAATAAAATTATTTTTTAAATGCTATTTTCAGCCCTCTAGTATTTGCTACTGTTGTTAGAGTTGATTACAATTCATAGCAACCCTGTATAGGGTTTTCAAGGAGCGACTGGTGGGTTTGAACTGCTGAACTTGAGGTTAGCAGTTCAGTACTTATCCTACAGTACCATGCCATTTAGAAGGGTCCTAAATAATGTTTCCTTTCTAAAATCCATATTCTTCCATGTTAAATTTTCTGAGCAACCAGCAGGTTTATCAATATATTTTTCACAATCTGTTCAACTACGTGTTGAATATTCTGTTAGAATTAAAAGAAACTATTATCTTTTAGATTCCCTTTTTTCTTCTTCTTCCCTCTGTGTATATTATCTTTTTAGTGATTACTGTGAATAGTTATGGGCTTGTAACATTCTAGTGTTAAGTTGGTACCAGCTTAACCACAGTTAAATGCAATAAATTCTTTATCATTACCATTTCTGTCCACCCCCTTTTGTGGTTATTATTAAGTATATCTTTATATTTCATGTGCCTATAATATGATTTCATCTTTGCCTTTTATGTATTCGCTATTATAAAACATTAAGCATAACACATTTAGAGTTATGAAGCATGGATATCTTATTACTAGTCCTTATACTTGTTTGTAGAGGCCTTGTGTGTTAATGTGCTGGACTGCAATTTCAGTTTGAACTGCAAGGTAAGTGGTTCAAGCTCACCAGCTGTTCTTCTAAACTCTATACAGGTTAGCTGTGAGTTGGAACCTACTCAATGATACTTAACAACAGCAAATACTTGTCTATGTAGTTCTCTTTTAATGGGAATCTTTCTTTTTATGTATAGCATTATAATACTTTCTAGTGTTTTCCCCCTTCATCTACTGAACATCCATTAGCATTTTCTTGTAGGACTTGTCTAGTAGATATGAATTCTCTCAACTTCTGTTTGTATGTATCATTTTGGCAGGGTATAGGTACTCTTGGGTGACAGTTTTTTCTTTCATCTCTTTGCCTTTAGGCTCCGTTGCCTTCTGGCCTAACAATGTTTCACCTTATAATTGCTTGGTAACAGTTTAAATGGACGACTTCAGGTTAAGAGAAAAGCATCGAGTGCTGTTAATTCAAATGTTGTTGTTGTTGTAAAGTGCCGTCGAGTCGATTCTGACCCATAGTGACCTAGTAAGGATTTCCGTCGAGTCGATTCTGACCCATAGTGGCCAACTTTGCAGTTCAAAGGGCTTTGCAGTCTGACGCTTCAACCCGCAGCATCACATCAGGACTCCAATTCAAGTGTTGTTGTTGTTGTTGTTATGTGCCTGCCGTGGAGTCGGTTCTGACTCATAGCGACCCTGTACAGGGTTTCCGAGGCTGTAAATCTTTACGGGAGCAGAAAGCCTCATCTTTCTCCTGCGGAACAGCTGGTAGTTTCGAACTGCTGACCTTGCGGCTCGCAGCCCAATTAAGTAGTTTGTTTTAATTTTTTATTTTCCCCCTTTGAAATTGGGTGACTTCATTGATATTTTTTAATCTGTAGAATTGTGGATGTTGGATCTGCAAACAGAGTGAGTGATACCTAGCAGTCTAGAAAATAGTGTAAGTCATCGGAATTAGGAGATCAGGTCAGAATTCACCTAGCAAGACCCTAAAATGAGTGGTCTGTGGCTAGATGGAGACCAAGCACTAGCTCAGTTGACCCAGTGATCTTTTGTGCAACAAGGAGAGAACAGAACGTAGGTGGAATGGTCAGTTTTGCTTTTGTGATAGTCTGACACTACTGTCAGATATTTGTGTTTTCTAAACTTCCTTTCCTCACTCTTGTTCACTTCCAAAATGGAGTTTTCCAGAGTCCCAGTATTGGATAAGGGTAAGAAAAGCCCAGGAGCCCAGTGGGTAAGTGTTTGCCTGCTAACCAAAGGGTTGATGATTCAAACAATAGCCGTTCCTCAGAAGAAAAGTCCTAGCAGTCTCCTCCTATAAAGATGACAGTCTAGGAAACCCATCTATAGGGCAGTTCTCCTCTATTCTATAGGTCACTAGGAGTCGGAACCATAGTGGCAGTGGGGTTGGGTTGGGTTTTAACCGACTACAATCAGTCCCAATTGAAAAAGGAATCCTAACTCCTTTTATCCTATATCTAGCACACTAAGAGTCCTGGTATGGCGCAATGGGATAATACACTGGACTGCAAAGTCAGTGGTTCAAAATTTACCAGCCGCTCCTTGGAAACCGTACACAGGGTTGCTATGAGTCAGAACCAACTCAAAAGGCACTTATCAACAATAGCAGCAGCAGCAATGAAGATTGTCTGTTTCTTTCTGTGGGGCTTTTTAACACGTTGAGTTGGACCATAGTTTATTAAGTGCATTAATTTTCTTAATTAGGTGACAAATACTATCAATGCAGCTTTTGTTTGAAGAAATTATTTTATCATCAGACTGCTTATGAAATATCACAGTGTATTTGATAATTTTGAATATGTTTATTTTTTTTCCTTACAATTTGTATTTCACCTTTGTTTTTAAAAGAGAATAAAAGTCTACAAGATTTTTATTATGTTCATTACATGTAATTTTCATTACATTTGCTACAAAGAACACTAAAAATCGTTAAGTGTACCTTTTTCTTTTCTTTTGTAACCACTTGAGCTCTCAGATTGTAGTTTTCTAAAGTTGAGGAAGGTGGAGAGATGCGCTATTAGGGTTGATAAATATGCTTTACATTCTGAACGTAAATGTTGATGATCAGGCCAGAATCCAGCCCAAAGAATCCTGACAAGCTTTGTAAGGCTCACAGTAGTTTTGCAGAGGTCAAATGATGGGAGATTTACCCAGAAAAACAATGGTTTACTGTTTTAGTTTTAAGGAGATGCCAATTATAGTGGTTGTAGGAGGTGAGCTGGGGTTATGATGAAAATGAGCATATTTAGTAACATGTAATTGTTGCTTGTTGCCATATAAAATACCAATACATGTTTCTAGCTTTCGTCTCCTATAATAATCTCCCTGTTCTTCCTACTTGAAATGTCTGTGGAATGAAATGAAATAAAATAATGAGACTGTCTCTAGAGTTTATGAAATTGAAGTCTTTCTGTGGGAACTAGTGTATTGTTGTTGCTGTAAACTGCCATCGAGTTGGGGCCAACTCAAATAGCCATTCTGTTTAGCATTTCTGAGGAGCAACTGGTGAGTTTGAACCACTGACCTTGCAGTTCAAACTGATCCTGCCATCCAGTTCTTATCCTATGGCACCGCACCAGGACTCTCCTATAAACACACACGTATGCACACACATATATACATATCATACATAAATGCATATTTCTATTTATATATATATATATACACACATACACACAGGAGTCCTGGTATGACGCCACACCAGGAGTCCAAATTATATATATGTTCATGTATATATATACACAGTGTACATATATACGCAGGAGTCCTGGTATGGTGCTTTAGGATAAGCATTGAACCTCAAGGTCAGCGATTCAAACTCACCAGCCACTCCTTAGAAACCCTATGTAGGGTTGCTATAAGTCAGAAACAATTTGACAGTAGTTAACAAAAATGATAACACACATATTGTTGCTTAAGTGTTGTTGAGTCTGACTGGTGGGTTTGTATGACAACCTTGTGCTTAGCACTCCAGTGTTTATCCTATAGTACCAAATCAGAAATTATATATAAAACCATAGTTAATTAAGTGCATTAATTTTGTTAAATGTTATCAAGTTATTTCCAACTCATAGCGACATAGTATAGGTTTTCCAAGGAGCGACTGGTGGGTTTGAACTGCTGACCTTTTGGTTGGCAGTCCAGTGCTTATCATATAGTGCCACACCAGAATTCCCCTTAATATGTGTGTGTATGTATGCATGTATGCTACTATGTGTCTATTCATAAATAGTAAACACGTTAACATGGATGATGGGGGAGGCAAACTCCAAGAGGGAAATTGGCAGAAGAAAGATGGACACAGCAGGAGTGTAAGAGGTAATGTGAATAGATGTAACAACTGTTACTATGGTACATGGAGGGGATTTCAATCTTTATAATCAATTCTATGATTTGTTGAATGGAAACTGGTGATCTGCTCTGAAAACATTCACTCAATTCACAATAAACTTTTTTTTTTTTTTTTTTTTAAAGGACTGTTGAAGTGGCGCTGTAGGATTAACACTGGACTGTGAACTGCAAGGTTGGCAGTTCAAACCCACCAGCTGCTCCTTATACAGCCCTATGCAGGGTCACTATGAGTCAGAACTGACTCGACGGCACTTAACAAGAAAATGAAAGTTTACATAGCAAGGTAGCTTTCCAATCAATGTTGTTATTGTTAGGTGCCATCGAGTCAACACTGACTCAATATTGACCTTATGCACAACAGAACAAAATACTGCCTGGTCCTGTGCCAACCTCACAGTTGTTGATACACCTGAGCCCATTGCCGCCACCACCATGCCAATCTATCCCACTGGGAGTCTTCCCGCTTTTCTTGTGACTCTCCACTTTACCAAACATGAGAATATCCTTCTCCAGGGATTGGTCCCTTCTGAAAATATGTCCACATTATGAGAGAGAAAGTCTGGCCATCCTTGCTTTCTGGTGCGCACTCTGGCTGTACTTCCTACACAGATCTGTTGGTTCTTTTGGCAGTCCATGGTTCTTTCAATATTCTCCTCCAACACCTTAATTCAAATGCATTAATTCTTCTACAGTCTTCCTTATTCATTGTCAAACTTTCACATGCGTATGAGGTTATTGCCTATTTCCTTCCTGGGTTCCCCATTTTCATTTGTCCAGTTCCCTTCTTGACTTCTCATGTTTCATTTGGGGCAAATGTTATCCATTTGGTTTTTTATAGTTGATTGTTCTAAGGTTGCTCCTAATTTCTTTCTCTGACTAAATTCTTAAGAGAAGAGTTGTTTAGGGACATTATAGATTCCAAAAGTCTCGAGAGACACAATATAAATTTAGAAATATTACCCCCTTGCTACGTGATCCTTGAAAATTTAATGGCATATTATTTAGAAAATATTGACCATAACTACCTTGTTTCTTTTTCTTTAAAAGTTATTTTTTAAAATGCTTCTTTTATCTTCACAATGTTTGTCCAGAACAGCTATTTATTTATTATGGTCCTAAAAGCCATATAGAGTACTGACGTGGCTCTGTGGGTTAATGCTCCAGACTGCAAAGTCATTCGAACTACAAGGTCCATCAGTTCAAGCTCACCAGTCACTCCTTGGAAACCCTATTCAGGGTCGGTATGGGTTGGAACTTGATGGCACTTAACAACAACAACACTAGCCACATGGTTCCATTCTGTGGTGGGTTGTAAATCCTAACCTCTATGTCTGTGATTATGGATCCATTTTGAAGTGAGTTGTTAATGAGGAAGGATTAAGGTGCAACTAAAGATTAAGATTTAAACAGCCACTCCTCGGTAACCCTAGACAGGTAGCTATGAATAGGAACCTAGTAGAAGACACTTATCAGCAATAAGGGTTCAGGTGGAGCCAAGGACTAAGGATGCCCCCACTTTACTAGAGAGTATGATCAAGTCACTACCCTTCATTTTCCTTGGCGGCACGGTCTGCGTCTTAATTTTATAGAACTGCATTGGCAGAGTTCCCTCTCTCGCTCAGGATCTTGCATCTGGCTCATCACGTCTGACCTCTAGTTCATGGGACTTATGGCCCATCATGTGACCTGATTCACCAGCTCCACAGTCTCATGCAGCAACAGCCTGTCATCTGACCTGCCAATTTAGGTTCCTTAGCTCCTGAGACTATGTGGGTGAGGAGAATCCTCCTGTGGATTTAGGGCTTGTCAACCTCCATGATTGCATGAGCAATTTCCTTTGCCAGTTACGAGTTTTGTGAGATGTTGCAGCTTATTACAGAACCCTAGGACATGAGGGAGGGAGGACAATAGTGGTGATTGCTATCAAGGATTATGGAATGATATAATGACATACTGCATTAGGCAAATCTGCACAGACCTCTTTAAAAGTGTTCAAGAGCAAAGCTACTAGTTTTAGGACTAAGGTACGTCTTGACCCAGCTATATTGTTAATACCTTTATATGCCCTGGTAGCACAATGGATTCTGAGCTGGGCTGCTAACCACAAGATCAGCAGTTCGAATCTGCAAAAACACCGTAGGAGAAAGATTTACAGCCTCAGAAACTCTACACAGGGTCACTATGGATTGAAACCAACTCAGTGGCACACAGCCATGACCCACCACCATGCATGTGAAAGCTGGACAGTGTACAAGGAAGACTGTCAAAGAATTGGTGGACTTGAGTCATGGTGTTGGATGAGACTATTCAAAGTACCATCGACTGCCAGAAGAACAAACAAATATGTGTTGAAAGAAGAACAACCAGAATGCTTCTTAGAGGTGAGAGAGGACAGTGAGAGTTAGTCTCTCTCTTATACTTCAGATAAATTATTAGGAGGGACCTATCCTGGCAGAAAGGACATCATGTTTGGTAAAGTGGAGGGTCACAGAAAACGAGATGGAGTGGCGCAGTGACAGCAGCAATGGACTCAAGTGTAGCAGCAATTTTGAAAGTGGAGCAAGACAAGGCATTATTTCCTTCTGTTGTGCATAAAGTCGACATGAGTCGGAACCGACTTAATGGCACCCAGCAACGTAACATATTGCAACATTTGGAATCTTTAATTCCCACCTCATCGGGACTAGCCTCATGCTGATCTTTCTAAAAGAAACTACTCATGCAGTTTATTTCTTAAAAAACACACACAAATACTTCAGTCTCTTTGGACCGCTATGCAGAATAAATAATCATCCATTCAACCAGTATTTATTTAAGGCAACCATTGCTGTTAGGTGCCATTGAGTCCGTTAAGACTCATAGAAACACTGCCTGGCCCCACACTATCCTCACAAATATTTGGTTTGATTGAGACCATCGTTGCAGTCACTGTGTGTTTACAACTAGCCTGGGGAGTCTTCCTTTTTTTTCCTGACCCTTTACTAAGTATAATCTTGTTCTCCCGGGACTCATCCTGGACATTTTTCCAGGTCCACAGTTAGTGACACAAAGTCTTTACAGCTCACTTGTAAACATCATTCTGTCTGTACCTCTTCAAAGATTTATTTGTTCTTCTACTAGTCCATGGTACTTTCAATATTCTTTGCCAACAAACATTATAATTCAGATTCTGCAGTTCTTCTCTGATCTTCCGTGTTCAGTGTTCAGCTTTCACACATACATACATATAAGGTAACTGAAAATATCAGAGCACCTGAGGACTCTAGACTCATGGAAATAGAAAGGTTGTGTGCTGATGGGCAGAGTGCTGGCTTGCAAAATGTGTCCTTTGGTTGTTTAAACGATTAAATATTCCTGCGTGTTTTTGTGTACATCAAAAAAAGGGATTGTAATCATGACAATGAAACAAGATGCGATTGGTTGAGTTGCAAAACTGATATTCTTCCGTAAAGACTATCACTCAATTCATAATAAAAGCTTTAAAAAAGAAAATGTCATGGCTTACGTCAGGTGCACCTTAGTCCTCAAAGTAACATCCTCGCTTTTTAAACCTTTAGAGACATCTGTGCAGCAGATTTGCCCAATGCAATACATCTTTTTATGTCAGGATGTCTGCTTCAATTAGCATTGATTATGAATCCAAGTAAAATGAAATCCCTGATACCTTCAATCTTTTCTCTGTTGACTTGCCCAGTAGTAAGGATTTTTGTTTTCTTTACATTATCATTCACACTGAATTCTGGAGCCTTTGACCTGCCTCACCAAGTATTTCAAGTTCTCTTGGCTTTCAGCTTCCATTTATATGTTGCAGATTGTTAATAAGTCTTCCTTCAATCCTGGTGCTGCGTTGTTCTTTTCACATAGTCTGACTTCTCAGATTTTGTACTGAGATACAGGATATAGATTGAATAAATATAGTGAAAAGATAAAACGTTGACACATACCTTTCTTTCCTGTCCTGAATCACTCAGTATTTCTGTTTGCATGACTAGTTCTTGGTCTGTGTACAGGCTCAGTGTGAGCACACTTAATTGTTCTGGAATTCCCATTCCCATTCTGGAATTCACAATGTTACCCATAGTTTTTTATGATTCCCACAGTTGAATGCCTTTGTATAGTCAATAAAACACAAGTAAACAACCTCCTGGCATTCTCTGCTTTCAGCCAAGATCCAGCTGACGTTAGTGATTACATTAGGCAATGGGTTGTTGTTTTCAGGTGCTTTCAGGTTGGTTCATACTCAGAATGACCTCATGCACAAGAGAACGAAACATTTGTTCATTTCATTTCATTGAGGGCCTCTCTCTTTTTCACTGATCCCTCCACTTTACCAAGCAGAATGTTCTTTTCCAGGGGCTCATCTCTCCTGATAACATGTTCCTAGGGTATGAGTCTTAGCCATCATATCTTCCTAAGGAGCGGTCTCACTCTACTTCTTCCAAGATGGATTTGTTTGTTCCTCTGGCAGTTTTGGATACTTCCAGTATTCTTTGCCAACACCATAATTCAAAATTATCGATTGTGCTCCAGTCTTCCTTATTGATTGTCTAGCTTTCACAGATTGAAAAATTATGGTAAAAGGATACAATCCTAGTGCGCTGATTTCCTAGTTTTACCCCATTGTTCTGTTCCAATGAGTACCTCTTGGTATATGTATAGGTTATCTTGTTGTTGTTAGGTTATACATGAACACAATTAAGTGTTCTGCAATTTCAGTTCTTCCCAGAGTTATCTGTAGTTTTTTGTTATCCACACAATTGAATGCCTTTGCATAATCAATAAATATCATTCCAATGTTCTCTACTTTTAGCGAAGATCCCTCTGACACCAGCTTGATACCCCTCTTTTCACATCTTCCGAATCTGACTTGAGTTTCTGGCAGTTCCCTATTGAGGTACTACTGCACAGTAACCTTTTTGTTTCTCAATTTTCTTTTTTATATTTAGTATTCCAATTTTATTATAGCAAAAAGATGCAAGTGAAGAAACACACAACAAGAGGTCTTAGTTCCCAGTAAAGATTTCCAGATCCTTCCCCAAACCAAAACCTAATGCCATCAAGTCATGTCCAACTCACAGCAACCCTACAGCTGGTGTTCATTTGTTTTGAAAACTTTCCATTGTGTAGGTGAAGGACTTAATTTCTTTATACTGTAACCAGTTTTGAATTATTTTCAGTAAAATTTTACTTGTATGTGATATTAGTGTTATTATCCAGTGATTTCTGCATTCCATTGGGTCACCTTTCATAGTAATGTTGTTGTTAAGTGGACCCTAGCAACCCTGTACAGGGTTTCCAAGGACCAGCTAGTGAGCTTGAACCACTGACTTTGCAGTTCAAACAGCTTTGCAGTCTAGCGCGTTAATCCACAGCGCCACATCAGGACTCCTTCACAGGAATACGCACAGATAATGGATCTTTTTTAGTCAGTAGGCCAGGTAACTAACTGCCTTCCAAATTTCTAGGCATAGGCTACTGAGCAGTTAAAGCAGTGCATCAGTTTATTGAAATATTTCAATAGTATGCCATCAATTCCTAAGCCTTGTTTCTTGTCAATGCCTTCGGTGCACCTTGGACTTCTTTTAACACCATTGTTTCCTAATTATTGGTTCTGAAATGGTTGAACATTGACCAGTTCTGTATTCCTTCCATCTTCTTTTGATACTTCCCTCAATAGTAAATATTTTGCCCATTTATTGTTAGATGTTGTCAACTAGATTCTGACTCATATTGACCCTATCTGTGTGCCATCTTTATAATTATTGTTTTGCTTGAGCCCATTACTGCTGCCAGTGTACCAGTCCCTCTTGTTGGATATTTTCCTTTTTCTCATTGACCCTCCACTGTACCAAGCATGATGCCCTGCTCCATGGACTGCTCCCACATGATAACATATCCGAAGTAGGAGAGAAGTCTTGCAATTCTGACTTCTAAGCAACATTCTGGCGGTTGTTCTTCCAATATAGATTTGTTTCTGTATCTGGCAATTAATGATACTTCCAATATTCTTCTCCAATACTGTAGCTCAAGTACATTATTAATTCAGCTATGGTCTTTCTTATTCATTGTCAAACTTTCACATGTGTATGGTTGTGGTGGTGTGCCATAGAGACGGTTCTGACTCATACAGGCCTTGTATAGGGTTTCCGAGGCTGTAAATCTTTACTGGAGTAGAAAGCCTCATCATTCTTCCATGGAGCAGCTGGTAGATTCGAACTACTACTAGTCTTGTGCTTAGCAGCCCACCTGCTACCAGGGCTCACATGCATATGAGGCCATTGAAAAAAACCATGGTCAGGTACACCTTACTGTTCAAAATGATATCCGTGACTGCTGCTTCCATGAGTGTTGATTGTGGATCAGTCTTAATACATTTATTATGATGTTATTTTGTTTGTTTTACATTGGGATGCAATTCATACTGAAGGCTGTGGTCTTTCACCTTCATTAGTAATTAATTTAAGTCCCAGTCATTGTTATGAGCCCATTGCTGCTGCTACTGTGGCAATCCTTAAATATTGGCAAATCAGGCTTGAATTTTGTCTTCAGTTCTTTCAGCGTGAAAACTGTTGAGTGTGTTCTTCCCTTTTGATTTTCTAACTCTCCAGTGTCTTTGTATATTTCATTATAATACTTGACTTTGTCTTCTGGAGCTGACCTTTAAAATTTTCTGTTCTGCTTTTCTGCTTCTTCATTTTCTTCCATTCTTTTTAGCATGTTTACCCTGGAGAGCAAGTTTCAGTCTTTTCTGATATCGATTTTAATCTTTTCTTTCTTACCTGTCTTTTTAAGGACTCTTTGCTTTCGTTCTGTCTTATGTTCTTGATGTCATCTCACAGCTCTTCTGGTCTCCTATCATTATTGTCTAATGCATCAAATTGATGTCTTAATGCATCAAATTTCAAGTCATGAGATTGGTTTCTTAAATTTAGGTGGAATATGTTCAAAGTCATTTTACCAATGTTATTTTTGAGTGCTGTCGAGTCAGTTCCAATGCATAGTGACCCTGTTCTGTATAGGATTTCCAAGGATTAGCTAGTGAGCTTAAACTACCAGCCTTGCAGTTCAAACCAGCCTTGCAGTCCAGCACATTAGCCTGCATTGTCACACCAAGACTTCATTTTGCCAATAGAATCCTTCAATATGCAAGTTCAAGGCTTTAATTTTTTCTTCTGTTCTTTAAATTTGAGAAATGCTGAGTGTGTTCTTCCCTTTTGGTTTTCTAGCACTAGGTCTTTGCAAATTTTATTATAATACTTTGTCTTTTTGTGCTGCCCTTTGAAATTTTCTATACAGCTGTTTGACTTCCTTATTTCTTCCATTCGCTTTAGCTTCTCTATGCTCAAGAGCAAGCTTCAGAATTTCTTCTGATAATCCGTTTTTGTGCTTACTTTCTTTTCTTTCTAATGACCTTTTCCTTTTTTCATGTACAATGTTCTTGATGTCGTCCCACAATTTGTCTAGTGTTTGGTCCTTAAATTTCACTGAGTCAAATCTGTTTATGAGAGGGTCTGTAATTTTAGGTGGTATATATTCAAGGCAGTTTTTGGCTCTTCTAAACTATCAGCACTTATGGAAGCAGCAGTTAAGAGCTCAAACGACATACTGCATTAAGCAAATCTGCTACACAAGACCTTTTTAAAGTGTTGAAGAGCAAAGATGGCAGCCTGAGGACTAAGGTGCACCTGACCAAGCCATGGTATTTTCAATAACCTCATATACATGTGACAGCTGGACAGTGAATAAGGAAGACTGTAGAAAATTTGATGCTTTTGAGTTATGGTGTTGGAAGAGAATATTGAAAGTGCCATTGGCTGCAAAAAGAACCAATAGATCAGTTTTGGAAGAAGTGCAGCCAGAGTGTTCCGTGGAGGCCAAGATGGCCAAACTTCGTCTCTCTTACTTTGGACATATTGTCAGGAGGGAGCAGTCACTGGAGAAGGATGTCATGTTTTGTAAGGTGGATGCTCAGAGAAAAAGAGGATGGATTGGCAAAGTGGCAGCATCAATGGGCTCTAACATGTCAACAATCATGAGGTTAGCCCAGGACTGGGCAGTGTTTTGTTCTGTTGTGCATAGGGTCGCTATGAGTCGGTACCGACTCGATGGCACCTAACAACAACAACAACAGACTTGATTTAATATTTAGCTGTAACCTGAACTTGCATATGAGTGAGTGCTGGTCTGCTCCACAGTTATCGCCATTCTCTTTGTTTACAACTTTCACATTGCAGCTTGCAGTAATACTAAATGAAATTTGATTGCATATTTGATCAATTTCAGACTGACGAAGTTGGTAGCATTAATTGATTTCTTAATCCTTGGCTTTGGTGATCGGTGCATACATTTGAATAGTATTTGTATTAAGTGGTCTTTCTTGTAGCAACGTAGATATTATCGTATCACAGAATGCATTGTGCTTCAAGATGAATTGTGAAATGTTCTTTTTTTTTGGTCACAGGTAGCTTTAATTATTTAAGCATATTTGATTAAGTTCACAAGCAGTTGGCTGTTATTATAGCACATGCCACAGTAAACAAAGTAGACTCATGTTCAACAGGGCTGTGTATACCAACTGCA
>NW_006408627.1:7073927-7091314 GCF_000296735.1 Chrysochloris asiatica
TATATATATATATATTTACTGTAATCAGTTTGAAATGTTCTTTTGATGATGAATGCAGTACCATTCCTTTTGAATTCATTCCCAGCATTAGGAAACTACTGATTGTCTGATTCAGAATCCCCAATAGCTTTCCATTTCTCCTCACTAATGCCTAATATTGGTGTTCAGTGGATTAATGTTGGATATTTAGAGGAGGAGCAAGAGTGGAAAGGTAATTAACATTTTAAAGTTAGCATTACCTTCACATGTGTGAGTGGGGAGGCAGGTAATTAAACAGATAATCGAATAAGATAATTTCAGTACACCTTCTCCTCACTTAATGACCATCTTGTTATCTGATATTTCATAGTTAACATCAATAGTAGAAAAAAATCTATTCAAATGTTTGTGCAATATAGCAATATAGTTATGGCAGAAGGAATGCCACATTGTGATGGGACAGTAATGCTGTCTTTGTTGTTTAAGGTTACAGTCCACTGGGCTGAGTTTGGAGTTACGTAAGGCTTCTGTGATCTGATAAGGCCATCCTTCACATAAAGCCACTTGTCACATACTGACCTAGTCTGTGGAACCTAACATGGATAAGTGAGGAGAGAGAATAGTGATACAAGAGTTACAGCAAGATGAATTGCTAAAGAGCTTTTTCTAAGGATTACATGGCCCGTTAGATCCTGACATTGTTTAAATCCTGATGTTTAACCTGAGATACTCTAGTGACAAGAGAGCCAGGCTTCTTTGGCTTTAGGAGAGGAGAGACACTTCTAGAGCTGGAGTGGTAAATGTCCGACCCACAGGCTTTATGTGTAAGGCCTGTGAAATAATTTGGCTTGGTCCTGCCAAGGCAACTACAGTTTCGGCCATCATATTGTTGATGCTGTTAAGTATGTAGAGTAGGTTCCAACTCATAGTGACTCTGTACAGGGTTTCTGAGGAGCGGCTGGTGAATTTGAACCCGCATCGCCACACCAGGATGCCATCACATTAGCAGTGAATTAATTGCTTAACCAAATACAGCAGGCTAATTTTTAAGTTGGTAATTTTGTAGGGCTTGTGAATGATGTTAATACATTTTGGCAGGAAAAAGGTTCTCCAGCCGTGATCTAGACAGAGGCCGAGGCTCTGCACAAGGCTTGATCAAGGCAGGAAAGACTCGGTGGTTGTTAGCTTAGTCACTCAGTCCATGGTGACACCTATGCACAGTAAAACCCAAGTCTGCTGGTGCACGAGCACCAGGATCATTTGCAGGTCACATCCCTCATAGGGTTTTCATCAGCTGACTTTTTAAAAAGTAGATAAGCAGACCTTCTTTGTCCATCTTAGTCAGAGAGCAGAGTTAAAACCTGTTCAGCATAATTACACCACCCAAAGCCTCCTCCACAGACAGATGGTGGCTGCACATGAGGTGCACTGGCTAGAGGTCAATCTGCTTTCCTGGGTGGAATTTGAGAATTCTACCACTGAGACTGGTGTGGCACTGTGGGTTAATGCGCTGGACTGCAAGGTGGGTTTAAACCTCAAGGTTGGCAGTTCACCAGCCTGTACAGGGTCACTATGGGTCAGAACTGACTCAACAGCACTTAACAACCACTGTGCTACCTGAGAAACAGTTGTTGTGCGCCAGACATACACACAGTTGGTTCCCAATAGGACAGTGCTGAGCCTGCCTCACAGGGCTGCCAAGGCTGTTATCTTTATGGAAGCTGATTGCTGTAACTTCACCTAAAGAGTGGAAGAGTGAGTGCCTGCTAGATTCAATCTAGTAATCTTTCTGGTAGCAGCCACCAGGGCTCCACTGAGAAAGTGTATTGGGAGGTTAACTTATCAGAAATGTGGTGATTAGGGTAGGGAGGGTAGGACTTTGCAAGCCAGCGTTTCTGGGATTTCAATCTTGATTGCTACAGGAAGTCAATGAAGAGCCACGTAATCCGATTTGTACTTTAAGGTGATGTCTCTGGATTCTGTATTTTCACATATGTTCTTCTACAATGCATTTATAGCAGCACAGCAAGATTTTAATCTGAGCTATTTATTATTAACCTTCGAGTTTCTGTTTGAGGCAACATTTAAATGCTCTTCCAAGTTTGGTTAATTTGAAGTCAAATGTGAATTTAGTATAGATGTTACCTAACCATTTTGTATGTCAGTGTTTGGTTTTTGGTGTGTATGACTAATAAATTGTTCTAAATTGCAGAATTCAACATGTAACATTAACTGATAAACATAAGGTGTTAGTTGAGACGTCTTTCATGATTCATCTAGGAAGATGTTAGCTTCTAGGTTCTGATTAGGCTTCTAGTTATTTGAGGGCTGAAACAATCTGGTACAATTGGTTTTAGGTATCAGGCAGTGAATTATATTTTGTCATCTAATACTAAATAGAATGACAGAACTCAGCAAAATTCTGGATTGTTTGCATTGGAAAACTCATTAACAGAATTATATAAATCAGTAAACACATTGGTGCTGGTGGCTGTGTGCCACCAAGTCAGTTCCAACTCACAGCGACACTGTGTAGGGTTTCCAAGGTTGTAAATCTTTATGGGCGCAAAAAGCCTACTCTTTTTCCTGATATATTCTGACCTTGCGGTTAACAGCCCAGCTCATAATGTACTATACTAGGCATAGTGCTCCCAGATAATAGTTCAAACCCACCAGCTATTCCACAGGAGAAACATAAAGCTGTCTGCTCCTATGAAAATTCAGTTTCAAAAACCATAAGGAGCCATTTTCTACTCTTTTGTATAGGTTTACTATGAATGGGCATCAACTCAGGTCTGAGTTGGTTAATATTACTCTGTGAGTGTATATGTAGGAGCAAAGATGTCGGCTTGAGGACTAAGGTGTGCACCTGACCCAAGCCATGATATTTTCAATAACCTCATAAGCATGTGAAAGCTGAACAATGAATAAGGAAGACCGTAGATGAATTGATGCTTTTGAGTTATGGTGTTGGAGGAGAATATTGAAAGTGCCATGGGCTGCCGAAAGAACCAACAGATCTGTGTTGGAAAAAGTACAGCCAGAGAGGTGATGGCCAAACTTCGTCTCTCATACTTCGGACATATTGTCAGGAGGAAGCAGTTGCTGGAGAAGGATATCATGTTTGGTAAGGTGGAGGGTCAGAGAAAAAGAGGACTCCCAGAGAGATGGATTGGCAAAGTGGCAGCAGCAGTGGGCTCAAGCGTGTCAACAATTGTGAGGTTGGCCCAGGACTGGGCAGTGTTTTGTTCTGTTGTGCATAGGGTCGCTATGAGTCGGTACCAACTCGATGGCACCTAACAACAACATGTACTTTCAGACTTCTGCTGTGCATTAAAACATGTACCAAAGTACCATTTATAAAGGCAAATGAACATGTTGTCTCTCACTAGACTTTTTATCCCTGTTTGCCCAGGTAGAGTCTTCCTAAATTTAAAACTTAACAGTATGCATTTCAGATAGAGAAAAATTTAGAGACACAATGTAAGAGTTCATGGTGAATAAGGAGAATGAAGTTTTTTTAATCATTTATTACCTTTTCACAGGAGAATGTGTTGGCAGGACGTTGTGGGCAATGTTTTCAAGGTTAATATAATTTTGAAAAATGGGATCACATAAAACTATTGCTTAATATATTATAATGAGTCTAAGCCTTCTGTGGCAAACAAAAGTAGCATGGAAAACTATTAAGATACTCCCCTGGGGGCCCATCCAGGAAAACAACTGATATAATGTTACTTGTCATTTCATTTGTCTGATACTTGTTTTCGAGTAAATGGATTGTAAGAGTTTGTTTTAGTTCTGAGTCTTAATTTTTTCTTTATATAGTGTGTGTTAGACAATGTCATTGTATTCAATAAACACCTTGGAAGATTTAGCTAAGTTATTGTTATTATGAAAAGGTTGTTGCAAATTCTTGTGCTTTCATGAGATGAGGGAGGAAAAAAAATTCTCATTTTTTTTTTTTGAAGCAGTATTTTGTCTTCAAATGTGGAGTCACTTTGATTTCTCATATTCAAATTGTATATTATAATTACGAGTTCTAGCGTTTGACAGCAAAAATAATATTGTACTTTGAGGTATGTTGATTTATTTCCTGAAGGCCACATGTGAAAAAATGTTTCCTGGAAATTAGTTGGTTGGAACAGAGGATGATAGAAATAGAAAAGTCAGGAGATACACTTAAAAGGTTAATGGTGATGGTTTCCAAAATAAAAAACACTCAGTTGCAGATTAGGAAGAATCCAAGCCTCCTGTCCTTTTTTGGGATAACACAACACACATGCATACATGCACGAGGGGACTTCAGAATGTCCAAGGAAAAATTACATTATCTGTTAATTTCATTTCAAGCCTGTGTGTATGTGTGTTAAATTGCCATGTCTCTAAGTTAGGGTTGCCTAGCTGTTGTGCTCAGTTACTTCTGAGCTTTAAGTTGTACTCCGTCCTTTGTGTGTTCAAATCAGAATGACATAGTGCTTCCAAAACAGTAAGAAGATTTTGTCTTTTCTAGCATTAAACACGTTAAGATTTTCCCTTTTCTTCCCACCATATGTTTCCCCCATGTCTTTTAAAAAGATAAACACATAGGAGAAGTCGTACTTTATCCTCCAACGGAGATGTAGAGTTTTTAAACATGAGCTGTGGAGAGGGTTGACCATACCTACCAGAGCACAGATGTGTGTGAAGTGACCAGTCCAGGATGATGAATGGGTAGTCAGCTGTGAGTTGCCATGGGAGCACTGAATGGCATTCAGAGATCATGCATGACTAACCTAGTTTAGCAGCGGGGCTCATGGGCTCCTGCCTGGAAGAAGGTGCTTACAGCCAAATGATACCAGAGCCAGTATGCTGTGTTGCAAGTCCAACTTAGGCCTTTTTACTATTGTTGTTCCTTTCCCATATGCCATTTCCTATTTTAGGGGCAAGAGAAAAAGACAAGTGGTGGGCCATCACCCATAACAATCCTTACAGAGTTGTGATTTCTTTCACTATATCACAGTATTTAACATAGCAACCCTACCCTGAGGAGAAAAGTAGAATAAATGGGCCCCGACAGGCCCCAGCAAGGAGGTGCTTGACTGTATGCAGGGACTGAATGAGCAGCTCTGAATTCCTCTGGAGTCTCACCAGCTCTCCAAAAGCACATCCCTGGTGTGTGTGAGCCAGCCAGTGCTGCACTCAGACTCCTGTGCTGATTGAGAGCGGTGGAATTCTGTCAGTGCAAACATCTGTGGTACAGTCTGCCCAGGTCGCTTCTGCAGGATGAGGTTTCACATTGACTGCTCGCTGGCCAGTCTTTCTAGTTGTTCACTTAAAAGAAAAAATGTGGTGCAGAAAATGGTTTGATGCATTCTGTAGACAGCTTTCTGATGCGTCCATGTTGAACCTCACAGATGGCGAACAGCATGTGCTCTGAAAGGAAGAACTTGGCTGATGAATATCATGGTACTCCCGCCTTAAAAATATTTTTACAGGCTCTTGGTGAATGCATGGATATCTGCAGGGTGACCAGACTTTGCACCCTCCCTTGACACGTGGCCTTGCTTTTGAATGCAGTCAGCTGCTTCAAATCACCATGTGACTTCATGTTGTTTCCCTCCAGGTGGACGCCTGGGCTGACCAGAAAGCAGCATCAGGGCCCTGAGGAACATGGCCTGGGACATCCAGTGGAAAGTTAATGGGATTGGAGCCTGTTGTTTGGCCTTTAATGGTTACTTTGCTTCATGTTTATTTACAGCCTGTCCTTGAAAGAAATTAATGTCAAGTGTCTCTTAGCACATTAGAGATGACTTGCGAACATGAAGGGTAACCTCAAACAAGTCCGTAAATTTTTAACAGGCTCTAAAATGAGACTTGTAGTACCTACCATTCTTAGAACTTGAAGAACTACTTAATGGTCTCTCAAAGGGCTCTGTGTTAGGTCCTTAGTGGCTAAACTTAGCCAAAAATATATTTTATGATTCTGGACATGCTCTACTGTCAGGGATAACATCTCATTTTTCAATATGTCCCCTTTTGAGAGTAAGGAATTATGAATAATAACAATTCTTCAGTATGCACACTGTCTTAGCACAACCTGAAAGCTTTGCTAGCAGAACTGTGATTGAGAGCACAGGCTTAGTGCCATGTAGGCCGGCATTTCAATTTCCAGCAGCTAAGCTCTTAGCTGCTAGCTGGTAAGTTGGTGATTCTGAGGGAGAAAAACCTGACTATCTGCTTGCATTGCAGAAAACGCCCTGGAGCAGTTCTCCCCTAACCCATGGTCACCATGAGCTAAAACAGCTCAGGAGCATGCAATAAGAGCAGCACCTATTATTAGCAAGTTATTTTATCTCAGGACCTTTTTTCCCCTCACCTAGAAAATGGAGCTAATAAGCCCCTCTTCCAGAGTTATTGTAAAACTTACATGGAAAATGGATACGATCAGTCATCAGTACTGACTGTATAAGAGATGTGGTGCTGTATGATAAGCACTGGACTACTCTGGTAGTGTAGTGGTTACGAATTGGGCTGCTAACTTCAGGGTCAGCTGTTCCGTGGGAGAAAGATGAGGCTTTTTCTGCTCCCGTAAAGACTTACAGCCTCGGAAACCCTGTACAGGGTCGCTATGAGTCGGAACCGACTCCACGGCCCATAACAACAAATAACCTCAAGGTCGGAGGTTCAAACCCACCGACCATGCCTCAAAAACTCCATGCAGGGTCCCTATGAGTCAGAACTGATTCAAGGACACTTCACAACAATAAGGCCCCCTAACCGGAAATTTTGTGGCTCAGGTCTGCCTAATGGTGCAGCAGAAGAAAGGCCTGGAGTTCTTTCTATAAAGAGAGCCTTTCCATTGTAGCACATGGATTGCCATAAATTGGTATGGACCTTACAGCAGTGGGAAAGTGATGGTATTGTCTGTAGCTGCATGTGGTCCCAATCTCACCTTCATCAAGTTGTTTCAAAGACTAGAAGGCACTTAACAACAACAATAGGATTTCCAAGGCTAAATCTTTAAGGGAGCAGACATCTTTGTCCAGCCAAACCTTCATACAGTCACAAAGGAATCTGTACCCCCTCAGAACCAATTAGATGTTTGTTAAATTTTTGCAAATCTTAGGTTTTCCCTCAAATTTACTGGAACTCTGGGTGGGTCACACAAGTTCTCCACGTGGTTCTGATACTTTCTAAAGCTTGAGAATGTCTTCTCTAATGTAAAAGTGTTGGGTAAGCACTGAACTGCTAACCACAAGGTTGGTAGTTGAAACCTTCCAGAAGCTCCTTGGAAAGTGTACACCGGGTGGCTATGAGTTGGAACAGACTCCACAGAACTAACCAACATCAACAATGCAAAGTGTGATGTAGACATCAGTAAAGGAAAACATGTGAAACTCAGAATATTCTATTAACAGAGAAAGTTTTACATGGTTGATGTTGGTTAGTTAGCCTATGTATATGTAAGAGAATCTTTTTTTCTTAGCATGGGAGAAATAGTGCCACCTTTAATTATGTAAATTGATAGTCATCTTGTAATTGCTCAGAGGTAATTACAGAGTTTGTGAGTCATGTAAGACATTGGCTGCTTCCTATAAAATCCCCACATTTAAAAATTCTTCCATCCATTCCCTCCTTGCCTGCACCTTTGTTTAAAAACAATGATGCATATAGGCTGAACAAAGGTTTACTCATGCTATGAATTGTTAGTTTGAAAAAAAAAAAAAGATTTAAAAAAATTTTCCCCCTGATTTCAAAATAGAACCAAGAAAGAGAAAATATTCATGGAAAATTTTGCATGGGAACTTTTAAAAAACCCTTCTCTAAGCCATCACAAACTTCCAATTTGGCTTTGAAGCCAAATAAACCAGAAAGTTCTGCAGGCTTCCTAGCAGAACTATTATTTGCAAGAGGAGAGAACCAGGGCTCTGGGCCTATTCTCTGTTCTCCTGGGAATGGCTGACTGTAGCTTCCTGTTTCTCAACCTGAGAAAGAAGACTGGTGAGTGAACCTCCAGGGGGAGTTGCCTAAGTGAGGCACAGTGTCTTGGGGGAGGGGGAGCTTCGCTCACAAAGCCTGCTCCTCGTGAAAATCATCCTAGCAGTGATATATATCCATGATGGCTTTCTTTACCTCACCATTACAGATTTCCCAGTTGAAAGGTGATGGATTTAAAAAAAAAAAAATCATTCAAAGTTTGTTTCAAAACCAGCATGGTATTACTTATGTCTGTCCATACTATCTTGGTTAGTGGTGGTGGTGGTGTTAAGTGCCCTTAAGTGTCAGTTCTAACTCATAGAGACCATGTATAGGATTTCCTAGGAGCAGTAGTGAGTTTGAACTGTCGACCTTGTAGTTCAAACCAACCATGTGGTGGAGTGCTTATCCTACTGCGCCACACCAGGACTCCCATCTTGGTGTGAGTTTTTATTTTTATTTTCCTACATGAATGGAGTAAAGCCTTACTTAAACAAAATTCATAATTTAATGGAATTCCCCCCATGTGGGTTGCACCTTGATTTTAGAAGCATTCTGTTTGTTTTTTTTTAAAGTTATAGTTGGGTTTTCCTAGTTTTGGTAGCAGTTTTCTTCACCTGGGAATGAAAATCTGTTGTAAAACCTAACTGATGCTGAGATAAAGCTGATTTGATTATTAGAGAAATATTTTTTAATAATTTTGTTCTTGTTAAGTGCCGTTGATTTGGTTCCAACCAATAGCCACCCTGTGTAGTGTTTCCAAGGAGTGGCTGGTGGGTTTGAACCACCCATCTCATGTGTAGCAGGCCAGAGTTTGGGTGTGTGGAGTTGACTGGGGAATTGAGTACTATGGAGTCCTGGTGTGGAGCTGTAGAGTCAGTTTGTTGTTGCTTATAAATGCCGTCGAGTTGATTCTGACCCATAGCAACCCAGTATAGGGTGTCTGAGGAACTGCTGGTAAGCTTAAGTGCTGACCTTGCAGTTCAAACTGGCTTTGCATCCCGACATATTAACCCACAGTGCCATACCAGTACTCCATACTGGACTGCTAACCGGAAGGCCAGCAGTTCAAACCCAGCAGCAGCTCCCTGGGAATCTTATGCAGCAAAGTCCCTATGAGTCAGAATGGACTCCACCAGCACTAAACAACAATGGTTGAGGTATGACTTTTCACACCTTCACTTCTTAATCTAGTATTGAGAACTCTGGGGACACTTGCCACTTGGAATCCGTATTCCAAGAGAGGCCCTGGGCTTGCTGACCCCCAAGGTCAGTGTTTCAAACCCAGCAGCCACTCGATGGAGAAAGATCAGGTTGTCTGCTCACATTAAAGATTTACAGTCTCAGAAACCAGATGTAGGGTCCTTATGACAAAAGAGCCCTGTGATACCGTGGTTCTGGAAATTGTCTGCTAACCCAAAGATAGCAACAGTTCAAGCTCCTCCGAAGGAGAAAGAAATGTGGCAGTCTGCTTTGGTAAAGATTTACACCCTTAGAAACTTACAAGGCTGACGGACTCTGCAGTGATTTGGTTTGGGGTTTTTGTTTCATTTTCTGGACAAAGGTAGCAATTATTCAGAAGCATAGCAGAACTCTGCTTGTTAGCATTCAGAAGTGAATAAAGCTTTGGAGGCTCCACTGTTGTAACCAGCAGTGTCAGGAAAGGGGGAACTTCCTTAGTGATCAGAATTAGCAAAGCAGAGGCCCTTGGTAAGCCCCTGCTTCCCCTACTGTGCACACCCCATCCATCAGCCCACTTTGACTGCTTCAGTGTGCACACAGGTCACGTGAATTTTAAGAAGAGGAGAAGATTGGAGTTTAGGAATTCAGATTGCTCAGAAAAGGATTGAGTGCCCCATCTTTCCCTGCAAAATTACTCAAAATAGCAAGAAAGGACATTTGAATGAAAAAAGAAGTAATTTTCTGATCATCTCTCTTACTTGGCTTTTATGGTTGTATGATTTTTTCGAACCAGTGGAGAGGAATTACCAAATTTATAAGATGATTTAAAAGGAATTCTTGAATGGTCATCAAGACTACTGTGCTAAGTACTGCCAAATAGAAAGAAATCCAAACGATCAAATTCATGAAATTCCGATTCTGCTAAAGAAGACTCTCATACCACTTTCTGGCTCATTTTTTCCCCTCACTTTTATCAATGTGTTGAATAGCATAACTTATTTACTGTGTAGTTACAAGAGTTCTATTAAAACCTAATACTGAATTGTGCATCATCTCGGACAAGGTTTTGATACAGTGGTCTGATTAGATAATTCGATACCAAATCCTAGTGAATTCAACCAGGTAGCTTACCTGCAACCTCTCCACCCCCACCTTTAGGTTGAAAGACTATGAAAATAACAAAAGATAAATCTTTAAAAATGATATGACATTGAAAAAATACTGTTCTTACATTGTCTTCTAGAATTGAGTCTGAAAAGTTGCAAGTGTATGCATGTATTTTAAAAACCGCAAGGTTGGTGGTTCGAGCTCACCAGTTGCTCTTCCAAAACCCTATACAGGGTCACTATGAGTCCATACTGACTAGATGGCACTTAACAACAAAAACAAAGTGACTTTTTAATTTCAAAATTATTTATTAGCGTCTATGTAGGGTACCATACGAATCGGGCTGCAAACCTTAAGGTCAGTGGTTCGAAACTACCAGCCGCTCCGCGGGAGAAAGATGAGGCTTTCTACTCCCGTAAAGATTTACACCTTCGGAAACCCTGTACAGGGTCGCTATGGGTCGGACCCGACTCGATGGCACTTAACAACAACAACAACAACATGTAGGGTACCATGCTTTAGCACAAGAAGAGATTCTATTATGATGGTGGAGTCCTGGTGTGGCACTTGTGGATTAATGTACTGGACTGCAAGGTTGGTTTGAACCACATAGTCAGCGGATCAAACTCACCAGCTGCTCCTTGGAAACCCTATACGGGGTCTCTATGGATCAGAATCAACTCAATGACACTTAGCAACAACAACATGATGATGGAGTTCTAGTGTGACGCTCTGGGTTAATGCGCTGGACTGCAATGTCATTTGAACCACATCATCGGTGGATCAAGCTCACCAACCTCTCCTAGGAAACCCACCCTATGCAGGGTCGCTGTGAGTCAAAACCAATTTGATGGCGCTTAATTTTGTTGTTGTTGTTGTGAAGTGCTGTCGACCTTGCTGCAAGGTCGGCATTTCAAGCTCACCAGCTGTTCCTCGGAAACCCTATACAGGGTAACTATGGGTCGGAACTACGACACTTCACAACAACAACAATAATAATAACAAAATTATGATGGTGTTCACATTCTAGGAGAGAGAGCACCTAATTGATACGCTGTGTAGTCTTTTGTGGATGCGAGGAAGCCTTTATAGCACAGGCAACATATGAATCACTTGAAATTTGTCAGTAGCTGACATTTGGATTTGGGAGTGTGTAGTTGAGAGACGTAAAAGAAATTTCTGTGATTGGAATAAAGGCATCAAAGTCCAGAATATCACTGAGGAGTGGGAAGTAATCAGGTGTCATTGGAACATGGAGTTGGTTTTCAAGAGATTCATAGTTCAGAGGTATGCTTGGAAAAAATCAGTTAGATTTTCAGTAAAGGGGATTCTAGGGTACAGGTGGGAGACAGGCTGCTCCTTAATGAACATGAGTGACTCGCGTGTAGAATGCACATGACAACAGCCTGCCCAATAGTTTCTAGAGTAGATCTGTGCAGATTATATGCAGAAACTTAATATCAAACTAAAAATTTCAACTTTATTCTGCAGCAATAAAGAATCATCAAAGAAGCACAAGTGGGTGATTTTAAAAAGCAGGTATTTGTGGCCTGACCTTTCAGGAAACTGGATGTCCACATTCAGGGTGTGACTTAGGGGCAATCTTTCCTTGCTCAGAACTCTGTGAGGTTCCTGGTGTCCCTCCGTATCAAGTGACTAGGCTTGGATCACCCCTACTCTGTCACAACTTCATTAACACAACAAAAGATGGCTTGGTTTCCTAATGGTCCTGTTAATGGGTACTGGGGTTAGAACTTAAATACATAACTTTTGGGAAACACAACTCTATTTATAACAAGTTGTTATTTAAAAATAACAGGACTTGAGTCAGATTTCTTGCCATGAAAACCCTGAATTGGAGGAACAGGATGTGGGAAAGGCAAGATGACCAGTTACATAGGGGCTTGCCAAAAGAAATGGGAGGAGAATGCATTGTCGGTTCCTGGGTGGTTAACAGTCCCTAAAGGTTGAAGGTTTGAGTCCCCCAGAGGTGCCTTAAAGAAAGGCTGCTTGTTCTGCTTCTGAAAACTGCCATTGAAAACCCTGTGGAGCACAGTTCTGCTTTGACACCTGGAGCTAGCTGCCTGGAGTTGCAATTAACCCTATGGCAACTGGTTTTCATGAGACCAAAGAGGCCAGGATATGGGGAGGGTGCATGACATGAAGGCTAGAATAGGTAAGGGTGCATAAAGCCTTCGCTAGGCAATTGAAATATAATTTTACATTTATTCAGATTGTATTGGGGGCAAAGAGTCAGGAGATCCCATAGAAGAAACTATGTGAGGACAAAAGCATTTTACATTTTCTGTTCATTATTTTTCTGTCATTCCTATGCTGTGGGGGCTGGCAGGGGATTGGCCTGTGTGCCTAATAGACAAGCCCTTCCCTCCTGACTTTTCAATGCTTGCTGAAGTTTCACTCCCTGTATTTTCTAGCTTTATAAATTGTTTCACAGTGAATACATTTGAAATCCTTTGTTGCAAGGGCTAATGATTTAGGATGTATTTTTGCGGTGGTTGAGTAGAACAGTAAGGTTATAAAACTTCTCAATAGTTAGAACTGATACTTGAAATGAGAAACAAAAATCATTTTTTCACTTTTACATGCAAAGACATCCCCGGTAGAGTAGGTTGCAAATAAAAGTAAATGCTGTTTTGGGTGCCTGCTAATCTTCTAATTATTAAATAAGCCTTTTGATTTTAATCTTCCAAAATGTGCGATACTGATCCAGGAAAACTGCCTTTTCAAAGTTCACATCCTGCTGATTCCTTCAGATGAAAAACCTCTACCTCTACCCCATAGTTTGCAAGCTGCCATATAAATACCATTAATTGTCTCTCAGTTCCACCATTATTATTTTGGAGTCCACCCTGAGCCATGAAGACCAGTGCTCAGAGTGAATTCCTAGGTTTCTGGAGGATCACAGCCTGTTGCCTGAGTCATCCATCTAGGAGTGGGCTACGGAGCATAGATCTTCATTCACCCATGTCTCTTGTTGTCACCACTTCCGGACCAAGTCTCACCTTCCTCCACACATGTACATATAGGTGCGCAACAAAACATGGACACTGATACGTTTTATTGGTTTTCTTTTGCTGCATCTGCAACAGTTTGTATAATGAAGACAGAAACCTGCTTCGAATTAGAGAGAAGGAAAGACGCAACCAGGAAGCTCACCAAGAGAAGGAGGCATTTCCTGAAAAGATTCCCCTTTTTGGAGAGCCCTATAAGGTATTTATGGAAGTCTGACTTTTCATGATAACTCTATGATGAAAAGGATTCCACTTGAAAATAATAAAAGAGCTTATCCTAGAGATTGGGTTTGAAAATAGAGTATAAAAAGTTCTCTGAACATAGAATCTGTCAACTTGTGCTTTTATTTTGTAATTTTGTGTCTTGTTGTAATGTGTCTATGATAGAATTCTCAATAGAGGAATAGAGTTTAAAATGCACTTTTAATTTTTATATATTACACATTATAGTTTATTAAATGGTTGTTTTATATCCCCCCCCCCCAATTTGGTATCTTAATTCTGTCTTTTATATTTTTTTTCCCCAGAAAGAAAAAGGGGATGAGCTATCTAGTCGATTACAGAACATGCTAGGAAATTATGAAGAAGTGAAGGAGTTTCTTAGTACCAAGTCCCACCCTCATCGTTTTGATGCTTCTGAAAATAGATTGGGAAAGTCAAGATATCCCCTTTTTCCTGAAAAGGGGAGCAGCATTCCATCCCACTCCTTCCACACTAGCATTCACCACCAGCCCATTAACACTCCTGCCTCTGGACCACTTTCTGTTAGTAATATTACCCATAATCCAAAGATGGCTCAGCCAAGAATGGAACCAAGTCTCCATGCTAAAAATTATGGCGCATCAGACAGTCAGCATCTGACCCAAGATCGCCATGCTCAGGAGAGATATGGCTCTAGTCATCACAAAAAAGGTGACCACAGAGCTGCTGGAGACCATTGTACTTTGATGACAGACTCAGCTCCAGAAAGAGAACTTTCTCCCTTACTCTCATCTTTGCCTTCCCCAGTACCCCCTTTGTCACCTATACATTCCAACCAGCAGACTCTTCCCAGGACACAAGGAAGCAACAAGGTTCACAGCAGTAACAATAACAGTAAAGGCTACTGCTTGGCCAAATCTCCCAAGGACTTAGCAGTGAAAGTCCACGATAAAGAGACCCCTCAAGACAGTTTGTTGGCACTTGCCAGCATTGGGGTAGCCCCTCCCCAGTCATCTTCTCAGACATTTCCCCCACCTCCCCTTCCCTCAAAAAGTGTTGCAATGCAACAGAAGCCCACAGCTTATGTCCGGCCCATGGATGGTCAAGATCAAGCGCCTAGTGAGTCTCCTGAACTGAAACCACTGCCGGAGGACTACCGTCAACAGAACTTTGAAAAAACTGATTTAAAAGTGCATGCCAAAGCCAAGCTCACCAAGTTGAAAATGCCTTCTCAGTCAGTTGAGGTGAGTGGAGTTTCATGTTTTGGGCAAATTCCAGTTGGAAGATAGATTTGAGATGGAAGTGTCTGGAAAATTAGGGAGGCGAGGCCATCCGAGGCTTATGGGTACAGGAATTTCTTTTTGGATTTAGAATTTGGTTGACCTGTGAAAAACTCAGGTTAAGATGAACTACTGATGGCAGATATAGAAATACATTTTGCAGAAAGATAACAAATTGTGCCTTAATTTATATACAGTAAAACAGATCTTAAGAATGCAGTCGGTCTGTTTTGGAGAGTGTATGCACATTTGTAACTCAGATTTCTGTCACCAGAAAGGCCCAGGAGGATTTCGATTTGTCTTTGTTTTCTTAGTTTAGTCTTCTTTAACAATGCAAAGAGAAGCAGATTTGTATTTTTTTCTTGGCCCCAATTAATTTTTACTAAAACCTAAACCATAAAAAATCTAAAGAGGTCAAAATGTTAAAGGTCAAGAAAATCCTGTTATTTTTCTTCTTTTAAGATTTGCCTCCCTATAAGATGGAGGCGCTTGGAAGCTAAAGCTCTGCTCTAATATTTATTTACCACCTGAAATCACGTGACACCCCATTTAACAGGGAATCACCAGATATAATACAGAGAGTTATTCTGCTGGAGATGGTCAAAGCAACCAAAATTGGTACTTTTGAACAAAGTACCAATTTATCTTTTTCAGGTGATAAATAAATACTACAATAGAGCTTTAGTCTTAAAGTTTCTTC
Source organism: Chrysochloris asiatica (assembly GCF_000296735.1). Classification (NCBI taxonomy): domain Eukaryota; kingdom Metazoa; phylum Chordata; class Mammalia; order Afrosoricida; family Chrysochloridae; genus Chrysochloris; species Chrysochloris asiatica. The sequence continues at coordinate 7,089,368 of NW_006408627.1, forward strand.
GGTTTACAGGGAACAAATATTAGAAAATAAATAAAAGGCTTTACCTTTTACATTTGTTGATATTGTTGTCATGTGCCATTGAGTTGGTTCTGACCCATAACGACCCTGTAATAGGATTTTCAAGGAGTGGCTGGTGAGTTTGAAGCACTGACCTTGCAAATCAAACTGACTTTGCAGTCCAGTGCATTAAGCCACAGGGCCACATTTTAAAAGGGAGCCCTGGTGTGGCACTGCAGAATAATGCACTGGACTGCAAGGTCGATTTCAGCTGCAAGGTTGGTGACTCAGGCCCACCAGCTGCTCCTTGGAACGAACCCCTAGACAGGGTAGCTGTGAGTCAGAACTGCACTTCAAAGCACTTCAAAACTTATCTGTGAGTATAAAGTCAGTGGAGTCCTTACCTGTATTGGATATGTGGATCTATTGCTCAGTGTAGTGTTTCATTCTGTTGTGCCTAAGGTCACTTTGAGTCAGTATCAACTGGAGGGCACCTGACAATAACAATGAAAGCTCAAAGATATGTCTGCCCAGATTCCTGCCTTACTGAATTGTTAGAGGATAGAATTCCTTGAGGTCAAAAGGGAACAAAGACTTCAGGATACTTAGCTGAAAAGATAACCCTTATCTTTAAGGAGGAATATCTGCTGCTTTGTAGTGTCTGTTTTGGGTTAGAAGAGGTTGGAGTTCTGTCCTTAGTCAACTCTTGAGTTCTGAGTACTCTTGGGTGTTCTCAGAATGGGACTTGTTTGGAGGCTGAGAAAGAATAAAGAAAGGGAGTTCTACCTTTTAACCCCAGTTTTGGAAGATTCAGCTAAATGAACATTTATTAAACGTTTTGTGCAGTGATGGGAAGTGTAGGTGGAGGACAAGATAAAGACGAGGAGTAAAATAAGATTTTCCTCTCAAAATGATCAGTCAGCCTTCCTTATGATCCCAAGATTAAGGAACAGAATGGAATGTGCTAAATCAAATAGGATGTTTTGTGTTCCTAATTTTAAAAGCAGAAAGAAAGCAATGTAATAAGTAAGCTAAAAAGAAACAAATAACTACCAGTTCTAAGACAAATTGCCAAGTATTGTGTTACCTATCAAATGTACTAGGTCGCTTTGAACCACACGATGGTGGTTCAAACCCACCAGCCACTCCTTGGAAACACTATACCGATTGGATAGCACTTAACAATAACACAACACCAAATGCCCAACAATATGCTTACACGCAGGTTGGGATGCTAGAGTGGTATTGGTCCCTGTCCCAGAAGATGTTAAAACCCAGGGTGGGGAGATCAGCCTCATCATTTGAAGCAATTGGAGAAGGTTGAGTAAAGCTATCAAACATCAGCATTAAGACAGCAAACCTGTATAAATTCAGTCAGCAGATCTCCCAGTAGACCTTCCAAAGGAAATAATCCTAATGAGCTTGGTGCTTCCTTAGGGAAAGTTAAGATAAACTGAGTCAAGATTTAAGTCCCTCAGATTTGATATGTGTTTGAAACACAAATATGTTAGATATAAAATAGTACTTTCAGTATTTTCTGAGGAGTAGCCTTGTGAAATGAACAAAATCCTCCACAGGTGTTGATTGGAGAATGGGGTTTTCTTGGCACACATGCATATTTCATCAACAACTGAGTAAATGTATTCTCTTCATCGAGTCTCTTTGTGGGCTTCTCCTGCCAGTGGCAGCTGTAGAGCCAGTGGCCTGGGAGCCCTGTGCTGGTGCTGGTGACCGAGTGGGAAGGCTGCAGTGACCTGTGTGAGGGGTAATTGGGGGCTAAGAGCTGAGAATGAGGAGTGTGGCAGTCTGGGAAGTAGGAATAGTACAGCTCCCTGACTGGGTATTGGGTTTACCTCACATCTCACATATGTGTTACTTTTGTTCATGCCACCAAATCGGGTATGTGGTTTTTTGTTTTGTTTTGTTTTTCAGTCTTACGTTCATTCTGTC
>NW_006408627.1:7092499-7105546 GCF_000296735.1 Chrysochloris asiatica
TGGTCTGCTTGTCCTTTCAAGTGGGAATTTCCCATCTCTGGAGATCTGGATGTGGTTCAGGCTTCCACCTATAGTCTTATGTATTGCTGAGGCTCCGCAAGAAGCCTCCTTCACTGGGCACGTTGTAGCCCCATTTTAGGTATTCCAATCAGTTATAGGCAGAAGACGGACTTAAAGCTTTCTATGGTGATGCTTTTTTGCTATTCCTTTCTCTCCCCCTCCAGTGTCTGTTTTATAATATAATGCAAGGAAAACCAAGATTCAAAAGACAGCCAAGTATCTTAATATTATTCCCCCCTTTTCCACATTCTAACCATGGCTCGATCTCTGTATCCCAGAACCCTGTTCTTCTCACGTTGTGCATATATCATTATTTACCTCTGTCTCACTTAGCCCATTGAGACCTGTCTAATTGTTCTCCCCGGGTATGTGTTTTATGTTTTACAAAATGTAGATTGAATTTAACATTTCAAATTTTTATGTTTCTTCAAACTCAAGGCAAGCATCAAAAAGGAAACCTCAGACAGAGACCAAATCCTGAAATGGATATATTTTGAGTATACTGAAATCCCTTTTTGTCGAGTTGGTTCTGACTCATGACGACCCTGTGTATGTTAGAGTAGAACTATGCTCCATAGGATTTTCAATGCTAGTTTTTCAGAAGAAACGTCACCAGGCTTTCTTTGGAAGCCCCTCTGGGTGGACTCCCAACCTTGCCATCATCCGTTGAGTGTGCACCACCCCAGGGCCCAGTAATTTGAAATTTAAACTATAATATTAGAACTGTCCTGGGTCATTTTTGGAGATGGAGCAGAAGGATTAATTAATAGGTAGGTAATAAAGTTGACTACCGTATTTTACATAAATACCACGTAAATTACTGTTTTCCTGCAAATGTAGTGGCTTCCTCTTGTTTCCTATGTGCACTGTACACATTCATGCATGTGTGTATTATTTATTTGAGTGTGTTATTTGCAAATACATATGTATTCATACATATGATAGTAATGTTAAAAGGAAAGAGGTGGAATCAGTTACATGGTTTTCTTTTATTTGCTAATTTGTTATATGGCAAGTCTCTTTCCTGGCTCTCTGAATGTGTGAGGATGGTTGAATTTTAGGGTTTGTTTTATTACCTCCCCTCTCGCCACTGCTTCCAGGAAATAGTTTATATATATATAATGAACCAAAGTGGGAAAGTTACCTTGTAGTTTTTTCATTCTTAAGCCACATAAGTATGGATTCCTTATACCATTTGTCCTTTCACCTCAGAAAAAAGTAGGTTTGTGTATTTTATTTGGTTCTTTGAAACATGATATTATTTCTGGGTATAAGTCATTCTCTCAGTTAAAACTTGAGCTTTCCTAAAATTCTGAAGGAAAAAAAATACCAAAAGGTCAATATTCTGACTACATAGAGGTCTGAACCACAAAAATCTGTACTTGGTGTTCCTTGGGAGTGTCTGTTTTGGTTCTGTATCCGTTGGAAGAGGAATAATACTGTGCCAAGACCTCTCTGAAGGCAGGGCCAGCGCTTACTGAGCTCTGGGGAGTACCCTCCAGCTTTCGTGACCCTGTCAGAGCTGCTTGTTGTTGTTAGGTGCCGTAGAGTGGGGTCTGACTCATAGTAAACCCTGCATAGGGTTTCCAAGTTGCTGCTGGTGGGTTTGACCAGTGCATCCCATACAGCACCACACCAGGACTCCACATCCGAGCGATCCCTGATCAATTGGAAGGTTGAAATTTCTATAGATTCCTCTTTTCTTAAAGATAAATGTTGTTGTTGTTGTTAAGTGCCATGGAGTCTATCCCGACCCATAGTGACCCTGTGTAGGGTTTCCGAAGAGCAGCTGGTGACATTGAAACGCCAACCTTGCAGTTCAAACAGCTTTGCAGTCTGGCGCATTAACCCACAGAGCCACACTAGGACTCCTTAAAGATAAATAAAAGGAGACAAATACCCAGGTGTCTGTGATTATTCATAAACATAGATCTCTGAGGTAGAGTAGCAACGCTAGAGTCAAGATATGGGATTATACAATCTATATTAGTGTAGTGGTTACAAGTTGGGCTGTTAACTCCAAGGTCAGCAGTTTGAAACTACTAGCCATTCTGCAGGAGAAAGCTGAGCGTTTGCTCCCATAAAGATTTACAGCCTCGGAAACCCTACACAGGGTCGCTATGGGTCAGAACCGACTTTACGGCACAACACCACACCACCACCATATTGCAGAGAAGAAATAGGGTAAGCTGGAATGGGTATACCAAATTATATGCTTCTTGTTGTTGTTGTTATTATGTGCCGTGGAGTCGTTTCCGACTCATAGCGACCCTGCACAGGGTTTCCAAGGCTGTAAATCTTTACGGGAGTAGAAAGCCTTATCTTTCTCCCTCGGAACAGCTGGTAGTTTCGAACTGCTGACCTTGTGGTTTGCAGCCCAATTCGTAGCCACTACGCTACCAGAGCTAGATTTAGAATATTAGAATTTAAAAACTGAACATCAGCCCTTTCATTTTTCAAATATGACCTAGGAAGGTGAATTTTTAGGTACTAGCAGACCTAGAACGCGTGTTCTTTGGGCTTTCTATTTCTAGTTGATGGTGGTGGCAATGTCAGTGGAATAGTGGTGCGATATGAGCACTTTTACTATGAGCTGGGCTTTCTCACCCAGAGTGAAACTTTCATTTTCTACACTCTTTAATTTAACTTTTTGGCAAATGTATATTAAGTTAGGTATTAGTTATCTTATGCTGCTATAACAAATACCAGAAATGGATGGCTTTAAGAAACAAAACTGTGTCCTCCTATGTACAGTTTAGGAGACTAGAAGTCTGAATTCAGAGCACCATCTCTAGGAAAAGCTCTGTCTTTGCTCTGAAGGTCTGTCTCCTTTCAACATCTTAGAGATGTATATATGTCCCGTGATCAGTCTTTTCCTTGGTTTAGGAGAGGTGGTCAGTGCAGGAACCCTGGGCCCAAAGCCCACATTTTGCTTCTAGCTCTTCTTTCTTGGTGGTAGTCAAGTCTCTTCTTTTGTAAGATGAAAGATGATGCAGGCCCTACTCCAGTGACAATCCCCTCATGTTGAGTCAGGGCTGTGACCTGAGTAAGGCTGTTTGTGGCATTCCATCCTCAACTGTTTGTGACTGATTGGCCGGTCACATCAGATCACACTGGGGCGTGTGTGTGTGTGTGTGTGTGTGTGTGTGTGTGTGTGTGTGTGATGAGTACATCATCTCATAACTGCCAAATCACCGAAAATCATGGCCCAGCTAAGTTGACACATATTTTGAGAGGACACAAAATAAATATGTGTCTACTGTTTTTTTTTTTTTTCAGCCATGGCCAAGCTAGGTAAGGTTCTAGGCCTTTTGTTCTGTAGTGGACATAGACAGTTAACATACAAACAAATTAAGAGGCATTGATAAAAGTGCTCTAGGAAGTGAGGGTGATAGAAGAACTCGAGGAGATCCCTTTTAAAAGGGTGGTTGGGAGGACCCATTGAGGTGGTAACTTACACAGAAGATGTGAAGAATGAATAGGAGAAAGTTATGCAGCCTTAGAAAAGACATTTCAGACACAGGAAGTGCAAATAGCCTGGAGTGGAGAAAAGAAGGGAGGCCTTTGTCAAGAGGAGAAGTGAGGGGAGTGTGGCTGTAGTGAGCCAGAGGACCAGGGAGATATGAGATGAGATCAGAGGGTGGCCAGGAGTGCGACACTGCAGATAAGACTTCCTAGGACTGCCGTAGAAAATCACCACAAACTTAACAACAGAAATTTGCTCTCAGATCTGGAGGGCACAAGTCTGAAATCAAGTTGTCTGCAGAGAGTTGGCTCCTTCTGGAGACTCTGAGGGAGAATCCATTCCATGCCTCACATCTCGTTTCTTTTTTGGAGGCTGCTAGCCACACCGTTCTGCTCCTGTAAAGATTTACAGCCTCAGAAACCCTGTATAGTGTCACTATGAGTCAGAACCAACTCTATGGCACATAACAACAACAACAACAACAAAGCCACACATTTGTAGTCCTGGTGTAGCTCTGCGAGTTAATGCGCTGGACTGCAAGGTTGGTGCCTCAAGCTCACCAGCTGCTCATCAGAAACCCTATGCATGGTCTCTATGAGTCGGAAGCAACTCATGGCACTTAACCCTTTCCCTTGACTTGTAGCTGCATAAATCCAGTCTGTGTCTCTGTCAGTTACTGAGATAGAAGGCAACTGGGGCAGAATAGGTTTGGAGGGAAAATCAAGAGCTCAGGATGTTAAGCTCCTTAACATTCCGTTTAAGTCCATTAAGATTAGCCATCCAGGTAGAGATGATGTCTTAGTTATCTAGCGCTGTTATAGCTGAAATACCACAAGTGGATTCCTTTAACCAACAGAAATGGATTCTTTCAGAGTTTATTGTTGTTTAAAGTGCGTGTTGGTTCCAACTCATAGTGATCCTGTATTAGAGTATCTGGGGAGTCGCTGGTGGGTTTGAACTGCTAACCTTGTGGTTAGTAGTCCAGTGTGTATCCTACAGTGCCACACCAGGACTCCTTTCACAGTTTAGGAGGCTAGAAGTCTAAATTTGGAATGCTGGCTCTAGGGAAAGGCTTTCTGTTTGAGGGCTCTGGAGAAAGGTATGGACCTAGGAGCATCACAATGCCAGGCATCCCAGGTCTAAAGGACACACCATTGCTAGCTGGTCTTTCTTGATGGAATTCTATCCCTCTTCTCTGCTCACTTCTCTCTCCTTGATCTCTTGTGACAGAAAAGTTATTGCATGCCACATGCCCCAGAGTTGTGATGGGATTAAGGGTGGTATATCCCAGTATCCCACTCTTAATCCTCTTATTGGTTTACCGCATCCAGTCACATGGGGGATCATCACATAACTGCAACAGCACTTGAGAAGCATGGCGCAACCAAGCTGACACATACTGGGGAGGGAGGGGAGGGAGCACAATTCAGTCCATGACAGATTGCAAGTAATGTTGTTGTTAAGTGCCGTCGAGTTGGTTCCGACCCATAATGAGCCTGTATCGGGTTTCCTAGGAGCGACTGGTGAGCTTAACCGCCGACCTTGCAGTTCAGACAGCTTTGCAGTCTGGCTCATTCACCCACAGCGCCACACCAAGACTCCATGGCAAGTAATTGTTGTTGTTGTTATGTGCCGTGGAGTCGGTTCCGACTCATAGCGACCCTATATAGGGTTTCCGAGGCTGTAAATCTTTATGGGAGCAGAATGCCTCATCTTTCTCCCGCGGAACAGCTGGTAGTTTTGAACTGCTGACCTTGCGGTTCGCAGGCCAATTAGTAACCACTACGCTACCATAAAAAGTGGTCCAACACAGGGAGAAGGTCAAAACAGGAAGGAGTAGATTTGGAAATTGTGTGCATATGGTGATGATGATGTTGTTAAAATCGCGTCGGTTTCTACTCATAGCAACTCAGTACAGGATTTCCGAGGAGTGGCTGGTGGGTTTGAATCATCGACCTTGTCGTGTTAATTACTGTCAAGTTAGTTCTGATTCACAGTGACTGTATGTGTGTAGAGTATGGTTTTCAAGGTTTTTCAGAAGGCCTTTTTTATTTGTCTCTGGGTGGGTTCGAACTGTGAACCTTTCAGGTAGGAGATCAGGTGCTTAATGCTTACACCACCCAGGAAGTGCTGTCTGTTGCTATTTAAAGCTTTGGGATGTGGCAGGTGCACCCGAGAAGATCCTTTGTGGCTCCACCTGTGGCTAACAGAGGTGGTGCTGGGGGGAATTGATGCAGACCTGCTGCGTTCAAAAGAACAAGCTGAAGATTAACTTGGAAATTTAAGAAATCTGCTGTAGGTTATGGGAAATTAAAGGTTTGCTTTATTATTTTTTTTCTACCCAGTATTTGAAGTATGCATGTAAATACTATAATTGTCTGGTTGTTGTTAAGTGCCGTCGAGTTAGTTCCGACCCATAGCGACCCTGTATAGGGTTTTGGAGGAGCAGCTGGTGAGCTTGAACCACCCACCTTGCAGTTCAAACGGCTGTGCAGTCACCCATAGCACCGCACCAGAACTCCTTTACAATTAGTTGTCTTTGCCTGCTAGTTATCTGAATTCACATCCCAAACAACTGACTGGAAACTAGAAGACTTTACTGTCGAATAAATTTGCTGCTACATACAGCTCCATGTATATGGTCCTGCTCCAGTCTCTCCTTTATTCAAAGATTCAAGTATTACCTGCAGCTGTGAATTCATTGTTGAATCACTTCCAACACATGGCAACTCTGAACAAGTTGAGGCTTCCATTTTTAATAAACTGCCTAACATAACAACAGTGTGAATTAGTTCACAGTAGAATACTATGGGATAGTGATTCATTTTGCAGTCATATGTCCAAACATTCTTTCCTCCTTCCACATTTAACTGTCTTATTGTCTTAGCTTGAGACAAAGAGTCCTCCTGTTACCTTAACCTTTTTATTCAGGTGCTTCACTCTTGCTGTGCTGATAGAGTATCTTACTGATGCACCATTTCAATATCCTTAAGACGTTCACTCTGTCACGTATACATTACTAAGCAGCAACTTTTTATTTTCTTTTTATTGTGAACCAAGTAATAGTTTACATGGGAGAACATTGGCTGTACACCGTTTCATTTCAATGATTACAATGCACTCTGTGCATTGTATTACTTCCATTCCCTCTGTTTTGTGTGTGTGTTGTTGTTGTTGTTGTTGGGGGGATAACGGGTAGGGGGTGTACATAGAAACACTCAGAAATATATAATAATAAAAACAACCAAAGGTTACATTCTGCAAGCCTGCCTCCTGGCTGCCAGCACTGAGTCCCTCTCTTTCCATGAGTCTAGAGTCCTCAGCTGCTCCCTCTCTCCATGTCCTCATCTCTGCCTCCATCTCTGGTGTCGCTTAAGCAGCAGCTTTTAACAGAAATATCTTGAGTGTGCCAGGCCCTAGTGCTGGTGGTGGAATTTTACAACAACACCAGATGGTTCCTGTTGTCTTGGAACTTAACATCCAGTTAGAAACTGGCATTATTCAAACAACTGCATGGATCAATGTGTATGGGAAAATACAAATTATGAGAGGCAATTAAAAGGACTCATACCTTAGAAGTGAGACATAGAAGACAAGCATTTTCTGAGAGAGCTCTATTTTTGTGGGGTCTGAGGGATGAGTGGGAGTTAACAAGGGGGGAGGGGGGCTGAAAACAGGAGGATAACCATCATAATAGCATGTACCAGTGGCTTATGGCATGTGAGGGCTATAGAGACTATGTGAGCGGCCTCCAGAAAGTTTGTGGAAAAATGGAGTTAAAAGATAAATAAAAATTTTCCACAAACTTTTTGAAGCGCCCTTGTGTATGTGTGTGTGTGTGTATATATATATATATATACTACAAGTTCCCTTGGGTTATAAACTCAGTACTATAGGTCAGTTTTTCATACATTCAGAAACATGGCAGTATCAGACTCACCTGGGGAGTGTCCTTCAAAATACAAATTATTAAAAACTGAAATTTTCTATGGCCCACCCTGGGGGAGAATAGTGATTTAGCCAGTGAACTAAGGAAAGTGTGTGTATCATTGTAGTGAAAGCTTTTGTTTCACCTGAAAATGACATCTGTCTAGAAGAACTGATAGCAGTGTACAGGAAGTCAAAGACAGACCCTCTTCCCCATGGTCAGTGCTCTCCATGAGAATCTCTGGTAAAGAATCACGATCGGCAAGACCCATGGGGCTTTGAGTCTTTAGAAGAACAGCAGAACAACCTCAGGGAGGAGAGACCAGAGTGGGGTCCCTCACACCAAACTCCTCTCTTCCCCCAGGGTGCATGTTTCCCATCTCTCTGACCACATTTTCAAGCACGTGGGGGAAGGTAAATGGTTCTGATACAATCTTAGCTTTTCAGGTTCCACTTTCTGCAAAACTTTTTATTGGTAATTCTGTTGTAACAAATTTAGATTAGATTCTGAGAGCTAGAGCTCTGTGTGAACTTGGGCAGATCCACATGAATTAAATGTTTGTTTGTTTTTTGATTAGAAAATCAATAGCAAAGCAGTGAAGTTATCCATGTGCAGAATTCCCTGAAGATGTTGGGTGTCTGGAGCAGAAGAGGTCCAGACTTAGTACAGGAAAGGAATAGTGATTAGCATGCATGTGCATAGTGGGGTGAGCCTTCCCAGCAGCACCTCTGCAGGACAAAAGACCTGGCAGTATGCTCCCAAGTCAAGAAATCACCCTGTGTGGCAGTTGAGTTCTTGCCTTATAGGGTCATTGTGAGTCATAATTGACCAGACAGACACAACAACAACATCTGCTTAGACCCGAAAATATCCAAATATATAGTTTTTTTGTTTGTTTGTTTGTTTGTTTTTTTAAAGGGTACTTAAAATCAGTTTGTGGAAAAATGGAATGACACGATAATGGTTTTTTCCACCAACAACTTTGTTGAAGGAGGTTTAGGGCAGAAACTGGAAACAGATAACCCTGAAGACTAGAAGACTGGGCTGCAGGCTATTTTGTTTAGTCTATACAACATGTCTTCTTAACTTTTCCACCTGAGAGCCAGTAGTTACCAACTAGAGATTTCAGGTGAAAATTCAGATTTTAAGGCTGAACTGAGGCTACCACCCTTATTTTCCTGGCTCCAGCAATTGCTTGAGTTTCAGGAAACACTTTCAAACCCTGAAGGAGCATTTAAATAAATAGTGTAGATAGACAAAGTACTTCTGAAAAGTTCTAAAGGAGTCAATGCAAAGACTAGAACTGCTGTAGCAGCCCAAGAAAATAATATAAATTGAAACTTGAAGATCTTTAGTTCTTGTTAAGTGCCGTGGAGTGGGTTCTGACTCATAGGGACTCTGTATAAGATTTCTGAGGAGCAGCAGCTGGAGAGTTTGAACCCCCAACCCTTTTGGTTCAAATCGACCTTGTAGTCCAGCGCATTAACTCATAGCACCACACACCAGGACTATGGTTCGGGTGGTACAAATTAGACTAGTTCTTCTCTGTGTGTTTTATTTTCTAGTCTTCTCAAAATGTGGAGTACATTTGGTTCCAGCATAAGGAATTCCTGTCCCTCATTGTTTTTTTTTCACAGTTGAGATGTTTATGTATGGTTATTGGATTGCCCCCTGGGTCTCAAGATGTGGACATTGAGCTCTTTTGTGTCTTCCCAAACTGTGCGTTCTCCCAGGCTCTCACATAGCTATCCCAAAGTCATTTTAGCTCTTCTCAAAATTAATTGTGTTGTATTTTCAGCTAACTGATAACTCTCAGGGGCAGAAAACCAAATACCCCAAGGATAGTCCTGTTGATGACTGAGTTTGTGGTTTTGATTTTGGCTGTTCTGGAGAGGGTGACCAATACTCATGAGATAGTTAGGGTAGCATCCCTCCTAAGAGAGGACCCTGGCTTGTGTTATCATAGCAAGCTTATTTTTTGGCCTTGCATTTCCCCTCTCTAGTTGCTAAGAGCTGTTTGAAAATCATTATTTCCAAGGTTACTTTGCTGTGTGTTCACATTTCCCAAGAACTTTATAAGCAGCTTTTGTTGTTCCTTTCATTCATTGTTGAAATCTCTAGGATTCTGGGTGGGGGGTGGGGGGAGGTCACACACACACAGGTTCAGGGTCCACATACACCATTGTTTTTCCCTTGAACTTCATTTCACTCCTTATTTAAGCATGTCCTACTTTCCAACCCTTCTAATCTGTTAAATCCCTTTGGTCAAAAGGTTTTGAAGCTTAATGTTTTAATTTAGGGGCCTCACTATATATTCCTGGTGTGGCGCTGTGGGTTAATACGCCAGACTGCAAAGCTATTTGAACTGCAAGGTCAGTGGTTCAGGCTCACCAGCTGCTCCTCAGAAAGCCTATACAGGGTCACTGTGGGTCAGAATCGACTCGACGGCACCTAACAACAACAACTATTTAAGTAATTGCAGGTCCTGTTTCTGGTTCTATCCCTCAGACAAATCACCTTAGGTTTTGTTGTTGTTGTTGTTGTGATTTATCAATAATAGAACTTCAAGAAAACATACTGGTCCAGAATTTGGAGCTTCTAATTGAGCTGCATGAGTTAACACAGAAAAGAATTCTATGTTACTTACAGTAACTCTTACAAACTCAACCTGTATATTCTCCTTTTCCTTTGTTGTTAAATACCAATGAGATATTTCCAATTCATAGCGAGTTTGTATAGGGTTTCTGAGACTTTAAATCTTTTCAGGAGCAGAAAGCCTCATATTTCTTCCTTTTCCTTAGAGCTCAATTTTTAAAATACTTCACTCCCCAGAAAGTATTTGCTTATTGCATTTTAGAAATATTTTTTGAAGCATTTTATGCTGTAATTAGAATTTCTCATGTTGTTTCCAACATTTTTTTCATGCTTGAGAATGTGGTAATTTGTGGAAAGTTATTTTTCCTATTATCACATCTGGACAGTCTTACAAAATGTTAAAAATCTTTCTTGCCGGGAACTATTTGATCATGACATGTAAAGGACTCACATTCTTAAAGGCTAAGGGTCAGCAAATACTTGACTATTTCCCAGATATAAAGGGAGCTAATCTGAGAGAATTCACGTGCACAGTAAATATATGATGATGCAGTGTAAAAAGTACAAAGTGTAATCAGCATGAATAGGCTAATATGGGACTATTAATAATAGTTACACAATGCTGAGGTATCACTCCCCTGTTCACTTTATGCTTGGAATTACTTTGAATGCTTTATGGATATTAACATATTGTTGTTGTTGTTGTTAAGTGCATTCGAGTCGTTTCCGACCCATAGCGACCCTGTACAGGGTTTCCGAGGGTGTAAATCCTTACAGGAGTAGAAAGCCTCATCTTTCTCCCGCGGAGCGGCTGGTAGTTTCGAACTACTGACCTTAAGGTTTGCAGCCCAATTCGTAACCACTACGCTACCAGAGCTCCTCAAAATTACCCCATTTGGTAGACATCAATATTATCCCTGTTTTAATGAGAGAGTCATACAGAGGCCCAGAGTGATTGATTTGAGCAGATTTACCCAGCTCTTAAGTAGTAGGTTGAGAATTCAAACCCAAGCACTCTGGACCCAGAGTCCACACTCTACAGGGTTACTGAGACTTTCAGTCTTTTCAGGAGCATAAAGCCTCATATTTCTTCCTTTTCCTTAAGAGCTCAATTTTTAAAAAATACTTCACTCCCAAGAAAGTATTTGCTTTATTGTACAATATGTACACGTCTCCTGCCAAAGCGTCGGTCCTGAGTCAATACTACTGACCCTGTACCACAGTGTAGACCAACTCATTGGTTTCTATGGTTTGAAATCTGTATGGAAGCTGACGGCCACATCTTTGTTTTTCAGAGCTGTCAACCTTTGGGTTCACAGAATAGTGCTTGGCTGCTGCGCAACTAGGGCTACATCTAAAGTATATTGCTTTCCTTTCCTTGCTTTTTAAAATATATTGTTAGATTTTAGGTAACAGATGATGCAGCAAATTAGATTCCCATTCAGTAGTTCATACAAGGATTTGTCCGTGACATTGGTCCCCTTAATGTGTCAGCACTTTAACCGTTTCCACCTCACCTGCCCCATAATCGTGCATCTAGTTTCCCTACTCCTCCTTTGCTTTGGGGGTAACTGTTGGCCACACCACTTGGTCACATAGAGTTGATTGTTCTAGGGATGACAGTTTCACGGGTGTTATTGTTTATTTTATAAATTGGTTCACTATTTCGTCAAGAGGTGAGCCCCAGGAGTGGCTTTAGTTCCAGGTTAAAATGGTATCTTGGGGTGGGGGGTGGGGGGGTTCCTCCATCTCTCTTAGTCCAGTAAGTCTGGTCTTCTTTGTTTGTTTAGAGTTTGTACTACATTTTCCTCTCAATCTAATTGGGACGTTCTGTTGTGTCCCTGAAGTCCTGGTGCAGCTCTATTGGATAAACACTGGACTGGTAACCACAAGGTTGACAGTCTAAGGCCACCAGCCACTCCTTGTAAATCCTATAATGGTACTTACCAATTGTGTCCCAGGTCAGAAGACTCCACGGTGGTAGTCAGGCACTGTCTACTTCTGGTCAGGCCCCTGTTGCAGAGCAGAGCATACCCCTTACCCTCCTCAGACACAGCATTGTTTCTTAAATAACTCTTCAAAAGCTTTAAGACTGCAGATGCTTCTCACCAAACTCAGATGTATGACATTGGCTTTATGAACTAAGTTTGCCAGCTGACCTAGTCGTCCCGTGGGACTATGGTCTGGAGCCTTCAATTTCAGAAAATGAATCCCACCAAGTATTTGTGTATATACAGGAAATATCCCTGTGCCCCAGTCTACTTTAGTACAGAGATGAATATGTGAGCAGCACATACAAACATGTATATAGATATCTCCATCCCTATACATACTGGATTTGTGCCCAAATAGCATATAGCGTCTACATTTTTTTTTAACCAATTGCTCCCCCCAGTCACCCTGAAGGTACTTTCACAAGCACCATTATGCCAAATTTTGTCTTTACATGTGTATGTGTGTGTTGTTTGCTTTTTAAAAAAATCTCAGCACATTGCTTAAAAATACAGTATTTTTATATGCCTTCCCAAACTTATATAGCATACATATCTACCTTTGTAATCACATATTTTTTGTTTTATTACTGTTGTTGCAAAACTGTAGGTTACCGCATTTACCATACCTCCTACATCCCCTCCCCACCGGAGAAAAAAAAAACAAAAAAAAAAAACACACCCCAATTCCATTGAGTTGATTCCAATGTACAGTGGCCCAATAACAGGGGCCAGGCAGCCTCATCTGTCTCCTGGGGGAAGTGACTGGTGGAGTTACGCTGTCAACCTTGTGACTAGCAGTCCAGTGCTTATCCTACAGCACCACTAGTGCTTCTCAGCATTTGTCATGTTGTTAAGTTCTGTCGAGTCAGTTCCAACTCATAGTGACCCTGTGTAGGGTTTCCAAGAATTAGCTGGTGAGTTTGAACTGCTGACCTTGTGCTTCAAACCAAACTTTGGGTCCAGTGCTGATCCTTCATGATCCTTCAACACCACACCAGGGTTCC
>NW_006408627.1:7108125-7118954 GCF_000296735.1 Chrysochloris asiatica
TGCTGGTGTGAGAGGATATCTCATTGTTGTTTTGATTTGCATCTCTCTAATGGCTAGTGAGTCCTGGTGTGGCGTTGCAGGTTAATGCACCAGACTGCAAAGCTGTTTGAACTGCAAGGTTCAAGCTCTCCAGCTGCTCCTTGGAAACCCTATACAGGGTCTCTATGGGTTGGAATAGACTCAATGACACTTGACAACAACAACATGGCTAGTGATCGTGAACATTTCTTCATATGTTTGTTGACTGCCAGGATCTCCTCCTTGGTGAAGTGTCTGTTCATGTCCTGTGCCCATTTTTTAATTGGGTTATTTGTCTTTTTCTTGTAGAGATGTTGTAGTTTCCTATATATTTAGAAATAAGTACCTTGTCTGATGTGTCATTGCAAAAGATTTTTTTCCCCGTTCTGTGGGTTCTCTTTGGACTCTTCTGCTGAAGTCTTTTGATGCACATAAATTTTTAATTTTTAGTATGTCTAACTCATCTATTTTGTCTACTTTTGTTTGTGTAGTTTTCAAAATGTTTGGTAGTCTGTGTATTCCCTGAATTAGTGCCCTCACACGGAAGGCTCATTTTTAAAGTATTAGAAATAAATACAAAACCCAGTGAATGAAATCATTTACTTAGGGTATCAAGCTGTTAAGTACAGAGTTTTCCTAAGTGACAAGCCCTCCCTATGTCCGAGGGCCTTCCCCCAGTTCCATCTATGGAGCTGTCTGTGTCCACTCTGGGACAGCAGCAGTCCCCTGACCCTGGTACTCATTCACGTACATGTTTTACTTGATGAAAACTTAATACACTCTATAATTTTCCTACCTCACATTCCTCTTCATCCTTTTTTTAACTTTAAATTTCAAAGCCCATGTTTATATGCTGTTCTCTCAGTTGTCATAACAACCTTGTTGGTTCGTGCAGTTGGCATGAATCATTATTTTACGTACTGTGGTAGATAAAGTTATGTATGCATCAGCATGACCAGGCTGGAATGCTCAGTGATTTGGCAGATGTTATGTAATTATCCTCTGTTTTGTGATGTGATGTGATGTGATGTGAGCAGCCAGTCAGTTGAGAGGGAGTTCCCTTTGAGGAGGGTTGTGACTTGCCTCCAATCAGTATATATATTCATATTCTGATAAAGAGTATACTCTCTCTTGATTGTGTGTCTGACTCATCTTCGTCTGAGTCCTGGTTCTTTGGACTTGAGCCAGCAGGCCACAGGTTTTTAGTATTCACCAACTCCCACAGACCCATGAGCCAGTAGCCTGACATCTGATTGGAGTTCATCAGCTCCTGCAATCACAGGAATCTGAACAAGCCTCTATCCTGAGACCAGGCCCCTGGATTTGGGACTCGTCAACCTGCACAGCTGCATGAGCATTACCTTGAAATATATTTAGTGAGAAACTTTCAAAAACTTCATAGGATAATGGGAAAGTTCCAGTAACTTTTTTAATCCCCTTAAAGGATCCCTAGAGGCATAGAAGGTTAAGCGCAGGGTTGCTAACCACAAGGTTGACAGTTCAAACCTGTGGAAGGAAGCAGAAGGAGATGGCTTTCATAAAGGTTTACAGCCTCAGAAACCCTAAGGAGCAGTTCTCCTTGTCCTACAGGGTCACTATGAGTCGGGTCTTTCCTTGATGTTGCCATCTTATCAATCATGTGAAAGTAGTGTGGTTTAAATGAGAAGATGATGAAAACTCATTTTTGGTTTCGGTGACTATATATAATTTGAGCATTTAGCACTGCTTTTCAGTCCTCAGAGAACATGTCACCAGGCGTTGAAGTCTCTTAGTTGTCCCCATCTGCACTGTTTAAAAATCTGTCATTTACTCTTTTCCCTTTGGTTGCAGCTGAAGAGATGTTCTTCCCCTTGTCATTCTACCCGTACCCCCCTCCTTGGTTGGTTTAAGCCTTTCTCCTCATCATTTGGCTCTTTCCTCTCAGCCTCAAATTACATCTAGACCTTCCCCAGCTGCGAGAACAAAACAAGCCTTTTTTCACTCAGGTCTTAAGTCTAAGTGCTTCTTTCTTGTTGCCTTTATAGTCAAAGTTCTGGAGACAGGAGTAGGTCAATATTCTGCTCCTACTTCCTCTTCTCCCATCCACACTCTGAGCCCATGGCCTTCTGACTCCCTTCACTCCATCCCACTGCAGCTGCTGGCAGAGACCACCAGTGGACAACAGTGGATGAATTCCAGGAATGTTCTTGAGACCTTATCCTAGTTGACCTCTCTGTGGCATTTGACATTATTGACCACCATCACCTTAAACACCCTCCTCCTTTGTCTCTGCCTTTTTCTTCTCCCTCTTTGTTGTTGTTGTTGTTGTTAAGTGCCTTCGAGTCGGAGCCGACCCATAGCGACCCTGTACAGGGTTTCCGAGGGTGTAAATCCTTACGGGAGTAGAAAGCCTCATCTTTCTCCCACGGAGCGGCTGGTAGTTTCGAACCACTGACCTTAAGGTTCGCAGCCCGATTCGTAACCACTACGCTACCAGAGCTCCATGTCTTAATCTTCTTTGGAGGCTGTCATTCCCAACCCTTTTGGCTACCTTTCCTCCCTCTGCAGCCTCTCCGTGGGGACTTCGTTTACGGTTCACTACTGAAATACGGTGACTCAATGGATTTTTCTAGTCTAAAACTCCAAAGAAGTTTGCTGAACTGTAGATTTCTTTTATCCAACTGCCTAACTGGACTTTTTTAGTAGATGTGACAGCCACACCAAAAACTGAACCCACGCAATTGAATTGATTTCAACTCATAGCTACCCTATTGAACAGAGTAAAACTGACCTCTGGAGTTTCCAAGGCTGTACACCATTAGAGAAGCAGACCGCCACATCTTTCTCCTGCCGAGAGTCTAGTGGGTTTGAACTGCCAATCTTTGGGGTCCACAGCTGAGCATGTAACCACTGTGCCACAGGGGTCCTTAGATGTAGCCCAGCATCTCAAACCCAGCATGCGTGAAACTGACTTCATAATTGTGCCTCACTTTCCCTCTACCTCCTTTTCCTTTCCACTGGTTATTAGTCTTCAGCCTCAATTCCTTCCTTTTCCCTATTCTATCCACAAAGCAACCGAATCCTATGGATATTACTTTCTAAATAAGTTTTGAAAAGCGTCCTCTTTTCCTCAACTACTCACTACCCTTTCTTTAATTTAGATTTCTGGTGTTTCTCAGACGATAATAATTTCTTTCCAGCTGACCTTCTTGTGTCGTTCCTTCTATTCAAACTATCTGCTCCATGATTCCTCCTGAGGATGATGTTATGAAATTGAAAATTGGATCATGTCATTCTCATTTAAGATCCTTTAGTACCCCTCCATTGGATACTTGGAAAGATTGGAACCCCAAGTCTTTATTTGCCTTCTGAACTCTCTTTCCAGCTTTGGGTTTGCAGCTCTCCTGAGGAAACTGCTTTTCACCCCAGCTACAGTTAGTTCCTCAGTTTTGTGCAAAGACAGTTCTCTCCTCTGTGTGCTTGCGACCCAGACATCCATGTCAGCACTTGTACCTTCTATCACAATCTTTGTGCCTTTCTCCAGAGGGCAAGTGTTTTGAGGACAGAAATCATTTATCTGTCATATCTCTGTGTGTTTGGTATAAGTGAGAACTGGGCCCAAACCAATTTTGCTGTTCTGTGCTCAGCCTGCGGAATTCTCTCCTACTCATATAGATATGGAGTCTGAAAGGTAATTTCATATAAATGCTTGACTGGCTGAGCAGAGGGGATACTAAACAGTTTGATGTGGGAATGAATTTCCTATTTAGAACTTTTGCTGGGAAACCCTAGGTTCAACAGTTTTGGGTGTTCTTGGGCATCTTCCCTCACTTCATATCAGCTGGACACTTCACTCTTAGCCCTAGCTCTCCATGGCTAGGTCATTGTCCGTGGGCTCAGGAGTTCCTAAGTGTCCCTAAACTTCAGACCAACCAGCCCTTCCTTTTTTCTCTCATCTCAAGGTCAGCAGGAATCTATGGAATGTGGTTGGACTCAGCCCATATCTTTTCCCTTCGGTTTGCTGACTCTCCCCCACTTCCACTCACAAGTAGACCAACATGGTCACCAGCAGCTTACATGCCTGCTCATGTGTTCCCTTTGAGTTTCAATCTTGGAGAATGGCTTGTCCTGAAGGGACTTGGATTGCTTGCCTTCATGGCTTCCCTGTGAATAGCTTGCTTGTGCTTGTGATAGACAAACAGTGTCAGGTTTTGTTTTGTCTTGTTTTTCTGCTGGTCTGTCTTTCAAGCTATTCCTCTAGTCACTCTCAGCTGGTCTGCATGTCCTTTCAAGTAGGAGTGGTCCACCTCAGAAGGTTCTGGGTGGTGCTCAGGATTCCACCTAAGGCCCTATGCACTACAATGGCTCTGCAAGAAGCCTATTTCACTGGGCAAGTTCTAGAACCCCTTTTAGGTATTCCAGTCAGTTGTAGGCTAAGACTGGCTTTACGAGCTTTCTGTAATCATGTTTCCTGATATTCATTTCTATCCCACTCACAAGTTAACAGTTTTTTGAAGAATTGTTTCAACATTTCCAACCTCAGCATTTCCCAAGTCGTTTGAGACACTCCTGTGTGTTGGTTGCAAGTGAGCAATCTAATCTGTTCACTGGGAGTGCTTAGTAGAGCTCCCACCTCATCACTTCTGTACTTTTCAGTATTGAGTTTGGGGATTAGTGAAATTGTTTTATGCACTATCAAAATTGCAAAGTAATGTTTTGTTTTTGTTTTCTTTATTCAGCTGTCATGTATATTGGTACTTTCCTTTGTAATAGATACCAAATTTTTCATTTTTAATTCTTTATAAGTAATACATAAAATAGAATTGCTGTTAACCTTAAACATTTTGCCATTCATTGAGTCACCTTTTGGGGAATAAACCAAACCATTTTGGGTGGGGGTGAGCTCTCCTAGACCACTAAGGTATCATTAACTGGTAGGTATCCTAGTAACCTTAGAAGTAAGTAATGACCCTGAGAACGCCCAACTGGTAACCTGGCTTTAATTGTCTAGGAAGATTAATTATCTTGCAATACAGGATACAACAGTCCTTTATCTCCTATGTATTCTCTCAAGATTCTAGTGGACTAGTTGCTAAGACAAAGGAAAACACTGGAGTGTTGTTCTGAACTTAATTGAGTCTTTTATTGTCTTATGACTCACCTATGGTTCACAGATTTATTCCAGGCAAGTCATGTAGAATAACTACACTGTGGTTTGTTTTGCTTACATGGTTCATGTTTCTTGTGATCTGTCAGGCTGTGTTTGTCAATCCGCTGAGACAGGTTTTGGCAGAAGCATGCACAGGGAGAGGAGACTGGCTCCCAGTAAAGAGGTGAAGCTGCCTCATACTTTGGCCACCCCCAGCCAGAGGGCCTTTTCAGAATTTCTTTGAAGGAACTGACAGTGTTTATACTGTATATGCTATGTAAGCGTATATAGGGTCACACGAGTCTCATCTCTTAAAGCTGAGTGTATGCCTCCCAATGCCTCTTTCCTCATTTCCTCTGTTGGGAGAGAAGGAACCATTAAAGCCAACGTTGGAGAGTGATCGCCCACAGTCTCTACTGCATGGTATTTTCATTTCATTACTAACCTCTAAATGCTAGTAAAGGAGCTCTGATAGCATAGTGGTTACGAGTCGGGCTGCCATCCACAAGGTCAACAGTTCGAAACTATCAATGGTTCTGCAGGAGAAAGATGAGGCATTTTGCTCCTATAAAGATTTACAGCCTCGGAAACCCTGTGCAGGGTCACCATGAGTCCAAACCAGCTCCATGGTACTTAACCAACAGCAACAACAAATGTTAGTAGGAGTCCTGGTGTTGCACAGTAGGGTAAGCACTGGACTGCTAGCTGAAAGGTTGATGATTGAAACCCACCAGCCACTCCTTGGAAACTGTATTTATGAGTCATAAATAACTGGCTCCACTTCAAAGGCAACAGCAAATATTAGATTTCACTGGTTTTTTGTTTTGTTTTGTTTTGTTTTGTTCTTCCTTTGAAAGCTAGCAGCTTTGTTAAGATAGGACTTGCATTCCTTCCAGATAACTGGTGCCCCTTTGACAGGTTGTACACTGTCTTTTGTCCTAGTCCTCACTGGATGCTGTGTAACACCTGCTCGATTCCTTTGAAGTGCTACTTACTGTTCCTCCCTAGGAGTTAACTGACTTCTATAGCCGTGAGATTTTTCCTCAGTTGGTGCAGACCCAAGAGATGAGAATCCAGACTCTCTTTCAGAAGTCATATTTTTAGAAGGATTTACCATGTACCTTAGGATAAGCACTCAACCTGAAGGTCAGTTTGAACTACAAGGTCAGTGGTTCAAACTCACCAGCCACTCCTTGGAAACCGTATGCAGGGTCACTGTGAGTCAGAACCAACTTGATGGCACTTAACAGCAACAAGTAATGAAGTCTTTAATGTTGTCTAACTAAAGTAAGGAAGTACAGTGGCTCTGTACGATAAGCCCTGGACTGTGAATCACAGTTCAAGTCTGCCAGCTGCTCCATAGGACAAAGATGAGGCTTTCTTCTCCTGCAAAGATTTAAAGCCTTGTAAATCCTGTACAGGGTCACTATGAGCCATAATTGACTCGACAGCACACGACATCCAAAATTAAAATAAAATATTACACATTTTCAAAAGAAATGATCTAAACTAGGACTTACCTTGCTTTTTTAACTTACAATCCTGTGTCCAAATATGGAGATATATTTTCTTATAGGGATTGAAATGTATGATTGAGACTCTTGTTAATATTTAAACAGGAAAAAGAAACAAACAGTAACAATATTAACCTATGTGAAAACTTTTTTCAGATGGTACTACCAAAAACCACGGAACATGGATTCTTATCTTCCCTGTCGCCAAGTGGAATTGTGCTCTAGGGTTTAGCTTTCCTGTTTGTGTGATGAGGAAGTTGGGCAGTCATGAAACTTCGTGTGAATCCTAAAATTTTATGGTTCTTGTCTGTTTCTGTGGAGCCCTGGAGGCTCTGTAGGATGACCACTAGAAGTGCTAACTATAAGGTTCGTAGTTCAAACCCACAAACCACCCTTTAGGGAGCAGATGAGACAATGTACTCCTGTACAGATATCCAGTCTTGGGAACCCCACATAGGGTCGCTGTGAGTCAGAATCGACTAGATGGCAATTTGTGTGTTTACTTAAGTTTGAATTTTAACAGACTTCCTCTAAGTCATCTTTTACTATATGTTATTCTAAATTTTGTTTTCATAAGCAATAGCAGGATGTTTGTTTTCAATATTCAGCAAACAAGAGCTGCTTTTCTTCCTTTGATCTTAGCAATATTGATTCTTCAGCTCTATAGACAACGTGTGATTAAGTTTCTGTAGGGCATAAGTAAGCATTTCCTTTTTAAGGACTGAGGGTAATTGTTTGGAACACTTCCTAAACTGTTCTTTCTTGGATATTATTTTTGTTCTTCAGAGGGGTATCATTGCCAAGAATTTTAATGTGGCCCTGATGTGGTGCTGTAGGGTAAACACTGGACTGCTAACATCAAGGTCAACCGTTCAAACCCACCAGCCACTCATCAGAAACCCTGTAAAGGGTCTCTATGAGTCAGAACCTACTTGATAGCGCTTAACCACACAGCAACATTTACTTTTTACTAGGAATGAGCAATACACATGCAATAAAACATGGAGTTCATATGCTAAAAACCCTTCGACTCATGGATAATATTTTTGCTATTTAGGTGGTATTTTTAGGCAGTATAGGTACTGGCTGGACTCCTGGTGTAGTTCTGTAGGATCAGCAATGGACTGTGAACCACAGGTTCACAGAGTCATTATGAGTCAAAATCAACTTAATGACTTTTAACAACAAGAACACCATAAATAGTGGCTAAGAGTAGGGATTTTTTATTAGGGCTTAAATATTGTCTTTACTTCATTTTAACCGTTAGACCACAAGCAGATTGCTTAACGTAGTCAAGCCTCCATTTCCTACTTATGAAAGAGAAATTATAATAGAATCTTCCTCTTAAGGTGTTTGTGAGGTCTAAAATAAGAAAATATTTGTGACCTCCTTAGATCATGATCTGTTTCCATAAAGATTATAACCCAGAAAGCCCTGTGGGGCAGTTGTGTGCTCTGTTACATTGGGGTCACTGTGAGTTGGAATCTACAGCAGTAAAGTATTGAACACCTGCTGTAATTCTAGGATTCTAAACCTGTACTCGTCATTGCCAGGACTATAGTGGCTAGTTCCAGCCTGCCCAGGCTTTGTGTCTTACTGGACATCAGAGCATACATGGTGTTGGCTGTAGATCATAAAGTGTTAAATTACATAGTCTGGATCATGAACTCAGTAAGGGTAGGCATGTTTTTGTTAGGTGCTATTGAGTCGGTCCCGACCCATAGCGACCTGGTGCAGGATTTCTGAGGAGTGGTTGGTGAACTTGAACTGCCGACTTTGTGGTTCAAACTGACTTAGCAGTCCAGGAGTCCATACCAGGAGTCCTGGTGTAGGCATGTTGTTGTTAAGTACTGTGGAGTTGGTTCCGACTCATAGTGACCCTGCACAGGGTTTCTGAGGCTGTAAATCTTTACGGGAGCAGAACGCCTCATGTTTCCCCCTCAGAACCACTGGTAGTTTTGAACTGCCCACCTTCAGGTTAGTGGTCCGATTCGTAACCACTACACTGCCTACCAGAGCTCCTTGGTGTAGGCATAGAAGCAGCATAGTTTTGTGACCCTGATGTAGAGGGTGGATAACATTCACATTGGCTAATCAAATTGGATGGTTTTAAGAAGTAGTGAAGGAGCTCTGGTAGCGTAGTGGTTACGAATCGGGCTGCGAACCATAAGGTCAGCGGTTCGAAACTACCAGCCGCTCCGTGGGAGAAAGATGAGGCTTTCTACTCCCGTAAAGATTTACACCCTCGGAAACCCTGTACAGGGTCGCTATGGGTCGGAACCGACTCAACGGCACTTAACAACAAAAAAAAAATAGTGAAGTCACCACAGTTTTGCTGTAAAAACATCAATGAAATGTCTTGAGAGATTTACGAGGGGGGCTTCAAAAAGTTCATGGAAAAATGGAATGAAAAGATAATGAACTTTCCCCCAAAACAACTTTTCTGCCCTGCTGGCTCTGGGTAATGGAAGGTGGGAGAAGATACTGATAGGATAACGTGATTCAGCTGTGGATGTGAGCGGACTTCGCTGTAATTGTAAAAACTTGGAACCTCTAGCATGGGTATAAAATGAACCATCTCACAAGTGAGAAAGAGGGCTCTCACTACCATCATAGGAGGAGAACCAGGAACCTGTCCTTTGGACACCAAGATCTCTGTGCATTGAACCTCCTTGACCCAGGGACATAAAGCTGGGATACCAGAGAAGTGACAGAGAAGTAACAACATAAGAACCAAGAGCACGAGACAGAGCAGGGTAATCCATGGAGGAAGTAAAGCTGAGGGACTGTGGGCAGGAAGTTTGCTTGTAGAGTGGGTTGTCTTCATGCACTAAAGTGGGGAGCCGGGTTTGCTGGCCACAGAGCTAGAGTCAAGTGCCTTCTGACTTGAGGCTTCTGGTAGAGTGATGTGTCCTGTGGGCATTTATCAGCAGCTGACTGGAACAACTGTGTCCTGACCATTTCTGACCCTGAATTGTATGTAACTTATTAACTTTCCTCGTCAACCCCATAACTGAGTGTGGTATATGAGTCCTCTCTGGCCATTTCAAGATTATTGGACACAAATGAGCAGAGAGGGTTGTGGAAGGAATGATAGGTGCTTCATTTTTGTACCCCGTCATATTTATTTAACTTTGATCCAAATAGGTGTGTCTTAATTATTGCATGAAATTCTTTGAAATAATACAGAGATAGTTATGATCTTGTTACTTTATGTGTTTCGTGTATCTTAAAGGAAATTAGGGGAAAACATTATACACAGATACATCAGCACATCAAATCTAGGATTTTCAGATATCATAACTTAGGGTACGGCTAACCAGGGTAAGGCTAACGTGGTGTGGCACTGCGGGTTAACACGCTGGATGGCAAGATCCGTCTGAACCACATGGTCAGCAGTTCAGGTTCACCAGCCACTCCTTGGGAACCCTATACAGGGTCACTGAGTCGAAACTGACTCAGCGGCACTTAATAACAGCAAATAAAGAAATGAATTGGTTAAGTTGATTAAAGAATATGTTTTTGTTGGGGTATGTCAAGTCAGTTTCAGTTTTAGGACAGAACAGCCCCACGGGTTTTCTAGATTGTATTCTTTGTGACAGTTTATCACCAGATCTTTTTCCAGCAGAGCTTCTGGGTGAACTTGAGTCACCAATGTTTTAGGTAGCAGCCAAGGGCTTAACCATTTTTGCTGTCAGGTTTTGTTGATTAATGAAAATAGTACAGGTAATATTACAATTTGATAATCTCTGTCCAGTGGTATTGAAATTATTTAAGTTTGGGTGAAAATGCTTTGGACTCTACTCTAGAGCCCTTGAGGAAGAAATTTTCAAGTCATCTTGTCGATAGGGCAATAAAACAAAACTTGAAAACTAGAGATGATTTCAAGTACTTCCTTTGCTTCACCTAGGACCTCCTCATAATGTTAAAGAACTTCATCAGTTCAGGACAAATTAAAATGTACCCCAGCTCCCATGCGCTGGTACTTTATCTCACAAGATTTTTGTATATATATGGAGCTCTGGTAGCCTAGTAGTTACAAATCAAGCTGCTAACCTCAGGGTTAGCAGTTCGAAACTACCAGCTGTTCCGTAGGAGAAAGATGAGGCTTTTTGCTCCCATAAAGATTCACAGCCTTGGAAATCCTGTACAGGGACGCTATGAGTTGG
>NW_006408627.1:7119229-7174719 GCF_000296735.1 Chrysochloris asiatica
GCAGCCCGATTCGTAACCACTATACTACCAGAGCTCCACATATATATATTTGGGAGGCAGGGCAGGGGGCTTAAAAAGCGATGGCTCCCTTGTTGCTAAGTGCCATTGAGTTGGTTCCAACCCTTAGCGACCCTGTATAGAGGTGAGCTTGAACTACCAACCTTGTGGTTCAAACCGACTTTGCAGTCCAGCACATTAACCCACATAGAAGCCACCAGTATGCAGTGAGGTTGGGTTCCTGTGGCAAGAACCAGAGTCAGATTTGTCAAGGACTTCAGAGTCTGTCACAAGTTCTCTTTTACACTTAGCACCAGTTTTGTTATTTGGGAAAAAGATATTTATTATTAATAAAAAGCGACATTCCACTTTCTAGGATATAACCCATTAACTACTTAAATGGTTGGATGTAGGAAGATAATGGAAAGATATCCAACAACTGCAGCAGGATCAGTAGGAAATCCTCTAAAGAATGTTGCATAAATTTAGCATTAGAGCAACTGTCTGAGATGAGGCTTCTCCTCCTTATCATTGTTGGTAAATGCTGTGGAGTTGGTTCCAACTCATAGCGATCCTATGTAGGGTTTCCAAGGAGTGGCTGGTGGGCTTGAACCTTGTGGCTAGCCGACCAGTACTTATGCAGCGTTGTACCAGGAATCCCCTCCTTATCATAGGGCTGTTGTTGTCGTTGAGAGGAGGTTGTTCTTTTGGCTGTGCACGGGGAGATAGTAGCCAATAGTAGCATAAAAAGGAAGTATATTTACAGGGTATAGGATTTCATTAAAGTATATGGAGTACTTATTCTTTTGTATGGCAGAAGACTAAGAGCTGTAGTAGATAAACAATGCTTCTTTTTGAGGGGCTGGGGGCTGGGATGCTAGACAGTTGGACCAAGTGCTAAATTACATATATCATTTATATACCTCTATGGAGTCTCTGGATGATGCAAATAATAAACTCGCTTGACTGCTAGCCAAAAGGGTGAGATCTTAGTCTACCCAGAAATGTGTTGTAAGAAAGACCTAGTTATCTGCTTCTGAAAAATGGGCCATTGAGCATCCCGTGGAGGCCATTTCTACTCTGACAACTTGGGGTCATCATAGCTCAGACAGCATTAACCCTACAAAATCTTTTCAGGGTAGTTTATTTATGCTAATTTTATAGAGGTGGAAATAAGGCTTTAAAAATTATTAAGTAATTTAAGATTATATAGTGAGTAACTGGAGGAGAAAGGAGGTAAACCCAAACCCTGACCACCAAGGTCTAAACTATTTTGCCATTATCTTAGAGTACCTGGAGTCTTAAAGTGTATGTCCATGTTGGTGTGTGTGTGTGTGTGTGTCAGCAGACAAAAAGCTTTAAGTATTAATGTTGATTCTAAGGAAGATGAAAGGATACAAGGAGAGGAAAAGTCTTTGTTGTTATTGTTACTTTGGTGTGTGTATGGGGGGGGGAATATCTGTGTGGAGGAGATAGACTGTTAAATAGTACATGCCAAGATTTTGTAAAAACATGGTGATCTCAGTTTAATATGAAAAAGAATACTTGACAATTTGTGTAAGAGCTGCCAGAACAATGTTGAAAGCTAAAGGTTTTCAAAGTGAAAGTTAAAAGCACAAACAGAAGCAGTAAGCAAACATTCTGGTCAATATCATAATTTATGATAAGAAACTGTCATTTTGTAATGTTATAAGCATGGCTCTCATGCTGCTGATACTCTTCTTCAACCACATATGAGCCATTCTACATTTAGAGATAATGTAACAAAACAAAATGTGGCTGGTTTTCTCTTGAAGATAGGCAAGATAGTACAGTGCTTGAAACATTTTTGAAACTTTGTATGTGTGTGGAGGAGAGGGATTGCCCTAAGTGCTTGAAAACTTTTAAGAGTGGCTGGATTTGTTCTTCTAGAGAGGAATTTAATTATTTTTTAAAAAGAGACCAAAACTCCTTTGGTGAAGCAAATCATAGTTCTTTCTACCATATCACCACTTGAGTCTTCCTTAGATTTTTTGAGCATGAAAGTCACCATTTCTGTAAGTTTAGCAAGTAATTTGTAAATATCTAGACACATTTGGAGTCCCAGTGTGGCACTGCAGGATAAGCACTGGACTGTTAACCACAAGGTCATCGATTTGAACTCAGCAGCTTCTCCTTGGAAACCTTACACAGGGTTTCAATGAGTCGGAACCTACTAAATGGCACTTAACAACAGACACTGTGGAGATGCCAGTCCTTCCAAGATCTTCCATCCTTTACCAAAATGAAAAAAGGACAGGGATTAACTTGGAAACGAAACGATGGATTACTTTGGAAATGTATAGGTATCCATTCCAGTTTGAAATAGGCAGTTACATTCTTTCATTAAAAGTGCTAAATACTGTACATTACAAAGAAGTTTAAAAACGATGCTTTCGTCTACCAAAGTCTTCCCTTTGTTAGTTGTCTGACTTACCACAACTGTAAAATGACGTTGTCATGACTGTTTCAGAGTTCTTGTCAAGATTAAATCTAAAGAGCTTTAAACAGCATCTGAGCATGGTAAGTGCTTAATACATGGCTTGCTACGGAAAAGGTGTTGCTGTGACTTCTCTTCCTCTTCCTGGTACAACGCTATAGAACATTTTCTTGAATGACAAAAATATTTTGAACATTTAAAAATTAATACAGATAATAATTAATTTCTGTCTGTGTCAGCAGGTTGGTCCTGTAGGTACATAGGGTTTGAAGGCAGTTAGGCTGAACTCTATTTGAACATTTTCAGAGGTAGAGCTAATACAAGGTCATAGAGATTTCCTCCAGGAAGTTAGAATAGCGTTGTTGTTGTTAAGTGCCATGGCTTCTGAGGAGCAGCTGGTGGCCTTGAACCCCTGATCTTGTGGTCCAGTGCTTATCTTCCAGTGCCACATCAGGACTCCTAGAATAGGTTTGTTATTGTTAAGTGCTTTGGAGTCAGTTCCAACTTTTAGTGACCCTGTCTAGTGTTTCCAGGGAGCAGCTGGTGAGTTTGAACTGCTGACCTTGTGTTTCAAACCATGGTTGCAGTCCAGTGCTTTATCCCACAGTGCCACACCAGCATCTCATTATATGGTAATGAAGATATAGCTGATTTATAGAGTATTAAGGACTGTATTTTATTTCCCTTGTCTTCAGACTTAGTAATGATTTATTGATTGAATGGCACTATTGGACCATGGCATTCATTCTTTTTTTTTTTTTTTTTTAAATGATTTATTGTGAATTATGTGATAGTTTACATGGGAGAACATTAGTTTTACATTCATTCTATCGTATATCATCTCATTGCCATGGTTACAATCCCCTCCATGCAATCCTTCCCCTGTTTCCCCCCAGGTCTTCAGCACACAGTCACTCTCCCTCTCTGGGTCTAGAGTCTCCA
Organism: Chrysochloris asiatica; assembly: GCF_000296735.1. Classification (NCBI taxonomy): domain Eukaryota; kingdom Metazoa; phylum Chordata; class Mammalia; order Afrosoricida; family Chrysochloridae; genus Chrysochloris; species Chrysochloris asiatica. The sequence goes on from NW_006408627.1 coordinate 7,122,627, forward strand.
GCTGCTCCATCACTCCACGTCATCATCTCTGGCTCCATTTCAGGCATCACTGCTTCTCTGGGTAGGGTCCCGCTCTCTGTTCTTCTCCCTTGATGGTCCTAGGGACCTCCGCTCCTAGACTGAAAAGTCAATCACTCCCCTCCTTGCTTTGCTATAAAATGTCTACCTTTACATTTCCAACCCTCACAGTCAGTCCTGATAACAATTATTCACTATTGTATCACAAGAGACCCCTCTGCATTTTATTGCATCAGTCCCGCCTAGTCAGATTGAATACTACTCACTGGAGATTCTACCTTCCTCCAGGCCCTCTGGATCTAGGTTCCCTCTTGAAAGCTTGTAAGCCAGTCACTTCTTGCCTTTGTAGCCCCCACCCCCCATTTTGGGTAGCCAATGTCCAAGTTGCCCATCCCTGTCTACTCTGTGTGTGGAGGGGGTGGGATTGATTCTTGCTGTAAGGACTTGTTCCCTCTTTTGAGCTACTGTTTCCATAGGTGTAGGTCAAGTTCATCAAATTGTATGAGAATTTTTTTTTTTCCCTCTTCTTTTTACTTCTTGTTGAGCTCCGATCATCCATTCATTGAAGCCAGGACAAGTAGGTATTATTTGCAAGTGTGGGTGTTCTTATGCATATGCCCTCTCTTCTTATCAGCTGGACGCTTCACTCTCCACTCTAGTCCTCTGTGGCTGTGTCACTGACTCTGGGCCCAAGGGTCCCCAGATCTTGCCATACTGCTGGCCAACCAGGTCTTCACCCGGGTTCACAGAAGTCTATTGAACGTTGTAGGGCTTAGCTCACTGCTTCATTGCTGTTTTTCCCTCACTTCCCCTTATCGGTGTCGAGCGTGGTCAACAATCACAGTGTGTATTCCCACTGAGTCTTAGTCTTGGAAGGGGGTTTTCTCTGAAGGAACCCAACCACTTGCCTTGATGTTTTCTGGGCAAGCATGTTGCTTGTTCTTGTAGTAACAGTCGGTCTGCCTATGTTGTATCATATTTTGGCATTCATTCTTAAGAGCAAGTCTCATGTCAGCAGTCTCAGAATGGAGAAATTCTCCACAGTGTGGACTCTGAAAGGAGACAGACAGCCCTGCCTGCAGAAAGGGTAATGCTGATGTGATCAGCTTGTGCTTTTCCTCCCTAACCCTGGAACTCTTCATGGGAGACATTGTGCCCTTTCTCCTTGTCCAATGTTGTTGTTGTTAAGTGCCGTCAAGTCAGTTCTGACCCACAACAACCCTGTATAGGGTTTCTGAGGAGTGGCTAGTGCATTTGAACTGCTGACCTTGCAGTTCAATCTGGCATTGCAGTCCATTACTTTAACCCACAGTGCCACACCAAGACTCCCCTTGTCCATTAAATGAGGCTTCTCCTGTAGGCATTGTCAGCAGAATTCTCGTGGGTTGTCAGCACTTGTCTGGTGGACAGCACTACAGCCCCTTTATCCTCCTAGTCCCCCAGGGCCCAGGATCCCAAATCAAAACCAAACCCATTTCTGTGAAGTTGATAGGGACTCAAGGCTATAATCTTTAGGTAAAAGACTGCCACATCTTTCTCCCAGGGAGCAACTGGTGGGTTCAGTTAGCCTAGCACTTTAAACAGTGCTTCAGTAGGTCTCCTCCCACGATCGCACCCTCTACAGATTATACATGGTTCACCACATTTGTTTCTTCAGAACTGATTAGAAACTTACTAGCAGGCACAAGTGGCAAGATGATGATTGTTTCAGAGCTTTAGAGACTCTAGCTATTCCAGGGTCAATTTCAAAAGGAAGGCACAAACAACGAATGTATTAACACTTCCTGTTTTATCTCTTGGCTTGCTGTTGCTATTGTAAAATGATGTGTAACAGAATACTTGCCTTTTTACCCATTTTGCTTTGTACAATCTAGTGATAGCGGTTACGTTTCGTTGAGTTAACCATTATCCATAGTCGATACCATTTTCCCCATTACCGTAGATGTAAGCTAATTACTTCCCAGAGAATCAGCCCCTCTCTTTTTTCCACCCCCTCCTGCCCCAGGTAGCCACTAATAGCTCTTGGTCTCTGTATATTCACCTAGACAAACAGTGAAGTCATACACTGTGTGTCCTTTTGTGATAGACTTGTTTCACCTACACAGTGTCTTTCAGGATCATTCATGTCATCGCAGGCATCAGGGCTTTGTGTCTCTTTATGATTGAGTAGTATTCCATAGTCTGCACTATCACATGTTGTTTATTCATCTATTGATGGGCACTTAGGTTGTTTCCACCTTTTGGCTATTGTGAATCATGCTGCTATGAGCATAGGTATTCAGATGCCTGTTTCTGTCACTACTTTTCAGTTCCTAGGGTATACCTTGGAGTGGAATTTCTGGGTCTTTTAATTTTTCAGAAATAGTCATATTTTCCATAAGAGTTATACCATTTAAAACTCTCACCAACAATGAATACGGCTTCTGGTTTTCCCATGTCCTCACCAACATTTGCTAGTTTCTGGTTGGTTTTGTTGTTGTTTTATCATTGCCATCCAAATAGAAGTGAAGTGGTATCTCATGGTAGTTTTGATTGTGTTATGTAATTATTAAATTATAGTTCAGCCAATTATTTCCTCGAGTATTCCCTTTCTTTTCCCAGAGGAGATTTTCATAGTCATTCATTAAATAAATTGTTGTGCTTGGGTGATGATACACCTGTATTGGGGGAAAACCTGTAAAATGAAAGAAAGTTTGAAGCTTTTATTTTTTGCCACAATGAGAGTATGATAATTAGAACAATGATGTCTATTTTATTGAGCATGCACTCAGCATCAAGCACCGCTGTAAGGTTTGCATGTAGTGAGCTGACTAGTTGGTTCATGGTAGACCCATGAACTGTGTATTTGGTGTATCTGACTTAGAAACTTACTCATAAGCGCTGCTTTGCTAGCCAGAACCATGGTGGATGGTTGCTTAGATTTTTTGAAAGTTACAAAATTTGCCTAGTCTAAATTTCTCCACCAAACTTATAATAAAGCATAACATCAGAAAAATTAATGAATCAAGCAAGTGGTGAACTGTGCTGGGAAGTAGATTCTGGGGTGTTGAATTTACATTTGTTGTCAAACAGGATTATAAATTGATGCCTGTTACAGGATTTCAGGGCCGTTGTTAAATTGATTGAGTCAAAGACCTTCTGGATATATTTCCAGAGGTAATAAGTATCACCTACTCATTTTAGATTTTATAAGCTTCCCAGGTAGAGGTTTGCTGAGAACCAAAAGGTCAGCCTGCCCTTTGTAGCTGGAGCTCAATTTCTATAGACGTTCCTTGAAAACATGTGTTTCTAATATGTCAAAATTGGTTTGGCTTCAGCCACGAAGAAAATTGTGGCCTGATTTTGTTTAAAGGAACAAAAAAATGCCTACAAGCCAGTTTGAATGCACACAACAATTGTTTAGTAGACTTTTGTGTGTTTTATTGCTCTGATTTAATTTGCCCATCAATATGCTAGCTTAAAGTCAGAGCTTTAAACTAGTTCATTCATGGCCAATGCAATGAACTTGAAACAAACCCGAATCTGTAAAATGTTAGGTGTACCCAAATAGGAAAAATAGCTGGTTGAAGCCCTTAAATGGGAGACTTGGAAGTGTATGTAGTAAGCCCTTTCAGAAGCCTGATGTGGGAGATTGGATTATTGCCTGGACTGGAGAACACAACACACCTTTAAAGTAGCAAAATGGCTGCCATCTTTTTCTGGGCACCATTATTTACACCTCTGCTAGTGGTTACGAATCGGGCTGCTAATCTCATGGTCAGCAGTTCGAAACTACCAGCTGTTCTGCCGGAGAAAGATGAGGCTTTCTGCTCCTTTAAAGACGTACAGCCTCGGAAACTCTATGCAGAGTCACTGTGAGTCGGAACCGACTCCACAACACATAACAACAGCAATATAGAGATCTGATTGCCCTGCAGTGCACGTACTGCCTTTGTTCTCTAAGAGTTTAATTAAGTTTGTGGGGTCCTGGTGTGGTACTATAGGATAAGCATTGGACTGCTAACTGCAAGGTTGTCAGTTCAGACCCACCAACCGTTCCTCAGAAACCCTATACAGGGCCGCTATGAGTTGGAACTGACTTGACAACATTTACTAACAATAACAGCAGGTTTTCTATCAAGGTGTTGACCCATAACATTTTTGCTGTACTGTTATCATTCTGGTACTTCCGCACTTTGCAAATTTGGGTCCATTCTGGTTTTGCTTTCTTGACCATGATTGAACTGGGAAGAACCTGTTGGAAGCCCTGCTGTAAACTAACATTATATGCAAGTCATGTGTAGGTTGTCCTGGTGTGGTGCTGCAAGATAATGTACTGAATTGCAAGGTCAGTTTCAGCCACACTGTCGGCAGTTCAAACTCACCAGGCCTATATAGAGTCTGTATGACTCAGAACCGACTGGATGGCACTTAACAACAACAACGTGTGGTACCATAAGGTTTGTTTTTTATTTTTCTTTCCTGTTAATGTTGCCTTTTTTTAATGCATAATTCTGTAGTATCTTGAGGTACTTTAGTGTTAATAAGGTGCTCTAGTGTGCAATAAAGTACTCAACTGCTAACCAAAATGTCAGTGGTTCAAATCTGCCAGCAACCCCTGGAAGAAAAGATACACAGCCTTGGAAACCTAGTGGGGTAGTTCTGCTCTGTCCTTATAGGCTTGTTGTGTGTTGTAGTTGCCTCAGTGGCAATTGGATTTTATTTGTTGTTGTTGTTTAGTGTTAATGAAGAACTGAAATACTTAGTGACTATATGGAAGAGTTGTTGTTATTAAGGACTGTCCAATCAGTTCCAACCCTTAGCGACCCTGTATAGGGTTTTTGAGCAACAGCTGGTGAGCTTGAACCACCAAACTTGCAATTCAAATTGAGTTTGCAGCCCAGTTCATTAATTCACAGTACCACACCAGGGCTCTAATATGGAAGGGTTGTTGTTGTTGTTGTTCAGTGCCATCGAGTCGGGTCCGACCCATAGCGACCCTGTACAGGGTTTCCAAGGGTGTAAATCTTTACGGGAGTAGAAAGCCTCATCTTTCTCCCGCGGAGCGGCTGGTAGTTTCGAACCGCTGACCTTAAGCAGCCCGATTCGTAACCACTACGCTACCAGAGATCAAAAGAAATTTAGGATTCTTTGTTTTGAAAATTCACAGTACTAGAATTACTTAAATGATCCACTCTGCATCCCAGACTTTTTTTCATTTCTTTGTCATTTTCTCTGGTGTTTTTTGTTTTTGTTTTTTTTTAAAAAAAAACAAACCTGTACTTGGGCTATTATGTAAGGTTGCAAATTGTACTATCTACCCCATGAATAAATTACTTTGATATCCTCTGTTATTAATGGTGTCCTTTTACACATAATCCCCTGTGATAGCACATTCTACCGGAAATTGTGAAACTCAATGGGACTTTTTTTTCAGGCACATTTTCAGATGTATATAAGCAGATATGCTATTTATTGGGGTTGGGTTCTTTAGGTGCGCCTACTGGTGGCATATTTCTTTTACTGTCCTCTCCCTTAAGCCCTGCAGATTTTTCTATTGGGTTTAGAAGCAAAGTAAGGCAAAGCGAAAGTTCACTCATTTTTTGGGAGTATTCTTATCCTTGGCTTTGCAGGGAGATGTAGGAAGTGGTAGTATTACCCATTTCATAAAGCTGTATGGTTTTAAACTATGCACAAGTCAGAACTGCTAAAAGGACAGATGTTGCCAATTTCAAATGTACAGGGGGAAGGCAAATATTGCTAAGCAACCGTGTACTTGAGAGAGCATTTTTAGGAGCAGAGCCAGGGGAGTTGTGCCTAGGAGCACTCACTGTGTCTTATGGTTCAGTACAAGGGAAGAGATTAAAAGTTCTTTCCTGTCAGGGCCGCCATTGCAGCTGCCAACACAAAAGACAGTGACCTAGTGGCACCGAATAGGGCTGGCAAGGGGGATGTATGAAAACAGGAAATCTCTTTTGCCATGTAGGAAGGCAGTAAGACATGTTCACAGAGGTAAGTGCCCCACATTGTACAGCTGCCCCACAGTAAGTAAGCAGCCTGATGTGCAGGTGGGGAAGATGCTGGAGGGTAGAGAACAAGCAGGAGACTGTGAGCCCGCAAAACAAAGTGTGCCCCTCCCCCCACCCCACCCTCTTTCTGTCTTCTTTTCTTCTCTTCTGCCTTGTCTATTAGGGACTGACATCAGAGATGAGAGGGATTCAGAATAAACTTTTCTAGTTTAGCTCTGCCGTGTGCGTGGCCTTATAAACAAGATAATAAGCTTTCCAGCCACAAGTATTTGGTCCCTCCCATGTGCCCTCCCTTTGATAAGTAACAGACAGGTCGAGTAGTGTGCCGTCCCTTCCCCCCCAAACCCCCCCCCACTCCCCCGCCTTTTTTTGTCTGCCACTAGAGACTTGGAATACATATCTCTTGAGATTTTCATCCGTGTTTGTTTGGATTACAGATTTGCTTTTTAAATTAAGTATTAAACGAAAGGAGTAGAAAAGGCATAGCTTTAGAGTTTTGGCAATTGATTTTGAAGAAATTAATATCCTTTCAAAATAAGCTATTCCTTACCACTCAGATTTTTTTTGTCCATCTCTCTGGTCTGGCCTTGGATTTCTGGATCACTTTACAAATGTTGATGGATGTAATTTGTATTCCTAACGTTAAAGGACGAATTTGAGATATTGGCATCTTAAAAGATTAAATAGGTATGTGTTTGCAGGTTTGTGAACACACACACCCGTCCAGACATTTATTGCTTTATGTTTTGCTTTGCTTTTCTCTCAGCAGACAAAAGGAACTTAAGTCCAAACGATTTTGAAACACCTCCCTGTGTTTCAACATTAATAAGTAGTATAGATTTCCACTGATGTTGGAAAATTTCGAAGTTACTTTTATTGTAGTGCATGCAGGTGATCTAGATGAATGTAAAGGTGTGTCTAGTTCTATGGGTCTCATTCAGCACGGCTTTCATCACACCATCTGTAGCTATCAGGAGTGGAGATACATGCGATAAAAGGCTAAGAAGAGAAGACAGTTTTTTCAAAATTGATTTTTCCTCCTCAGAGAACAATTATTTTAAGGTTCAACTATAGTGAATCTCCTATCAACCACAAGACAGCTAAGAAATTGGCTAGAAGTCACAAGAAATGAGATAATACTATAATATAAGCTCTTCCTTAAGTGATTTGAACATAGATTATACCTTTTGGACTTCTTTTAGTAGGAACTATGTCATAAAAAGATTTGGAAGACATGTTATCACCACACTAAATAGTAGGCAGTACAGAGTTTTCTGGTGACCTAAGTCCCCCATAAGTAATTGTTTTTTTTCAAAGGCAGGGTACTAATTAAGTCCAGAAGAAAGCGATGTGTTTCATTCTGCCCAAGCTTTTGAGCGATTTTTTGCTAAGGAAATGACTGTTTGACACTGTGATACCTTTTAAAGTTTTTCCTGAAAGAGATAATAAAACAGGTAAAACTGACCTGCTGCTAAGGAGCCAATTTAAAATCTGAGGTTCACATAATGCTTCTTTGGACAACATTATGGTGGCAGTGTAAATAGCTAATTTTTACAGAGGATATAGCTATATACCAATTAAAGAACTTCAAGTTGAAAGAACTTTTTTCCCCCCTTTAATGACTCTGTCCCTCCCCATCCCCCAAGTTAGTAAGCAATGGGATTATCATAATGTCAGGAAAGAAGTGCATTGAGCTCCAGGAGTGTTTCCCGGAGGGCTGGGGGCCAGGTGTATAAAATAGTCGTGAGGGCCACAGTTGTATTTATATTCAGTGAAGATACAATTTACTTCTGACTTCTGCCTCATATTTTTAAGGTCATTTTTGATGGCAACTGCTTTTCTTACCAGTAGAATGATTGTCTATTTTTCATATTATTTATTCTTTAGCACCTAGTTTCTGTATTTGAGGAATGAACAGAAGGAAAAGGTGAACATAGGAAAAACATTAAATGCCAGAATATTGGGAATTATGAGCAATGTGGTTGAGCTCCATTGTGTCTTGAAAGAAACACTGAACAGGTTGGAGTCTAGGATCCAGAGCTCTGAATTAGAGTCAAAAGAGTAAATTTCAGACTTCATTGCTTGCACACTACATGTGTCAGTGTGAAAGGGATGAGGGGAGAATCAGGAGGCTGTAAGAAAACTACATTAAAATGGAGACAATGTGACAAGAGACACTGCTTCATGATTCTAAAGTACATAAACCTAATATTTCCTTTTCGAATTACGATCATATAAATGTCTCAAGGACCTTAATTTCAAGAATTATTAGTTTTGTTTTTTTAAAAAAAGCGTTCTACTTGGGGCACATATTAAATGTATATTAAAATAAATCTGACAATAATGGTTTTTAATAGTCATTTTTCTGCTCTGCCATTACATTATGGAAAATAAATATAGTGACTTTTTGCTGAAATTTTTCTTATGGAACATACTTTCACTTTCAATAGTTTGGTAAATCAGTTTATTATATGAACTTTGCTGTAAGGCTCTATTGGATAATGTCTGTACTTGTAAAGTCAAACTTAACTATATACAAAGATAATACAGGAAAGGAAATGATTCAGTCTATCTGGGATTTAGTAGAATTCATTGAATGTGTTAAGAGTAAATTTTTTTTTTTTTAATCAAGAAAGAAAAATCGTTTTTTATACTGTGGAGCTCTATGATGATGGAATTTAATAAATTATTTTTAATATTACATGATTATACTTTCCCAGAATGGTCCTGGACCCTTTTTTCTATACGCTGCTAAATAACCTTGTTGTTGTTACCCAACTTTGAAGGGGAGAAAAGGGACTTGGTTGCTTACAATTAAGATGTAAAGGGCAAGGACATCTTTATATAATTATTTTTCTTCCCTATTCTGTGTTTGTTATAGTATCAGCAATCCCCAGGGGAGTTTGTAGCTCAGACTGTTTCCTCAGAGTATATGTGCCTCTTGCCTATCCCTGCAGTACTTTTTTCCCTCCTCTGGCTTCTGTTTTTTGTTTTTAGAAATCATCGATGCCAGGAGACAGAGAACCGACACCTAGCCCAGAATTACTGTTGGAATAAACCCAAGATAAAATCTTTATGTCCTTTCAGACAAAGCGTAGATTAAATGGCTAATCTTACTCATATGACTTCAGTTTCTTTAAACCTCTTCCAAAGTTGATGGAAAGTTTTTTCTCATGCTTCTGTAGTTTTAGCTGATGCTTAGCTCTGAGAAGAAATTGTCCAGGCACCCTCTGAAACCTAGAATTGGACATGATTCCTGAACATTGTTTGCCACTTAAATTTGACAGAAAACACACAAAGAAAGAGCACAAATGTAGGTTTATGTAACGATAAATACTGAAATGGTTAACAAAGTAATTGAGTAGTGTTTTAGACTTAACCATCATTGATAGATTTGCAAGAGAGCACCTGCATGCCTGCCTGCTTGCCTGTGTGTACACACGTGTGTGTGTTGTGTGTGTGTGTGTGTGCGTGTGTGAGAGAGAGAGAGAGAGAGAAATGGGGGTGGAGTAAGCACCTTCCTTCCACTGATTATATTTTAACTGAAAGACTACTACTTTAGAAATTGTTTCCACTCAAAAAATAATTAATCCTTTTAGGTGAAACTCTAAATGTTATTTTCATGAGTAATAAATGTTTATGGATAGGGAGATAGATAGATCATATAGGTTGGGCTATTTAAAAGAACTTGTTGGTTTATTATCATTGGAATGGATTGCGTGTCTAGACATGTTTCTTTATGGTTTCCCCCACCCCTTTTTTTTTAAGACAGTGCCTTTTTTAGCCAGCCTTACTAAATCATTTGTGGCTGCTACTCCCACAGTGGGCTTCATGGCCCCACATGTGATCTATCATCAAAGACATGGTGTATCTCAGAGTTTCAGACCATTTGGATTTCTGATCCCTTATGATACAATGATTGGATAATGTTTCACTGTTAAAAGAAACTTGGTTACTAAGAGATTAGACATAGTTACTGTCAAACAATGGTAAGGTTTGTTTTTTTACATTTTTCATCCAGATACTTAGTTTTTAAGTTACTTTAAACCCGCTTCAGGTGCATCCTCTTAACTTTTATGCTAGGAAATCAGTCGGCATGTGGGGGGAAGGAGCTTCCAAAGCTTAGTGGGAAAATTCCATTATCTTTTAGTTCCATGAATTTTTTAGAAGCTGGTGGCTCTAGAGTGTGGTAAATATTAGAATGCAAACCACAAGGTCAGCTGTTCAAGCCCACCAGCCACTCCACACGAGAAATGATGAGGTTTTCTGCTCCAGCAGACTTACAGCCTTGGAAACCCTGTACATTATTGCTATGAGTCGGAACCGACTCGAAGGCACTTGGTAACAACAGTGTGTTGTCATAAATAACATCCACTGAAAATGTTTCTGCACAGAATGTGCTGAAAGCTGTTTTGTTAACCTGTTTTGAATTGAGTGAAGGTTTACAGAGCAGATCATCAATTTTACATTTAACAAATCAGTACACTTCACTTCATTGCATGGATGCAATCCCCTCCAATCACCAACAGCTAACAGTACTTACTGTTATTCACTTTAACTATTGCGTTCTTCCCTTAGCTCTCACTTCATCTTTCCTCTGCCACCCTCCCTCTTTACCTATGTTAACATGTGGGTACCCTGTAGCCCTGGATAATTTTCCCTACCCACAACCCCATAACCATCACAGTATGTTTCTTTTATCGAGAAAACCTCTTCTTAACATTTTACAACAATGGTCTCATAACAATATTTGTCCTTTTGTGATTGACTGATTTCACTCAGCATCATGTCCTTCGGGTTCATCCACTGATTCCTTTGTCCCACATAATTTTCTGCACTGAGTTTGTTTGTGGGGTTTCTTTTCATTTTCATTTCTGTTGTGTTCATTTTTACTAAATATTCCTGATATTCCTCTTTTTTGTTTTGATGTGAAGGTATATTTATTGTCTTTGAGGTTACCCTGTAATGTGTTATTTTTTACCCCTGTTTAAAACAGCCTGTTTTATCTTGAAATCTACTTGACTTCCTTGTCATTTGGAAGTTCTGTCTCTACACTATTCACTCTTTTTACTTTGTGGGTGACTTCATTATAAACTGATAATCTCTAGTTCCCTATTTTCAGATTTTTAGGTTTGTTTTTCTTCAAATCCTTCTGTATCTGGATTGAGTTCTGGGTGGTATTGTCATGTATAGTAATCTGTTGTCTGCTCTTGTTGGTTCTCAGTCCAAAGAACACCCTTTAGTATTTTTTATAAAGCTGGACTGGTTATTACACATTCCTGTAATTTCTGTTTATCTGGAAATGTCCTAATCTTGCTGTTGTGTTTGAGAAGACAGCTTTGCTGGGTATGATTCTTGGTTGGGTATTTTGTTTCTTTCAAAGTTTTGTATATGCCATCCCACTGCCTTTTTTCTGTATGGTTTCTGCTAAGAAATCAGAGCTTAGTCTTATTGGTTCTCCTTTGTAGGTAACTTTTCATTTTTCCCAAGCTGCTCTCAGGATTTATCCTTGTCTTCGATTTTGCAAAGTTTAATTATGATAGATGTCTTGGTGATTTTCTTCTGGGATCTATCCTGTTGGAGCTTGTTCAACTTCTTATATACTTCTGGCTTTTCATAATGTTAAGAAAGTTTTCTTCCACCAAATCTTCAGCAATTCTTTGTGCTTTTTTCTGTTTCTTCATTTTCTGGATTTCCTTTAAATAAGGTATCCCACATAACTCTTAGATTTTCTTCAGCTTTTTTTTTTTCAGTCTTTCTTTGTGATTGCATATTAGTATTGATATTTATTGTAATGCTAACTAATTCAGGCTTCTGTTGCCTTGAATCTTCTCCTTTACCCTTTTAATGTTTTGTCTATTTTTGAAATCTTACTATTAATATTCTGGATTTATTATGAGCTTTGTAGTGTTTCAAAATTTGCATTCATTTTGTCTGATTTTTCTTGTAGTGTTTTCCTGAATTCTTTAAAACTTTTATCTGTGTTCTCCTTGCTTTTCTGAACCTGTCAATCCTTAGAAAGTACCCAAATATCATTCTCTTGAATTCTTTTTCAGTTATTTACTTTCAACCTCCTTTCTTTTTAGCCACATACTTCTGGTAGTGAAGATGGTGATGAATTGTTGTTGTAATAGTTTTTTTAATTGAGTCTTTATTTTTGTGAAAATCTAAAATTTTATAAATAAGACCATTGTGTCCCAAGTGGGCAGGAGGGATAAGAGTTTGTTAGAAACTACATAATTACTTTTGGTTACCATGGTTTGGAATTTTGTCAAGAAACGACAAAATCAAACTCAATGATTTTCCATGCATTAATTTTATATCTGAATGAGTCCAAAATTGTGCTAAGGCTCTAGAAGGATATGTTGTTGTTGTTGTTGTTTTTAAGTACCGTTGAGTTGTTTCCGACCCATAGTGACCCTGCATAGGGTTTCCGCAGAGCGGTTGGTGAGCTTGAACTGCTGACTTTGCGGTTCAAACAACTTTGCAGTCCAGTGCATTAACTCACAGTGCCATGCCAGGAAGGATACATAAACCTCTATCCCTGCCTTCAGGAGGAGACAGATGCACACCTCAAGGGGTACAATTCAGAGTTGGAAGCAGGTGGAGAGTCAAGGTAAGGGAAGATTCCAGAAAAGGACAGTCAGTATTTGTGGCATCCCTGTTACCACACAGCCCTAACTTCCTAGAGCTCCTTTACAACAACATTAAAGACGACTGTCCACATGAAGGAGCTCTGGTAGCATAGTGGTTACAAATCGGGCTCCTAATCTCAGGGTCAGTAGTTCGAAACTACCAGCTGTTCCACAGGAGACAGAGGAGGCTTTCTGCTCCCATAAATATTTAGAGTCTCGGAAACCCTGTGCAGGGTCGCTATGAGTTGGAACCGACTCTATGGCACATAATCACCACCATGCACATGAACCTCACAGATACAATACAAAGAAATCAAATTGATTACATCAGTGGAAAAGCTCCATATCAGCTAAAAGGGGCCAGAGGTAGACTATGAAACAGACTCTGTTACTCATATGGCAAGTTCAAGCTGAAGCTGAAGAAAATTAAAACAAGTCCATGAGGGCCAAAATAGGACCTAGAATATATCGAACCTGAATTTAGAGATCGTCTCAAGAACAAATTTGATGCAATAGACACTAATGACTGAAAGCCAGAAGAGTTATGGGATGACATCTAGAGAATCATACACACACAAAAAAAGCAAAAGTTCACTAAGAAGACAAGAAAGAAAAGACCAAAATGGATGTCAGAAGAGACTATGAAATTTGCTCTCCAACATAGAGATGCTAAATAAAGCAAATGGAAGAAATGAGATAAAAGTGCTGAACTGAAAATTTCAAAAGGCAGCTTGAGAAGACAAAGACCTGGAGTTAGAAAACCAGAAGAGAAGAACACACTTAGCATTTCTCAAGCTGAAAGCATTGAGGGAAAAATTCAAGCCTCAACTTGGAATGCTGAAGGATTCTATGGGTAAAATATTAAATGATGGAGAAAGCATCAAAAAAAGATGGAAGGAATACACAGAATCACTGTACCCACAAGAAATGATCGATGTTCAACCATTTAACAGATGATCAAGAGCCAGTGGTACTGAAAGAAAAAGTCAAGGTGCACTGAAGGCATAGGCAAAGAACAGAGCTCTGGGAATTGATGGAATGCAAATGGAAACCTTTCCACAAATTGATGCAGCCCTTGAGACACTCCTCTGTGCCAAGAAATTTAGAAGACAGCTACCTGGCCACCTAATTGGAAGAAAGCCATATTGTTGCCCATTCTAAAGAGAGGTGACCAAACCGAATGCAGAAATCATTGGACTGTATCATTAATATTACATGCAAGTAAATTATTGCTAAAGGCAATTAAAAATGTTTTTAATAGTACACTGACAGGGAACTGCCAGAGGTTCAAGCCACATTCAGTTGAGGATGTATTTACCTGTCCTTTGCTTAAAGAACCAGCAAATCTTTGTTGGAAAAAGTATAACCATAATGCTTCTTAGAAGTCAAGAAGGCTAGACTTCTTCTCTCGTACTTCAGACATGTCCGGAAGGGCCAGTCCTTGAAGAAGTTTATCATGCTTGGTAAAGTTGAAGATCAGTGAAAAAGAGAGAGACCCTCCCCAATAAGATGGATTGACACAGTGGCAACAGCAGTAGGCTCAAACATAGTAATGCTTGTGAGGTTGGTGTAGGACTGGGCAGTGTTTTGTTTAGTTGTGCCCAAGGTTGCTGTGAGTCAGAACTGACTCAGTGGCACCTAACAATAATCTGTTTTGTAGACAGTTACATGTGCATCTGAAAAAAGGCTTCTGGGAACCTGTATTTCTTTGTCACATAATGGAACTTATCTTTAGTAAACTCTCCAAAGTTGTCTTGTTTGAAAATATTTGGGACCAGGCAGAGATTTTTCTTTTAATTTTATAGGGTGTGAATTGAATGAAGGTTAACATAACAGATCATCAGTTTTAGGTTCAGCAAATCATAGGCATTGTTTTGTTTCAGTGATCGCAATTCCTTCCATGTAACAACACTTTTCCTACACTGATCTTTGATTCTTACTGCCATTCCATCTTCTTTCCCAACCCTTCTAAATTTTGTCCTTAGGTAAATGCTGCCCTTTTGATCTTGTATGGCTGACCATTCCCTGGTGTGCATACCTCAGTAGTATTGTTGTCTCCCATATGTATACCCATGGTTGTTACATATTTAAGGAGAGAATTTTGTTAAAGTTGGATTTAAGACAGTTCATCTTTAAGAAACTGTTCACAGTTCTTTGTTCCTGGGGTCTAATCCTTTCTCCTTGCTTTGATATTAACAACATAATAAAAATTTTTAGTATATACGCTTTTGTTAGCTTTCTTTTGATTTTAATTTTGACTATAAATGTGTCCCCACACATCTTCCTAGGGATTTCAAAACCTATTTTCCTACAATTCTGGGTGTGGAGGTGTAGGCATTTAGATAGTTGCCTAAAGGGCGTAATGCTTCTGAAGAAGTAATACCGCTAATGCCTTTATACCTTTTTCAGCCAAAGTAGGCACACCCAGGGCAAATGGGTGTGTTCTTGGAACAGACCTAGCTATTTAGATAGATTATTATGTATTCACGGAATAAAGTTAATGTTATGTCAAAACCTTGTTCAACCAGGCCTTTTGGTTTCTTCCTATAATCTACCTCTGGAAATGCTGATCATAGAGTCTTAATACTAACTGTTTGTTTTTATTTGTGTAGCACTGGTTTTAGCATGTGTTAATCCTGTTTCTTTCTCAGATCAGTCTTCTGAGGCTTTGGTACATTTCAAATGTGAAGACTCAGTTACTCGGTATGGATGATTTTGAAAAGGGCTTTGGGGAAGGGAGACAAAAAAACAAAACAAAACCCAACACATCTCCTTTGAGGACTTTGTATTCCAGTTTGAGAATCAAGAGTGAATTAGCAACACTGAGCCAGACTCTGACAGCCAGAGATAAGCACATCCTGGGGCTCTGCAGGAGCACCTCTGGGTCTTTGAGGAAGGCTGACTCTAGAGCTGTAAAGATCATTGCAGTGTGGTGAGATGGCTGAAAACCCAGAGCAGTGAAGTGCAAGCTGGGGACAGATTATGATAGGGAAGTGCTTGGAAGAAGGAAATGCATGCCGAGGCAGTCTAATGGCAAGTGAACAGAAATGTGACTAAAGATATTCAGCTGTACTTAGAGAAAAGTTTCGGTCCCTATTATTACATCAATCTAACATGTATGTATTTAATTTTCTTAATCAACGGCACTTAACAACAATACACTTCATGACTTAGAATTTAAAATGTCAAAAATGGCATACAGTGAAAATCATTTTACCTTATTCCCCAGCCATCTAGGTCTTCTTTCTAAAACTTTAGTGATGTTAAGAATTTCTTGTGTGATACTTATTACCTAAGAAGCAACCTTATGCGTATTTTCTAGGCATCTTTGCATTTATATGCAGACATGCTACCATGTCTTGTTTTGCTTTTATTTTTCATCTACTTAACAATATATCTTGGAGTCCTGGTGTGGCGCTGTGAGTTAATGAGCCAGACTGCAAAGTTGTTTGAACTGCAAGGTTGATGGTTCAAGCTCACCAGCTGCTTTTCAGAAACCCTACACAGGGTCACTATGGGTCGGGATCGACTCGATGGCACTTAACAACAACAACATCTCTTGGAAGTTATCCCCAATCAGAACCCCAACTTCATTATTCCTAGCTGCATAGTACTTCTCTGTTGAAGGCATGTTTTCTTAGCAGATACCTACAGATAAACATTTACATTGTTTCTAGTATCTGGCTATTTATAAGCTAGGCCGAAGTTCATATGTCATTTTATATACATATAGGTGCCAGGTCCTGAAAGTCACATTTAGAATTTGGTGTTGGTGGTTTAGAGGTTTTACCAGTTTGCCCTCCTACCAACCACAGTATTTCAGTGGTTTTTCATATCCATCTCACAGACAAGGAAGGACCCTGGTGATGCAGTAGTTAAGCACTTGGTTGCTAATTGAAAAGTTGGCAGTTCAAACCCTCCGGCCATTCTGTGGGAGGAAGAGTTCAGCCTTGGAAATGCAGTGGTGTGCAGTTCTATGAGTTGAAATAAACTGTGGAAACAGGTTTGCCTTGTTAATTTTTATTTTACAGTCTTCTGATTTGTTTGCAAATTTGATATGTGACAAATAGCATCTCAGAATGGTTTTAATATCTTTAAGGAAAAAAACCGTAGTGTAAAGCAATTTTCCTTTTGTCCCTAGCATGTTTATTTCTGTGTAGTTTGTTAATAAAAAAGTGTAGTCTTGTGATGATTCAAACCAGCCTACAACATTTACTACGTCTGTCTCTAGAGCTTTAAACATTAGAAACTTGTTTTCATGTCATGAGTTCTGTGCAAAAATTGTTCTGTGACTAAAAACATACTGACAGATGTTGATTGGGTGCCCTCCTGGGGCAGGCTGCATGCGATGGTGATTCAGCACTGGAATTGGCCCTGGCTTTTGTGCAGCTTGCAGCCCAGAGGAAGCAGAGAGGAGACTGTGTGGAGTGCTTGGAAGGGGGAGGAGGTACAGGCAGCTGTGATTGCAGAAGCCAGAGACCCTGGGCTGTGTGGGGAGCTAGGGTGTGCTTCTCAAAAGACTTCTTTTAATCTGAGACTTGAAGTCTGAGCCAGAGTCACCCTAACAGAGGTGAGCAAGGGCAGTGTTCCAGGTAGAACTCCACCCCCACCCACGCCTGCCCCCGACCAAAAGAAGTGTGACTTGTCTAGCTAGTTGAGGCATAGGCGAGCAGCAAGCAGACCATAATCCAAAAGGTGACAAACATTTGAACCATAATCCAAAAGGTGACAAACGTTTAAAGACACACGTAACATGGGCATTCATTATAATCTTTTAAATATGAGGTGTGAAAACGAGGAGACTTCACATAGTTGGTGGGGAAATGGGATTAAAAGATACTGTGCTTTTTTCCCCACAAACTTTTCTGAAGTTCCATCAGCATTAATCTGGGCATGTTGATGCCCTGTACTGGTTCATAAATCAGTACCTGTTGACATTTTCGCATTTGACCTTCATACCAATCCTGTGAAGTGGTCAAATTGGTAATAGTATTCTTTTATCACTATGAGGAAATAGTCCCTGAAAGGGCAAATCTCATCCAGCAGCCCAAAACCCATCCCTCCGCAGCACCAGCACACTCTATAGGAGTCCAGCATCTTTGGGCTTCTCTCTTCACATACTGCTTCCTGCTCCCTGCACTTCCTGGTTAGTGGTAACTAAGCCTTTTTTCAGAATAGCGTTGTTAGTTTAAAAAAAAAAAATGCTGCTCTGTTGAAACTTGAGAGATTTAAAACTTAGCATAAAAGAGACTCCTGGTCTCCTCGGTGAGGTATATTTCTTTTGTCCAGCTCTTCTTAGCTTTTTAAAACAAACTGTGTCATGCTTGGAAGACATTGGCTAACATTTTTTATTTTGGTATCAGTGCATTTCCCTATGATGATACAATGTCATTCCAAAAGGAGTGAGAAATCAGACTGAGGCCCTCACGGCTGCCTTTTGTGGTCTGGAATATGAGGTAGTTAAATCTGAATGTCATTGTTGTTGTTAAGTACCATGGAGTCATTTCCAACTCATAGCAACTCTGAGCAGGGTTTCCCAGGCTGCAAATCTTTACGGGAGCAGAAAGCCCCATCGTTCTCTCACGGAACAGCTAGTAATTTCGAACTGCTGACCTTGAGGTTAGCAGCCCAACTCATAACCACTACGCTACCAGATAGCCACATGCTTTTCTGTCAAATCTAAAGAAAAACCTTGTTCTTTAAAAAAAAAAATGTTCTTGGTTATTCAGAGGACAACTGAAATCACACCCTCTCCTAAAACAGTTCCTGTAGGTTTCTCTTACATGAATGGTTAAGAGTTGGGGAAGGCAATGATATAAAATTGTATTGTAAAGCCAGGGGCAGCCAACTTCAAGCTGTTTTGTGACCTTGGACATGTAACTCAAGTTTACTAGGACTTGGGCTCCTCGTTTTTGAAAACTGCGATCATACTTACCATTGAGGTTGCTGTAAGAATTCAATAACGTACAGAAAATCCCACAGACAATGTTTTTATGCTTTGAAGTCTATAATATGGATATAAAAGTGCCTAGTGGTTTGCACTTGAGTACCAGCTGAAAGGTTAGTGGTTCAAGCCCACCCAGAGGCACTGGGGAAGACAGTCCTGGCAACATAACTCTTAAAGATGACAGCTGAAAACATTATGAGACTCAGTTCTACTCTGTAACACATGAGGTCACCATATCATCCTGAGGTGAAATCAACTCTCCAGCTAAGGTGATAAGAATGTATCTTGCAGTTCCTAGGTATATTTAATGCACCACTTTCTCCTTCCCCTGTCAAGCTAATGATGGTTTCTTAAATCCCAGAAATAATAGTCTGCAAAAAACTTAATGTAGTGTCAGGTGCAATATGCACACAACAAATAGATGCTGTCTTTATGTTTCTTAATTAAAATGAATTATGGTTTCTGTGTTAAGCTCTTACCTGAGTAGGGAAGAGATATCTCTGCTGCGGATTTCTGTTTTCAAATAGGGAAACAGATCGAGATCTGTGAAAGTGGTCACAAAGAAGCAGGAGAAAAGCTATTGTCTCTGGGAACCTAGATAGTTCCCTAGATATTTAAGGTGGGAAACAGCCGACATTTGCTAAAGGGAGTGTTGTCAAAAGGTCGGTGGTTCAAACTCTAAGCGTGGGAACTCTTTGTTATTGTTAAGTACCACCGAGTTGGTTCCGACCCATAGCAACCCTGTATAGGGTTACCGAGGAGTGGTTGGTTAAGCTAGAACAGCTGAACTTGTGGTTCAAACTGACTTTGCAGTCCAATGCATTAACTAACCCACAGTGCCGCACTGGGACTACTTGGTCACTTTTGCACATAACAACAGCAGCCCTCGTGATTGGGAGAATTAGACAGGGAAGGTCCTAAAAACTCGATCTTAACTCATGGAACTCTCAAGATGATTTCATTTTGCTCACTCTTGTTCTTTGAAAGGAGGCCTAGTGGAACAGTGTTTAAGTGCTCAGCTGCTGACTGAAAAGTTTTCAGTTCAAACCAACACTGCAGCTCTTTGAGAGAAAGATTGGGCAATGTGCTTTCGTGAAGCTTACAGCCAAGAAAACCCTATGAAGGCACTTCTGTTTTGTCACATTGGGTTGCTCTGAGTTAGAATGGACTCATAGCACCCAGCCACAAGAGTTGCTTTTTGAGGCATCGTACTTGAGTGTTTTCAACCGTATTTCAGCTGTGCTTCACAGTTGTTGTTGTTGTTGTTGTTAGGTGCCATCTAGTCGGTTCTGACTCAAAGCAACCTTATGAACAACAGAACAAAACGCTGTCGGGTCCTGCACTGACCTAACAATCATTGCTACAGTTGAGCCCATTGCTATTACCACTGTGCCAGTCCATCTCGTTGGGGGGTCTTCCTCTTTTCCTCCAGCTCTTTACTTTTATTAAGTATGATGTCCTTCTCCAGGGACTGGTCCCTCCTGATAGAGACAGTCTGGCTATCTTGGCTTCCAAGGAGCATTCTGGCTGTACTTCTCCCAACACAGATTCGATCTTTTAGCAGTCCATGGTACTGTTAATATTCTCCTCTAACACCATAATTCACATGCATCAATCTTCTACAATTCACTGCCCAACTTCACATGCATATGAGGATATATATATATATATATTTCTCAGAGGCCTGTCTCAAACTGATAATTATTTGGACACAGTGTTAATTAAACAGAGAAAGCACCTGGTTTCTATGAGTGGGCGTGGCAGTTCTTAGCTGGATACCCTATGGGGAAAGTGAACTGTCAGGAAGGGATTAGACCACAATAGCTTGTTCCGGTTCCGCTGCCCCTCCCTTTTTGGAAAGTCTTCTAAGTGGCTGTGGAGGTAGTACTGAGTTGTACTTTATTAAGCAAGGCAATATTTCCTTCAGATCTTTCTCTGCAAATGCATCTGAAATACCTGTACTGTAGTTTAGGAATTCCTGGTTTGGGTGAGAGGAAGATTGAAATATAAATCTCGGGTAGGTGAAACCTAAAATGAGCTCATACGGCACAGATTGTCTTATAGCTTGTTCCTCTTATCAATATTGTTTAAAAATATGTTTTGGTACATATAGATCTATTTAGGAGTAAAGAGACAGTAACTCTCTAAGTTACTCTGAAACAGTTCAGGGGGCCCAAAAGTGTGTATAAAACATAGAAAACAAATGTGCAAAAACATTAATAACATTTGGGAATCCAAGTGAAGAGCGAATGGGAATTCTTTACTATTTTTACTTTTCTTTGGCTACAAAATAATTTCTTAAGAAAAGTTAAAACATGTGTTAATCGTGCACACAGGCACGTATATGAAGGACTTCAAAAAGCTCATGGAAAATGGATTGAAAGATAAATATAAGCCTGCCTTGTAGTTATATCATGCATAGTATATTGGGTATGGATGTACTGCAGAGGTATTTCGTAAGAACCCTCTTTTACATATTCGATCATTTTCTATTTGCCTTTATAAGCAGTACTGTTTGGACATCCCAAAATATGATTTATTCTCATGAATTTGAAATGGAACCACCTATATTCCCCATTTCCCTTTTGAGGCACTCTAAGGAGCTCTGGTAGCGTAGTGGTTACGAATCGGGCTGTGAACCTTAAGGTCAGCGGTTTGAAACTACCAGCCACTCCGCGGGAGAAAGATGAGGCTTTCTACTCCCGTAAGGATTTATACCCTCGGAAACCCTGTACAGGGTCGCTGTGGGTCGGAACCGACTCGACGGCACTTAACAACAACAACCTGATAAGGTGGAGTCCTGGTGTGGCGCTGTGGGTTAATGCGCCATACTGCAAAGCCATTTGAACTGCAAGGTCTGCAGTTCAAGCTCACCAGCTGCTCCTCGGAAACCCTATACAGGGTCGCTATGGGTCGGAACCAACTCGACGGCACTTAACAACAACAACCACCTGATAATGCGCTTTATATGGAAATTCCAAATAATGCTTGAACCCAAGACTACCTTGAGAATTTTAAGTGGGTTAAATGGTGACTCCATTAGTAAATCTTGCTAATATAAAATTAAGGAGTCCTGGTGTGGCACTATAGGATAAGCACTGAACTGCAAGGTTGGTGTGAATTGCAAGGTTGGCGGTTCAAACCTATCAACTGCTCCTCAGAAACCCTATACAGGGTTGCTATGAGTCAGACCCATCTCGATGGCACTTAACACCAACAACCAAAATCTAAAATAAATTCTAGAAAAATTTCTTCAGTTCTGGCTCATCCAGTGTAATAAAAAATTTTGGGGGGCGGTGGGAAGGAGATTGAGTGTGTGACATAAAACATCTTGGTTAAGAAGTGACTGCTTAAGTAATTTAAAAAGAATACAAGGAAGTTTTTACATGTCCTGAAATTGTAGCTCTGATCTGGTGAGAGCAGCAGACAGATTATTTTGCCCTCCTTCCATTGTGCCTCACTATTTTCACCGATAGATATTTTGATTGTATGAGGGGATTATTTTACCAGAGTCAGTAAAATAACACTGTGTTCTGTCTCCTTCAACTTCTAGTTGTTTTCTAATGATACATGTTAAAAATGAAGCCATTGTTTTTGTGGTTAGGTGCCATAGAGTAGGTACCGACTCATAGCGACCTTACGCACAGCAGAACGAAACATTGCCTGATCCTGGGCCAACCTAACTACTGTTGCCATGCTTGAGTCCATCGATGCGGCCAGTTGGCCAATCCATCTCATTGGGGGTCTTCCTCTTTTTCTCTGATCCACCACCTTACCAAATATGATATCCTTCTTCAGTGACTGGTCCCTCCTGACAATATATCTAAAGTATGAGAGATGAAGTTTGGCCATCTTGGCCTCCAAGGAGCACTCTGGCTGCACTTCTTCCAAAACGGATCTATTGGTTCTTATGGCACGAGTATATCTCATGTTCAGGACAAAATAGCCATCATTTCTGTACCTGATATTTGTGCCAATATAGAGTGCTAATGTATGGTCTAGTTTTTGTTTCCTTGAACGGTTTTGAAAAGCAAAGTGGTAAGTAGATTTAGTTACAGTATTTACTTGTATAATGTAAGGTAGATCTGTGATCCAGCAGGTTTCAGGGTTTCCCTTGATTTTCTTTGCTTAGATTCCTGAGCGTCAGGACCCTATCTCAAAAATGACAAACTGCAAACACCTCGATAAAACCCTTTCCATGAAATTTTACCTGTTTTAAAAATTGACCCAGACGGGTCGACTTGAATTTGAATTTTAACATGCCCATTAGATTCATTTACAGGGCACTATGAGTGTTGCGTGCTTTTTTCTTTCTTTCTTCTGTCTTTCCTAGAGTACACTGGAATGGAGGAAATGGTGGATTAACAAACTTTAGAATATGGATTACAACCAGTGCCGTGTTAAATTCTACTCTTAAATTAGAAGTGATGAAACAAAAGAATCCTTTTCTCTCTGGTCTCTACCTGAGAGGCAGGCATTAGATGAAACTAACTGGCAAGGTGTACAGTAATGGGAAGCTCTGTGTATGGCATAGTACTGCTATACTATGCATTAGCACAAAAACTGACAGACACAGTGCAGCAAATGTTGTGATTCTATTGGAAACCATAGGGCTATGGTTCCTGTCTGTAAAACCAAAACACCAAATTGGCAGTCTTGGAGTCAATGTTGATTCACAGCGATCCTATAGAACAGTGTAGAACTGCTCCTTAGGGTTCCTCAGACTATAAATCTTTACAGAAACAGACAACCTCATCTTTCTCCCTCGAGTGTAACTGGTGGGTTTGATTCGCCCACATTTCTGTTAACTGACCAACACTTGAACGGTTCACTGCCAGGATTTCTTCTTTGCTTGTCTGTAGTTCAGGATCTTACTCACTACCCCCCACCCTACCCAGTGACACTAAAACAAAAAATTGAGACTTAAAAATTTGACATGTCTTAGTTCACTCTCTGTGGTGGTGATAGGAGCGGCAGGTGGCTGTTGCTGGGCTGAGACTAATGAAGAGGACCATTCCTCTAGGATGAGAGTTGATGGCCTCTTCTCATAGGCTCTTCATTTTACATGCATGTAAGTGTGTAATATGTGTAAGATGAAAATGCTGTATTGAAGTAGAGCTAGAGGCATTTTCAACATCCAAAAGTGGAGTTTTGGGCAGGCTAGTACAGGGGGTAAAAATAGTCATCTGCAATTGAGCTTTGACCTCCATACAGTGGGGACCTCCATGTCATTCAAATGACGGCCATGTTTAGATGTATGTAACATACTCACTCACTGCTCAGATGATGCTAATTTGGCTGACTGTGATGCCTGATTTTTCTCTTCTTTCTGCCTCCATTGTTGTTGTATCTGTCATGCCCCTAGATTTTCTAGGACACTGTATTTCTTGAATATATACACGTTTTCCATTAGAAAATGTTGAGCTGTGGGTCATAGTCTGCCATCACCTGCCATCACCTCCAATATTACCCTTTCCCCCATGATCAACTTAGATTAATCCGTTTTGTCTTTTTTTTTTTTCCCATTAAAAAATAGGAATTTCCTAATACTTAGCTAGTAAAGGTTGAACCTGTGAAGTGTTGCTATATTAATACAACTTCTGGGATTAGCACTGGACTGATAACTGCAAGATCACCTATTCAAACACACTAGCTGCTCCTCAGAAACCCTGGACATGGTCGCTATGAGTTGGAATCGACTGACTCCACAGTGCTTGACAGCAGCAATAGCAGCTGTCACTCCTGGTTGCTAGATCAGCACCAGCTTACCATCACTCTAGGTTGTGGTGCTGCAGGAAAAGCACTGGACTGCTAACCACAAGGTCAGCAGTTCAAATACACCAGTCACTCCTTACAAACCCTGTACAGTGTTGCTTTGAGTCAGAAATGACTCAGCGGCACTTAACAACAACAACAATCATCACTCTAATTGTTTTGTTTGCTTAACAATCTTTTTTTTTTTTTTTTCCTTCCTTGCTATTCACTTTCAGCAGACCTACTCCAATGAAGTCCATTGTGTTGAAGAAATTTTGAAGGTAAGTTTGTTATTACTGTTTCTCATTTATAAAAATATTAAATCCATTGATCCCTGGCGTCACACTTTAGGATATACACTGGACTCATAACTGAAAAGTTAGCAGTTCAAAACCACCAGTCACTTTCAGAAACTCTTAAGAGGGTCCTTATGAGTTGTAATCGACTCAGGAACTCAACAAAACAATATTTCCATTTGGGTCCTAGTGTGGTACTGTAGGATAAGCACTGAACTGCAAACTACCAAAACTACAAGGCTGGCAGTTCACACCCACCAGCTGCTCTTAGAAACACTACACAGGTTTTATAGGAGTTGGAACCCGCTCGACAGCAACAACATAATCACTTACTTTCTCTACTAAACAGTGTTTTTCCTCATAACCCCAAGGCAAAATAAACAGATAGTGAAAAAGTCTTAGACGTTTCTGAATATCCTGACAGATTTTCCAATTAGAATGAAGACTATAAACTGCAAGGCGTTTAGACCAGAGTTTTTCTGACATCTCCCATAAGTTTTTCTGCTGTTCATAAAGATGCAGTAGAGTTGCTCACTTCTCAAGAGCCGGAAGCTCCCTGTATTGAGGTAGTGCTGATGGCACTAAGGTGTTAAGTACCCTCATAGATTCTGACTCATAGTGACTCTGTGTACAGCATTTCCAAGGAGCAGCTGGGGAGCTTGAACTAACTACCTTGTGGTTCAAACCGACCTTGTAATCCAAGTAGTGCTTGATTTATGCAACTCTTGGTGTTTCACAAGTGATGCTTCATATAGCCTCTTCTTCAGTGAGACACTGTGCATTTTTAATGAGATAAAAAGAGAAATAGTGGAAATAGACCTACCTTGAATGATTACTTTTTGTTTCTTGAGACTATGTCATGAGTATTTTTGTCCTTCAGCAAATATGACATTGACTACGTATTCCGTTTGTTTAATTTTTTCTCAGCACAAGGATGACAAATTCCTTCTAGAATTTAGTTCCCAGGAAGAGGAGGCCACAGTGCTCCTCAAGAACTGGCAAGCTTTCTTTTGACCAGAGAAGAATTATATAAACCATCGTGTTTCCTATTTTTGGCTTTAATTTCTAGGAAATCTGGAGCTAAATAATTGTTCATGAATAGTGATTATAATAACTGAGGATTTTGTATTCCGTCTCTATAGCTTTTGATTTTCTTCCATGTCAGTTTTAATGATAGACGTATCTTTATTGGAAACTTCCTTGACCTCTCTTGGAATTAAGAGAAACATGACAAACACGCTTATTAACTGGAATCTCTACTGCTCAATTTTTCCTCAAACTATGTTTACCCAATATTTTTTTTTAATTTTTCAATGTCAAATGTTAAGTAATGGTGGTTTTTAAACCATTAGTTAAGTGAATTCATTATTATACAGAGAAAAGTTATCTAGATGAATATTTGGAAAACATTCAGTGAGACATTTTTCCATCATTTGTGTTTTGTTTCATCTTGTATTTAAGATTCTCCTAGGAGAGGGGGAAAATTCCTCTGAGAAAACATACTTTGAACTGCTAAATTTGAGGAATTTTTGTCAACCAGCTAATGAAACCAATAATAGACAAGCTAAAAAGGAGCTCTGGTAGTGTAGTGGTTACAAATTGGACTGCAAGCCTCAAGATCAGCAGTTCAAAACTACCAGCTGTTCCACGGGAGAAAGATGAGGCTTTCTGCTCCCGTACAGATTTACAGTCTTGGAAAACCCTGTACAAGGTCGCTATGAGTCAGAACCGACTCCACGGCACATAACCAAAACCAACCAAACTTAGATTAAGGTTTTATTCCCTCCTTTCCTCCATCTGTTTCTGAAATTCTTCAATACAGTCAGCCATAAGAATGATAAATGTCTTAGTTATAAAATATGGCCTTAGCATTTTTTTTCTGTGTGATGTGTTCTATGACTATGCCAAATGTAAATGCAACAATATATATTTGTTCTCTGTGTGCATCAATGCTTTTTTAGGTTTCAGTGTATATTAATATGAAACGTCACATCCTTTATTTAGGAAGATGGTTATGAGAGCATCAGACCAGCATTTTTAGGTTAATGAATTCATTCATCTTACCCAACAGCAGCTTCATGAGTTCTTGCGTACCTTGTGAGTACATAGTTAATGCAAAGTAAAAGATATATATTTTACTTTAGAAATTATAGGTAAGGACAATGTGTAATGGACACTCAGAATCTGCTCTGCTCTCTGCCTGTCTTCTACTCAGTTAAGTCAGGTGTTCTCCCAGGGCATCATTTTCCTCATCAGTTAAAAAAAGACACTGGACTAGTGGATGACCTCTAGAGTCCATTCAAGCTCACACCCTCGTCCTCTGATGCTGATCCAGATGCTTTCTTTGGCCTCATAGCTCCTGTCCTTATCTTATACCAGCGGTTTAGGAAGATTACCAGGAATCCAAACACAAATCTTTCTCATAGGCAATGAGAGTACATCCCTAACAGAGACAATTAATTAGAGAGAAGATAACATGTGGTTCTCGGGGGGAAATATGAAGTTACTGTAACAGCAGGGAAGTGGTGACCCGTAACTTCTACAGGCTGATGAGATAAGAAGATAGCATTGAGACTCTGCTGGAGACCTGGAATTGCCATGTACTATGGTCCAGAATCGAGAACACACCACCACCACCACATGTGCATCATCGAAGCATTTTACATACTTAGCCTTAACAACGCTTTGAAAAATACGTGGTGCACTGGACTACTAGCCAAAAGATTGGTGGTTTGAACTTACTTTGAAGACAAGCCTGGTGACCTCCTTCTAAAAAGTCACAGCCTTGCAAAAATCCCTTTGGAGCACTTTTAACTCTGCACACATGGTGCTATGAGTCAGAATCTACTCGATAGCAAATAACAGCAACCATCCATCCATGACAGAGAACTGGGGGGTTGGGGGGGGGTGTAAAGGATAATGTTCTTACCTGCTACCTGTGAAAGGTTACAGGTCCAGTCAGCTCAGAGACATGTCAGAAGAAAGGCTTGACAATCTACTTCCAATACAGCAGCCATCAAAAACCCTATGAAGCATAGTTCTACTGAGACACATCTGCGGTTGCCTTGAGTTGGCATCAGATTAACAGCAACTGGTTATAACATTTTCCTTAGACTGACTTGACTATTAAATAGAGTTAGGAATTCAGGACTGCACAACTATTTTCTTCCCGTTATATTTTAGTGCAGGATTCCTGTTTTGTACTAAACCAAGTAGATGAGAATCCATAGACAAGAGCATGATTTCACTTGTAGCAAAAGTTCCACAAGAAGGCCAACATCTGTTTTTTGGTTGTCACTGTGCCACATCGTTTTTGTCTATCCTGAACTCTAGCAGCGTGGTAGGAGAAAAAGGACGAGTTGGCAGTGGAAGTACTTACCTAGAGAGACATCTGTCTCCAGTCTCCAGAGGACATTTCTGTGGTAATAGAAAGGCTGGTCATCACTTTGAAATGTTGTAATATAAAATGTGTTGCACATATGTATGCCATGTATAAACAAAGAAGCTCCAAGGAGTTCATGGAAAAATTCCATTATCTCTTTTATTTGTAAGTCCCCTCTTACATGCATGATCTCCTGTGTCTGCATGAGTCTTCATGTTACACATGATCTGGGGTCACCAGTTTGCTGGTAGAAAGCTGTTCTTGAAGCTGCTTTGTCAGGCTGGGAATGGACTTCTTTCTTTTAGACTCAGTCATTGGTTTCTTTGGGACAGTGTGGTGTGGGGGTAGCATGAGACTTGATCCAGTTAATTTAGACCTCAGTAAAATAAAGGGGTTAGAGTTCATGATCTCTAGTGCTGTGTTAACTCTTTTCTTTACTCCCCCCCAAATTAATAAGTATGTTTGTATATGTATTTGCAATTAGACTTTCTTTACCTGACATGTCTGTTTTCTACTGTTTCTTAGTAAAGCAAAATAAAATACATGAGCTTTCTTAGGGGAAAAAAATGAACACATGTCAAGATGCATAGATTAATTTGAAAATCTTAGAAATTTTGTGTTTAACCAAGAAAATAGTGAAGAAAAACGAATCTCTATTCATTGAAAGGGAAAGTCGTTCTTCAAGGCTCTCTCCCACCAAAAAGTTCTTATGTGCTAATAGCTTGTATCAGGGTAGGGTCAAATCCATTAAAACTCTCCCAAGTGGAACAAGTGACCTGAATTACTTGTTTGCTCAAGTTAAACAGGAAGGTTCTTCTTCCTTTGAACTTAAATAATTCCAGGAAATGCAATAAAAGAAGCTGAGGGAAAAAGAAAGCGTTGAGTACAGAGCGCTTGTCCAGCACAGTTACATCAACTCTGGGAACACCTATTACGGTTCATGTGCATTTTAGTATTCAGAGTGTGTTAAAAACCTGTCATGTTCTAAAGTTCTTGCTTTTCTTTGAGCTGATGATTTCAGTTACATAACTCAAAAATCTTCAGCTTTTGAGTATATAGCTCATTAAGTTTGAGAAAAAGTAAATGAAATACCCTTTTAAATTTACGTTTCATTTACCATCAGTCCCATTCTACAGTAAATTTGTAAAGTTAAATTAAGCAGCAATAAATGTTCAATTGATAATTTACCTTGTCTTCCCTCTCAAATCTCTTTTCAGGAAATGACCCATTCATGGCCTCCTCCTTTGACAGCAATACATACGCCTAGTACAGCTGAGCCATCTAAATTTCCTTTTCCCACCAAGGTAATTCCCTAAAATTACAGCAGACGTGAAAAAGTCTGAGATATTGTTGTGGGCCACATCAATAAATTACTATCTTGTTGAATTCTTTAGAGATTAGGTTAAAATTGCAACTAACTTAACTTCTAAGGTACTTCATAATGCTGTCAAACACTTGTATATCCAGATTGTTAGTGTAAAGCGTGTTGTGTTTTCATAGGGCTTCATAGCTTATGAAAACACTCCGGCCAGTAAATTATCTCGCTTGAGCATGCTTTAGAGTTGGACTCCTGGTGTGGTGCTATAGGATAAACATTGGACCGCAAAGTTGGTGTGCACCTCATGGTCAGCAGTTCAAACCCACCAATCACTCCGTGGAAAACCCTATTTAGCATCGCTATGAGTCAGGACTGACTCGGCGGCATTTAACAACAACTTTAAAGTTAGGAAAACTGAGACACCGTAAAGTTAGGTTATCTGATCCCTATTTCAGAGTTTAGATATATACATAAAGCAGTTGCCTGTTGAGTCATTCTGACTCAGGGCAATATCATGTGTGTCAGAGTAGACTAATGCTCCATAGTGTTTTCAGTGCCTGGTTTTTCAAAATTTGATTGCTATGCTACGCCTCTCTTCCAGTGTTTCTCCAGGTGGACTTGAACCTCTAACCTCATGGTTAACAGCTGAGCATTTTAATTGTTTTACGTTTGCCATCATGATGTTAATAATAAGCAAATAAATTGCTGACGTGTTTGTTTATTATATAGTACGGTATTTGTAAACATTATATTAAAACACTGTCATATTCCTTTTGGGAGTTTGTACTTTTGGATACAGTTGGTTTGAACTGCAAGATTGGTGGTTCAAGCTCACCAGTTGCTCCTTGGAAACCCTCTAGAGGGTCGCTATGGGTCCTAACTAACTCAACGGCATTTAACAACAGCAAATTCTGGATAATCATCAAAATTTAGACATCTCATCTTCATATCTGTGTTTCCTCCCTCCCGGCTTATTGAATGCACATCGTTAATATACTTATTCCTTTCCATGATGTTTTCTATGCAAACTCTAATTTGCCAGAAAGATATTTTATGCATTTTCTAATGATACTTTAAAGTTAAGGGGAAAAATAAAGTGATTCATCATTACTAGTGTTAAAGTAAAGCATTAAGCTGCAAAAATGTCTGCTTACTGCTAAAAGAAAAATGAACTCTGTGAAACAATAGAAAAAAATAAAGGCTGCTTTATGTCAGAATTACACGTCAGTGTTTTTACCCTATGTTGAAATGCATCAAAAAATGATATTGATGAATGAAAAGAGAGTGATAGGACCTTTACTGTTTATCCAAATGCTAATTGTGGAAACTATCTGCAGGTTGTATGTGTATGCTCTGTGCCATTTTCCCCATTTTTTAATGTAGTCTAACATTTCATGAACCTGTCTTTTCAGTGCTAAAAGCTTTACAGTAAAAGTCTATTTCGATAATTGGAGATTTTTATTTTTACTTTTAGGATTCCCAGCACATCAGTTCTGCAACCCAAAACCAAAGTAAGTACATATCTGGAACTGATTATTGTATTTGAGAACAAAGCAGAACTATTATTGTTTTAATATGAAGACATTAATTTACTTTTTTTGAAAGCCCCAAAAGAAACGAGGCCTTTTCATGTTGCAAGCATGGGAAGGGGGAAACAAACACATTTTCTCTGGTAGAATTTCAGATCGTTAAAAAAAAGATGATGTAAATAAAACCAGGTATTGGCCTATCCCAGAGTATATGTCTTTGAATGGGGGCTCTGGAAGTACCATAACTCAGGAATTGTATGTGACAGTGGATTCTATTTTCTTCACTGATCTTACAAGTACTTGGGTTTAGGGGTTCTGCCCTGAGGGAAATGTTGTGACTTTATATGTCAGTGTTTGTGTCTATCTTTGCAAAATTCAGCTGCCTAATAAGTAAAACCAGTCTTGGTGTCGGTGTTTTGAGAATGGTCTGGAAAGACTTACTGGCTGTAATCATACTCCTGGCCTAGCTTTCTAGCCAGGGGTGGGGGTGGTTAAAAATATCACATGAGAGCTGCTGCCACCGTGAGGTTAAAGTGATTAATTGCATGTACACAAGAGCTTCCACAAGACATTATGGAGAAGGCCACTCACCCCTGCCTAAAAGACACCCATGTTTTCATTCCACTTCGTCTGGACTCAGGTCCCAATTAATAGCATACCTATAAAAATACACCAGGCTCCCAATCTGTTTGTTGCCTCCATACTTAACATTTCCTGTTCCATTCTAGGGAGCAAGACCAGACTTCTATTGCTGAGGACTTGCTAATTTATGTTCCTATCTCAACCATTGGTAGCTATCTCACTACCCAATTAACTGTCATAACTTTTCATCCTGGCCTTGCAAGTCTTCTAAAACTTGACCTGGATCCACCCTGTCTCTCAGCACTCTTAGATTCTGCACCCTAGCTTTACCTTTCTGAATCTCTGCCATTTCAACTGCTCCCTCTTGACGACCTTAATTGACACTGCCTTTGGTCTAGAAGGCTTTTCTCCTCTTTCAGTACGCATTACTTGATTCTGTTCCTTCTCTAATTTGTCATGTTTGGTCATTAACTATAAAGTCACCATTCTCTAGAGTCCCAGTACAGTTTGTATGATTGATTTGAGTACTTATCACACACTGTCTGGGATGGTGAGTATTTTTGTTTCATGCCCTTCATTGAAGATAAACCAAATGCTTTGAACGTATTAGTATCCCCATCTGTGTAGCCCTGGTGTGGCGTTGTGGTTTAATGCACCACACTGCAAAGCCATTTGAACTGCAGGGTCGGTCGGCAGTTCAAGCTCACCAGCTGCTCCTCTGAAACCCTATACAGGGTTGCTATGGGTCAGAATTGACTCAGTAGCACTTAACAACAACAACAGCAGCAGGCAGTCTGTAAAAGGAGTGCTGAGGGCACAGTGGACTGCTAACCACAAGGTTGGCACTTCAAACTCACCAGCCATTCTGTGGGAGAAAGGTGAAGCTTTCTGTTCCCGTAACAATTTACAGTTCTGGAAACAGTGTAAATAATTGCTATGAGTCAGAATTAACTGGATGGCACCAAACAGCAACAGTAGCAATAGCTGTTGAATACAAGGAATCCCTGGGAAACAAATGAGATGTATTCCTAACTGTGTCTTTAAGAAGTTACAGGTCCCTAGGAACAGGTGCATACGGTTCTTGTTTAACCTTACTTTACTGCAAGAAAAAGCACAAAGTCTTTTTAATGATTTTAAAGCTGCACGTGCAGCAAGTGAAGGTGATTGTGATGAATTTACTGAGTAGATGTAAGTATTGGTTCAGTCTTTTCAAACAAAGTGAGGGCTTCAAAACTGGCAGTGCCTTACTCGAAGATGGCAGTTGACCATGCTACTTTGAACGTGTGTGACTCTGGGTAGTAATCCATCCTCACCCACCACGCTCTTCAAAGGACTCACTGTGCTCATTCCAGGGCCTAGACTTACAGTTTTTCCTTTTCCAGTTCCTATGACAAATCAGCTAAATTGTGAAAACTTGGGTTGGTTCCTGTTTCACCCTGTTGGCCATGAGAGAACCCATTTGAAGGCCTGCACTAGAGGACAAGTAGGAGTTGTACCTAAGTTGACTGTCTGTAGCCCAGGGTCGGCCTGTAAATGACTGCGATATGGGAGATTGTCTATCTGATGGATAGGCGGCAGGCAGTGGACCATTTGCCAAGGGCAGAGGCTGTTGAGAGTGTGAAAGCAAATCCCTGGCCACTGTTGTGAGTCGATTCTGAATCATAGCAATTCTGCAAATTGTTTCTGAGGAGCATCTGGTGGGTTTGAACCATAGACCTTGTGGCTAGCAGTCCAGTGCTATCCTACAGCACCATACCAGGACCCCCAAATCACTTAAGTTGTTCAAGTGCCATCGAGTTGATTCCAACTCATAGTGACCCTGTGCTTAGTTAGTATTCCAGTGCTTATCCTTAATCTTGTGGTTAGCAATCCAGTGCTGATCCTAGAGCACCACACCAAAACTCCAAATGACTGATTTTTTGTTGTGGTTGTTAAGTGCTGTTGAGTTGTTTCTGATCCATAATGACCCTGAATTGAGTTTCTGAGGAGCAGCTGGTGAGCTTGAACCCCCGACCATGCAGTTCTAAAGGGCTTTGCAGTCTGGCGCATTAACCCACACGCCACACCTAGGTGAAGTTAAATCAGGTGGCTGACAGCAGCGTTGGCATAGTGTTTCTATATGCATCACCATCGGCTGGCACCAGAAAAGTATCCAACACAAAGGAAAGTTCCTGGCAATGTGATGTCCGACAAATTGCAAGCAATGCTAGTCACGTCTTAAAATGTACTATATAAGGAGACAGTGGTAAATTTGATGATGGCTCTTTGATAGAGAGACTAGAATGATTCGTTTTGGGGAGGGGGAAGAGAGCTCTAGAGTGTCTACCTCACTCGTTACATAGCATTGCTTTTCAAAATTTTGTTTATTAAGCATTTTGCAATTTTGATCCAACCCTCTCTCTATATGTAACATAACTTATTGTGTAATGGTGAGATTATGTCAAGTACTGTGGAGAACCCTCTGGTTGACAGAATTAAGTATACTGTTTAAGTGGAAAAGGTGAAGGAAAGAGCAAAAAAGGGAACTTAGCTAACGATCTCAGAAATATGTGGTATTAGGCAGCTCTGATAATTTTCCTCTCTTCCCACAGAACAACATGCTACATCTTCAAAAACCCATGCTAATTCTCAGCAGGGAACATCGTAAGTAAAATGTTTTTGTTTATTCAGAGTTTATAGTATGAGATTGTAATTTCCTATGTAAATCTATTTCTTAGGAGGTTTTCTGTCCCCCTTTGCTCCCCTCCCCCCCGTGTTGTGTAAAGTAATGCCATTCATAAAATATTGTTGCATTGTAATGGGAGAAATGATTACATATGTATTTGTGTAATGTTCTCTTGTTGAAGTCTTATATGTCGTAAGAAAAGCTTAATATGGGGGTTATAAAAAGTTAGGAAATTGTGCTATTATTTACATATTAATTTTAATTAATAGAAGGCTTTGGCTCTGTAAATAATTTCCATCTCCAATGGTTTTGGTTTCTGGAAATTTATTTGGGGGAATGTGTGCTTTTTAAGGTTTTCCTAACATTTTTATGGCCTACTTTTACTTGATGAAGAGTTATTCCTATTGCCCAGCTGTTCTTTATTAAGGCCAAGCAATTCCAGGTATATTTTGGGTTTTTGGAACATTTTAAAGATTTTGAAGTCAGCATTTTGACCTAATTTATCTTTTCTTGTTGGTATTGAACTACTATTCCTTTGCATACAATCTGAAGTGGTTTTTAGGAACGAAATGAAGAGGCTTTTCTCTCCTTCGGTCTGACTAGCAAACACTGAATTGCTGTCTCTGGGGAGTTCCATTTCCAGTTTTCAGCTTAATTTTCTAGGTACAATATTTGTTCTGTGTATTTTGCAGGTGGGGCTGTCCTGTGGACTATGTATTTAAAAAAAAAAAAAAACTATAATCAAGTCAAATAAATCATCTATTATATTTCCTAATTCTGATTGGATGTGATCAAACTGGGTTAAATCACTCTTCCCATGTCCCAGTTCCTTCATGTAATTTGTTTTTGTCTCTCCATAGCGAAGTGGGGGTGGGGAGAGGAAAGAATATCATAAAATGGTTTTGTGTGTGTGTGTAGTTGAAAGGACACATTTTAAAATATGTGTGACAAAATGAAATTTTATATGGTACTGGTATATGATTTTTTTGTTTGTTTGTTTGCTTTTAATGCCTTTTATTAGGGTTAAAAAAATAAATAACCTTGGTCAATTAGCTCCTTTTTTTAATTTTATTTTTTGCTTTCAACTTTTAAGTGGCTCCTGAATTTTAAAAGTCAGTTAATCACTTTGTTGCAATATACATTTGAAGCAAGGAGGGTTTATTAAACCAAGTGATAATTGCTAGTAAGTAGTAGAAACTACAGGTCCGAGAACCATCATTGAAGGAATTCTGTGTAAGCTCTGTAACTTTTTGTAGCAGTGTCTTTTGTTCCTTGTGCTTCTTTGTAATGGTGGGTAGGCCACGAAAGGCCAAGTTACTGCCTTTGGAGCAATGAAAGGTGGGGATTGAAGAGCATGCATCCCACTTTGACAGTAAGATCAGAAAGGAGGAGATCAACTAGCAGAGTAGATCCCCAGACTGCAGACCTCTGACTTACATTCAGTCCTTGATGCATGTTTGCCCTCACTTTGACATGATTGAGCTAACATCTGTTTCCAACACATTCTTCATCAAAGTCCCCTTCACTTGCTGCATATGCAGCTTTTAAATTGTTGAAAAGACTTCCAGCCTTTTTCTTGTTCTAATCAAGAGAAATCCATGGGCATCAAGCCTGTTCCACTCATAACAACCCTGTAGGATAAAGTAGAATTGCCTCCTAAGGCTATAAATCTTTACAGCAGCGGACTGTCACACCTTTGTTTTGCAGAGCAGTTGGTGGGTTCTGCTACTAAACACTGTGCTGGAGATAGCTGTTCATCTTGTACAAATTTAGCTTCACGACACACTTAGGAACTGATCTCCATCATAAGCTAGGAATGTCCAGTGCCCTAGAGTTGGTTCCAGCTCATAGTGACCCTGTATAAGGTTTGCAATGAGTGGCTGGTGAGCTTGAACAGCTGACCTTGTGGTTCAAACCGACCTTGTAGTCCAGCACATTAACCCACAGTACCACACCAGGACTCTTAGGAAGGAAAAAGCAGCTATGTCTCTGGGCTAGTAAAGGTTAAAGGAAGAAAGGCACGTGGTGATGGGGTCTGATCTAGTCCTGAGACAGTTTCAGACTGAGTAGGCAAAAGTCCTGCCCTACCACTCCAAGTTTGATCAGGTTTTTCAAGTCTGTGTAGTAGATAGAGACTTACACTATTGTAGTTACTAAATTCTTTCCTACGTTTTGTTTACTTTGTGGTTGAGACTATACTCAGCAGAACACATACCAGCAGTATAATTTTGTGCCATTGATGGCATTCTTTGACTTGTGCTGCCATCTTCACCTTCCTTTCCTGAGTGGTTCTTTCTCTATTCTCTGGTAGCATAGTGGTTACGAATTGGGCTGTGAACCTCACGGTCAGCAGTTCGAAACTACCAGATGTTCCGCTGGAGAAAGATGAGGCTTTCTGCTCCTGTAAAGATTTACAGCCTTGGAAACCCTATGCAGGGTCACTATGAGTTGGAACTGACTCCACAGTACTTAACAACAACAACAACAAGCCCCCTAAGATTCCTGTCCAATCTCTTGAGTTGCTCTTGTCAGTGTGATCCCCAATGCAGTTGGTCCTAGAGTGCTAATGTGGGTCTGTAGGGTAAGTACAAGATTGGCAGGTGAAACTCACCAGCCAGTCCTAGGAAACCCTATACAGGATCCCTGTAAATTGGAACCGCCTCAACAGCACTTAACACCAGCAGTAGTTAATCCCTGAGCATCACAGGTTTTAACTGTACAGGCCCACTTACAGCATTTTAAGAGAATACTCCCATCGCTTGAGCTCACTGCATTATGAACAGGGGAGTGGGAGGTGGGGGCTTCGTGCAAGTCATTCCCATGTTGGTAAGGGCTCAGCCATAATTATATGCAGATTTTCAACTGTGCCAGGGATTCACAACTAGTATCCCTTTATAATTACTGGTGATTGGGATGCAAAGATTAAGAAGCAAAGAGGAAGGACCAGTGGTTGGAAAATATGTCCTTGATGATACAAGAGATGCTGGAGATCACGTGATTGAATTTTTGCAAGACTAGTGACTTCTTCATTGCCAGTACCTTTTTTTTTTTTTTTTTGAATTTTAAATAATATGTGCATGGCATTAAATGAATATTTTGGACATTTTTTTTTTTTTTTTTGAATTTTAAGAGCAGCTTTCTTTTTCCTGTGACAGGTGCGTTTTCCTCACTTAACGAGCAGATCAGGATAATTTTAATTGACACATTATTTGAAAGCAAGTAAACCCTCCTAATGAAGTTTATTTCCAAAGTACTGAAAATAATTTCTTTTATTTGTTTATGTTATTCCAATACCTTTTTAAAACAACATAAAAGGCAAGCTAATATACATGTAACTCACCAGTTGGAATACATGGAAATCAAATTGACTACATACATCTGTGGAAAGAGATGGTGGAAAAGCTCCATTTCATCAATCAAAACAAAGTCAAGGGTAGACTGTGGAGCAGACCATGAATTACTCATATGAAAGTTCAGTCTGAAGCTGAAAACAATTAAAACAAGTCCCATGAGAGCCTTGAATACATCCCACCTGAATTTAGAGATCATCCAAAGAACATATTTAATGCATTAGGCACTAATGACCGAAGACCAGAAGAGTTGTGGGATGACATCAAGAACATCATATAGGAAGAAAGCAAATGGTCATAAAAAAAAAAAAGGCAGGAAAGAAAGAAAAGATCAAAGTGTGGGTATCAGAAGAGCCTCTGAAGTATGCTTTCCAGTGTAGAGATGCTAAAGTGAATGAAGGCAATGTGGAAATAGAAGAGCTGAACAGACCATTTCAAAGGGCAGCTCAAGAAGACAGAATCAGGTATTGTAATGAGATGTGCAAAGCCATGCAGTTAGAAAAGCAAAAGGAAAGAAAGAACACAACGTGTCTCAAATCAAAGGAAAAAATTCAAACCTCAACTTGTTATTTTGAAGGATTCTATGGGCAAAATATGGCGCTGTAGCAGACGCGCTCCATCCTAAGGTCTGTTTGAACCACAAGGCAGATGCGGGAAGACATGCCTCTTCAATTTAGAGTTGACTGTGATGATGCGAATGGAGTAAAGCCTTCGGAACCTTCATTTTCTGATGCTGCACAACTCAAAATGAAGAGAAAAAGCTGTAAACATCCATTAATAATCAGAACATGGAATTATGAAGTATAAATCGAGGAAAGTTGGAAATTGGTAAAAGTGAAATGGAGCGCATAAAGATCGTTATCTTAAGCATTCCATGAGCTGAAATGGACTGGTATTGGCCATTTTGAATCTGACAATCACATATTTATTATGCCAAGAATGACAAATTGAAGAGGAATTGGCATTGCATTTATCATCAAAAACAACATAAAAATCTATCTTGAAGTACAACGCAGTCTGCACCTTCAAGGAAAACCAGTTTATTTATCAGTCAGTGTTCCGTTCTGTTGAACATAGGGTTGCCTATGAACAGCACATTTACTTAAAGGGCTTTGGGTTTTGGATATTTGTTCCTTTCCAAGGTTTGGATCTTTTGAGTTTTCAGGGCAGGAAAGGATACAGCTCATATCCTTTCTATACTTATGAACAATCCTCTTGCTCTGTGACTAGATGCAGTTTATTAGTGTCTCTTGTCCATTAAGTGCATATCAAAGGGATTGTTTTATGTTAGAAAATATTAGCTAGTTGATAATATTCCAGATTATTTATTATTGTGGTTACTACTTCTTTCTCTATTCATACCCTCCACTCTGAAATTGAAACTCCTTTATTAGATGCCCTCCCTTATTTTCCTTTCATTTGCCTCAGCATAAAAGGTAGAAATTATCCACAACAGTAGATTGAACCTGTTACTACTTATGTGGGAAGTTTTGTTGGAAATGAGAGAACTCTCTGAATGTGAAGGCTAGAATTGGGCTTATTCCTGGGATTTCATGAGAGGACATGGTTAATATTGGCTGAGAAGAATCTGATAAATTTTTAAATGAACTTGAGTTTTCAGCTTTTACTCCATGCATCACTTGTCTTTAAATACCTTAGTAAAGTACTAAGGGAGATCTATATCTGTTTATTTTAGTATCAGGTCATTACATCAGCTTATATGAAGGGGCTTCAGAAAGTTTGTGGAAAAGTAGATTTTTTTCCCCAGTAATTTTTTGAAGCCCCTTGGAAGTGTCAGTTTAAGTGTCCTAGAATAAAGTCTGAAGAATTGGCTTATTTTCTTGTAACCATGTTTAGCTTAGGAAATCTGTTTTCCTTTTTTATCTTGTCTTTAAATGTTAGCTTACGAAGGGTCTTTAAAATGTCTGAACAAATTCCATTAACTTTTAATTCCATTTTTCCCATAAACTTTTTGAAGACCCCTTGTATACTATGCCAAGGTGTTTTATTTTTTAGTTAAGTGGCAGCTGTAACTTAAATTGCTATTTGCTCACAAATATTATGAAAAGAGCTATCTGTAGAAACCACCCTAATGTGCAGTACTTTTAAATTATTTGTCATTGAGGTCGTACTCCTATTGCTCTATGTCTTATTCGTGGTCCTTTAGAAAAGAAGACACAGTCATTTGTTCTGGGCAATTGCGTCCCAACATTCATTCTATCACTGGCTGTAAGCGAACAGCCCACTTCTAATAATAATTCTCAGGACTCAGTACCAGGTACTGCTCGGAAAGATTGCACTTGATTTTTACTTCCAGTTAATCAGTTCAAGTGATTGAAAACCCAGATTAAAGAGTGTTCATGGTTATTTTAATAGCCTCAGTAGAAACTGTTTAGGTGAAGAATGTATTTATTTTCAGTAGGGGAAAAGATCGAGGTATAAAATGGAGGTGAATGAGAGGAACGAAGCTAGTTGGTTGTTAAACTAAGGAGAAAATTAAATATGTGAGATTGAGTATTAAGAATTTCCATTCTTAAGTGAAAATAAGCAAACTTTCTCTATGGTATTTTTTTCAGTCTGCTTGTTTCAGAATTGTAGCTGCTTGGACACATTAAACCAACATTTAGAAAACACTTAATCACCAAATGCAGAATCCTCTGCTTCCTTCATAAGCACTGGTGTTCAATGTCCTGATTCGAGCTCATCGTAGAATGATAGCCTCTTGGAATCATTGATACTCTGGAATCTAGCATGTGTTCCAGTGGACAACATTTTGTGATCTCTTGTAGACAGCATCTCTTGTAGACTTAATTTGATGGTATCCCCTACACATTCATGCTGAAAACTTGCATAGTGGTGAAGAGATATTCTGATGAGGATATGAAATAAAGCAGATTTAAAATAATTAAATGAATACTGTTAAGGTACTAAATGATTGTTCTTTCAAAATATTTACCTTGAAGCTTTTCATCCTTACTTGGCTGATGCAACCCTGGCTTGAAATACTTTGGTAATTCCTCTTTATAACAATATAATATTTCATACTTCATCTGAGGACAAAGGTTATATAGACAATAACAATAAATGTGTCAGTGCCCATTATTGTAATAGTAATGTGTTAGGTAAATTAGGTTCTGTTATGCAAAAGAGAAGTCACCCTCCTGATTATTTGATATGTTTTTTACTCAGATCACAAAATCATAATTTTCTCTGGGGTTTAGCTCCAAACAGTTTGAAGATCATTCCACAGTTGCCTGAATTCATTCATTCAGTGCATAATTACTGAACATGTATTGTGGGCCACATGTTGCTTCAGTGCTTGGGGAAACAGTGGTCAGTAAGGCAAAATCTTTGTCTTTTACCTCCTGTAATTAAATGTGGATGGCATGTAATATCACTTAACAATTCCACCTCACAAAGTAATTTCAGAAGGAATAAACGTTGTGAGGGAAATAAAGGATGATGTGATAGTGACACACTTGAAGAAGGATTTTTTAGGGTGTAGTGGTGACACTTCAGATTGGGGAGGGTTAGGTAAAGTCTCTTGGATGGGAGGTGGAGGGGGGGTTGTGCTGTGACATTTATACCTACAGACAAACTTCTAGAGTCTGACAGCAAGGCAGGGAATACTTGCCACATTTAACTGGGCTTGATTATGCTGCAGGCTCTGAAGGCATTTGAGCACATTATGGAGTAATTTAAGCCTTATTTATTTGTTTGTTTTTAAGTCTTATTATAAATGGTATCTTGCAATTGACTACAGTAAGTCACCCTAGACTAACTTTAGCATGGATTAAAAGATTGGTAAAATACCATGTTTTGATAAAACTTTGTTGTTGTTAGGTGCCATCGAGTTGGTACCAACCCATAGCGACCTTATGCACAGCAGAACGAAACACTACACTGCCTGATCCTGGGCCAACCTCACTACTGGTGCCACGCTTGAGTCCGTCGATGCTGCAGCTTGGCTAATCCATCTCATTGGGGGGGTCTTCCTCTTTTTCTCTGGCTGTCTACCTTACCAAACATGAGATCCTTAGAATATATTAAATTTTAGGGTAGCCTATACACTTCACCCACTCTGGGAAGCTGCGCTCTTAAACCAACAAGGTGGTCTGCTTTCACAAGGATTCTCTCTTCTCTCTAACCCTGCAAAGGGTGCCAAGACTCTGAGTAACCTCTTTTTCCACCATCTCACCCCCATCTCTTGCTCTCCCACTCTCCTTCCTCCATATCCATACACAAGTGCATGGTCCACTCAGGCCATGTTGGGGTTCCTTGTTTTCTATTCTTGGATCACACTGCCCCCTCCCCATCCCTGTACTGAAGTCCTTATCAGTCAGTCTTCTCTGATTGCTCTGTGAAAAAGAGCAGCCCTTGCCTGCCCTATGCCTTTTCTCTTTGATTCTTTTCCTCACCTCCATAGCACTTGCTACGAGGAGTCTTGGAGTGCAAAGTCGATTTGAACTGCAATATCAATGGTTCAAGCTCACCAGCTGCTCCTTGGAACCCCTATACAGGGTTGCTATGGGTTGGAACCAACTCAATGGAACTTAACAGCAACAAGCAGTAGGATATGGAACTCTTGGTGTGGCACTGTGGGTTAATGCACTGGACTGTAAAGGCAGTTTGAACCTCAAGGTGAGCGTTTCAAGTTCACCAACTGCTCCTTGGAAACCTTATACAGGGTTGCTATAGGTTGAAACTGACTGGGCCAGCACTTAACAACAGCAACATAGCACTTGCTACACTTTGAGAGCATGTATAGAATAGTTTTTCATCTTCTTATAGAATGTGTCACAAGAGAAGGGTTCTCCCCCCTGGCCCCCCATTTACTACTGTATCCACAGGCACTGAAATTAAATAAAGAAGGGAAACTTCTACAAGTAAACTTGATTCAATACCTATCATTGTTGTTGAGTGCCAGTTCCGACCCATAGCCACCCTGTACAGGGTTCCCAAAGAGTGGCTGGTGAGCTTGAACCACCGACCTTGCAGTTCAAACCAACCTTGCTATAAACAATAATTAATAGTGGGTTAAACCCTGAGCTGCTAACTGCAAGGTGGCAGCTGAAACCCACCAGCTGTTCCACAGAAGATGAGGCTGCTCCTCTAAAGACTTATAGCCGCAGAAACCTTATATGGGCAAGACAAAACCTCATTACATAGTAAATTTTGGGATTAGGAATCTACTCTATCCTGTGGGGTTTAATTACGATTTAAACTAATAAGCTTTTCTTTAAAAGATTATGTTTCTAGGCTTCTGGTGGTGGTGGTGGTGGTGGTGGTGG
Organism: Chrysochloris asiatica; assembly: GCF_000296735.1. Taxonomy (NCBI): domain Eukaryota; kingdom Metazoa; phylum Chordata; class Mammalia; order Afrosoricida; family Chrysochloridae; genus Chrysochloris; species Chrysochloris asiatica. Next base: position 7,165,402 of record NW_006408627.1, read on the forward strand.
TGTGCCAAAGAGACAGTTCCAACCCATAAGGACCCTTTAGAGTTTCTGAGGCTATAAATCTTTACAGGAGCAGAAAGCCTCACCTTTCTCTCCTTAGATCAGCTGGTAGTTTCGAACTGCTGACCTTGAGGTTCGCAGCCCAACTCAGTCACACCACCACCAGTGCTCCTTAGTGTTCTTGTACTCTGATCTTACTTGTCTCGTTGCCTTATTTGACTTCCAACGAGCTCCATTTCATTCTCAGAGTTTAAATCATCTTTTATACCTACAGCAACAATTTGTGCCAAGGCAATTTCCTCTTTCTATTTTTCAGCCCTTAATATGCTATAGATTTTGAATCAATAGTCTTTCCATGAATTTGAATTCTGCTCTCATCACCTTTTGGCGAGTTATATTACAGTTGCTTAAGACCTCCTTTTTCACAGTACATTTACAGTGTGGAGGGGACCCTGGTAGCACTGTGGTTAGGTGTTAGATTATTAAGCACAAGATCAGAGGTTCAAACCCACTAACTGCTTCTCAGGAGAAGAATGAGGTGTCTGTTCCTGGATAGATTTATAGTCTTGGAAACCCTATGTAGGGCCACTATGAGTCTGAATTGACTCAGTGGTGTGGGTTTGGTTTTGGGTTTTATAGTGTGGAGTTGTGTTCATAATTTGTAACCTCACATCATCCCCTACAAGGCATTTACACAGTCTTTATTTTTATCCTGGATTATTTAAAAAAAAAAAAAAATGTGGACAAAGCCTCGTTGTATTGTAAATTTTGGGAATTAGGAATCTGTTTTCCTGCTGACCTCATTCTCTTCCCTGCACACTCCCTCGCCCATGATATCTCCAACTTATTTTTAAGTTTGTGAGATTGTGCAAATGTATTCATTCTCACATGCTCATTAGCAGATTCTGAAGTGTTACTTTTTGTACCATTTTAAGCCCACCCAGTACCATGGTTGTGGTTTACTATTTGCAAATCACTTCTGTGTCTTTGCCTTCATTTACTCTTTGCCAGGTAAAATGCACAGCTTGATAATAAGACACGGTAAGCGAAGAAATAAGCTTATTTAGATAATCTTTGGTTTCTGATTTCAAAGTTACAGAACACTACCAGTGAGCACTATGAGCAAGCCCAACACTGGAGGATGAAAGAGAAATACACACAGTAACAATCGGGCTCTGACACACTGGAAGGTGTTAGCCAGAACCTGAACATGGCTCTTTAAACTTTGCTAGAACAGCCACCTGAAGAATGCATTTGCACAAAGGGCTTTGAGGATTGTTTTCAACCTTAACCTGAAAAAGTTTCCCTAGCCAATCATGTGAAATGTGGTTAAAACCTACAAGGCAGTTCAAAGAGTTGCTCTACCTGATCTACTGTTGATCGGTGCCAAATTAGGCCAGATGGTGTGGCAAGTCTTTGAAATAACTTGGAGTTTAGAAATTTAGTTATTTGACCAGTTTTAAAAGTATATGTGATTATTCTAAAGGTACCTTATTTGCTTAAGGGAAAAATGATGTGTTCATTTTATTCCAGTGCAGGAGAGTTGGTTTGTTGCTGTTATTAAATGTCACCAAGTCACTTCCGGCTATAGCTAACCCTCTTTATGGTTTCCAAGGCTGTCAATCTTTGTGGAAGCAAAAATCCTCAGCTATTCTCCCACAGTGCAGCTGGTGGCTTGAGCCTGTGGTTCCCAGTCCAGTGCATATCCTACAGACCCACCACACTCCCCTTAGTTGGCTTGTTGTTGTTGTTATTGTGAAGTGCCATTGAGTCGGTTCTGACCCATAGCAACCCTGTGTAGGGTTTCCGAGGAACAGCTGGTGAGCTTGAACTGCTGACCTTGCAGTTCAAATGGCTTTGCAGTCTGGCACATTAACCCACAGTGCCACACCAGCCTCAAATGCGATTGTTTGCAAAACAATCAGGGAACTTCAGCAGCATTTCTTGTAAAACGTTCCTTTGTATTTGAAAAGAAAAATCTTTACCTGTCACAACCATGTATCCTCAGCCAGAATGGCATTAATGATTTACATAGACATGACTTAGTTATGGTTTGGAAGTAACCATTTTTCTTAGTATAACTGTGATACATATTTAATATAAAAAATTTAGATAACCCCCACCTCCTTCCATATACATCACTAATAACGTACTGGCTGGCTTATGTTAACTCGCCCACTTCTGGCCGTAAAATAAACCATGGTTTCTGTGCTTACTGTTGGCAGATATGGACAGTATACCCATGTCTGATGATTCAGGTGTCAGAGATTTTTTTAAAAGGCTTCAAAAAGTTCAGGGGAAAATTTCACAACCATTCAATTCTATTTTTTTCCTGAACGTTTGGAAGCTCTACTATATAAATACGTCTTTACTAAATAAAATATACCTGGGAATTTTTTTCCTTAACTTTTTTTTTAAGTTTTTATTGTGAATTATGTCATAGTTTACAAGGGAGAACACCAGCTTTACATTCATCCTATCATATTTCATTGCATTGCAATGATTACAGCCCCCTCCATACATCATCAAAGGGTACACCCACAACCCTGCCCACCAGTCATCAGCACACAGACCACCTCCCTCCTTAAGTCTAGAGTCCTCAGCGGCTCCATCTCGCCACGTTATCGTCTCTGCCTCCATCTCTGGCATCATTGCTTCTCTGGGTAGGGTCCTGCACTCTGCTTTTCTCCTTTGATGGTCCTAGGGACCTCTGCTCCTGGACTGCAAAGTCAATCACTCCCCTCCTTTTGTTACAAAACGTCTACCTTTACATTTCCAACCCTCAAAGTCAATCACTCCCCTCCTTTTGTTACAAAACATCTACCTTTATATTTCCAACCCTCATAGTCAGTCCTGATAGCAATTATTCACTATTGTACCATAAGAGTGTTATCCCCATCTCCTTTCATTAGCCCCGTCCACACAGATTGTAAACCACTCAGTGGAGATTCTACCTTCCCCCGAACCCTCTGGAACTAGATTCCCTCTTGAAAGCTTGTAAGCCGTTATTTCTTGGCTTTGTTGCCCACCATTTTGTGTAGGTAATGTCTAAGTTGCCCATCCCTGTCAACCCTGTGTATGGAGGACGTGGGAATGATCCTTGCTGTAAAGATTTATTGCCTCTTTTAAGCTACTACATCCATAAGTATAGGTCAAGTTCATCAAATTGTAGCAGATTACTCTTTTTTTCCCCTCTTCTTTCTTCTAGTTGAGTTCTGATCATCCAGCCATTGAAGCCTAGTCAAGTGGGTACTATCTGCAAGTATGGCTGTTCTTGTGCATCTCCCCTCACTTCATATCAATCAGCTGGATGCTTCATTTTCATTCTAGTCCTCTGTGGCCATGTCACTGTCTCTGGGCCCAGGAGTCCCCAGGTCATGCCCTACTGCTGGCCAACCAAGTCTCAACCTGGATTCACAGGGGTCTATTAAATGTGGTTGGACTTAGCTCAGAACTTCATTGCTATTTTTCCCTCACTTCCCCTTATCGGTGACTAACGTTGTCACCAGCCAGACAACATGCCTGTTCATGTATTCCCCTTGAGTCTTAGTCTTGGAAGGTGGGTTGCTCTGAAGGGACTTGACCTGACCACTTGCCTTGATGGCTCCCGGGTAAACATCTTGCTTGGTCTTACAGTAGTCAGTCGGAGTGCTGTTATTGTTTTTGATTTTTCCTGCTGGTCTTTCTTTCAAGAACTATCTTTTGTCTTCTAGCTGAGGCAGGCTGGTCTACTTGTCTTTTCAAGTGGAAATTTCCCACCTCAGAAGATTCTGGATGGGGTTCAGGATTCCACCTATGGTCTTATGCAATGCAAAGGTTCCACAGGAAGCTTCTTTCACTGGGCAAATTATAACCCCCTTTTAGGTATTCCAATCAGTTATAGGCAGAAGATGGACTTACAGGCTTTCTATGGTGATATTTCTGGCTATTCCTTTCTCTCTCCCCTTCAAGTGTCTATTTTACAATGGTATGCAAGAGAAACCAAGACTCAAAGGACAACCAAGCATCTTAACATTATTTCCCCTCTTTTACCCATTCGAACCATGCCTCAATCTCTGTATCCCAGAAGGCCCTCCTGTTCCAAGGTTGTGTATACATCATTATTTACCCCTGTCCCACTTCACCCATGCAAACCTGCCTAACTGTTCTTCCATCTACCTTGTTTTTCCATTCCTCTCCCCTTCTTGTGTATTGTGGCCTCCCCCACCACTCCCCAGCACCCAAGCTATCCTGTGTCTGTTCCCTACCATGTGCTCCATCTTCCCCTCCCTCCCCTCACCCCGCCCCATACATCCTGGTGATCAGCAAAGCAAAGAATTCCCCCACCCATTTTTGGGTGGGTTCTTTTTCTTAATCTTTTACAATAATGATCCTATGCAGTATTTCTCCTTTTGTTATTGACTAATTTCACTCAGCATAATGTCCTCAAGGTTCATCCATGTTATGTGGTGGCTTGCAGCTTCCTTCTTATTTTTCAAGGTAGCATAATATTCCTTTGTGTGTATGTACCAGTGTGTTTATCCATTCTTCCGTTGATGGGCAGTTAGGCTGTCTCCATCTCTTTGCTATTGTAAATAGTGTTGTTATGAACATTGGTTTGTATATATATAGCTTCTCGTGTTATGGCTCGTATTTCTTGTGGGTAAATACCAAATAGAGGAATTACTGTATTATAAGGTATTTCTGGTCCCAACCTTCTGAGGAAGTGCCATATTGCTTTCCAGAGTCCTTGGACGGTTTTGCAATCCCACCAGCAATGTAGGAGGATCCCAGTCTCTCCACATCCTCACCAGCATTTATTGGCCTCTATGTTTTTGATCTTTGCTGTTATTTCTGGTGTGAAATGATATCTCATTGTTGTTTTGATTTGCATCTCTCTAATGGCTTGTGATCATTAAAATTTCTTCATGTTTGTTGGCTGCCCGGATCTCCTCCTTGGTGAAGTGGCTGTTCATGCCCTGTGCCCATTTTTTAATTGGGTTATTTGTCTTTTTATTGTTGTTGTTATATGCCATGGAGTCGGTTCCGACTCATAGCGACCCTGTACAGGTTTTCCGAGGCTATAAATCTTTATGGGAGCAGAAAGCCTCATCTCTCTCCCGCGGAACAGCTGGTAGTTTCGAACTGCTGACCAAGAGGTTTGCAGCCCAATTCATAACCCCTACGCTACCAGAGTTCCTTTCTTTTATTGTAGAGGTATTTTTATTTCCTATGTATTTTAGATATTAGTCCCTTGTCCGATGTGTTGTTGCAAAAGATTTTTTCCTATTCTGTGTGTTCCCTTTTTACTCTTTTGGTGAAGTCTTTTGATGCACGTAAGTTTTTAATTTTTAGTATGTCCCAATTGGCACTGTGGTCTAATGTGTCAGACTGCAAAGGCGATTGAACTGCAAGGTCGGTGGTTGAAGCTTACCAGTTGCTCCTTGGAAACCCTATACAAGGTCGCTATGGGTCAAAATCAACTCGACAGCACTTAACAACAACAACAGTCATCTATTTTTTTCTACTTTAGTTTGTGTAATTTTCAAAATGTTTGATAGTCTATGGATGCCCTGTATTAGAGCCCTCACATTTGTCCCTATTTTTTCATTCATGGCCTTTATAATTCTGGGATTCACATTTAGGTCTTCAATCCATGCTGAGTTGATCTTTGTATAAGGCGTGAGGTAAAGGTCTTGTTTCAGTCTTTTGCATATCGTTTTCCAGTTCTGCCAGCCCCATCTGTTGAAGAGACTATCTCCTCCCCATGCAAATTACTTAGGCACTCTGTTGCAAATCAGTTGGCTGTACGTGGATGGGTTCCCTTAATTTTTACTTTGTTATTTGGGTGAAAGTTTACAGAGTAAGTTTGTTGTCCTTTCCAACAGTTCATACACATTTTGACTCATGACACTGATTGCAAACCTGCAAACCCCACAGTGTAATGAATAGTGTTCTCTCTTCCTTTCTGTGCTGACAGTTGCTATTTCTTTCTTTCTTTCTTAATCCTTCCTGCCTTCTGAACTTGATCCCTGGGAAATGCTGCCCTTTGATCTCATTTGGAGTATGTAGCTCCCTCATGTTGTTGCTGAGCCATGGGAGTGAGTTCATTTCAAGGGTGTCTGAGGTCCATAGTCTTGGGGGTTCCACAGTCTTTATTATTAGACCAATAAATCTGATCTTTTTTATGATTTTGCTCCACATTTTCCTCCCATCTATCCAGTACCATCTAAGATGATCCCTTTCAGAGCAGTCAGCAGCGGTAACTGGGCACCGCCTAGTTCTTCTGGTCTTAGGATCATGGAGACTGGGTTTCATGTGGTCCAGTAGTCTTTAAAATAATTGCTTCCTTTGGTTTTGATTTTCTTTACTCTTCCTTGCTCCAGACAGAGAGAGACCAATAGTTGCACTTCAGATGCCACCCATAAACTTGTAAGACCCCCGTCAGTACTCATCAAAGTAGGATGTGGTGCTGCTATGTGCCATTGAGTCGGTTCTGACTCACAAAGACCCTCTATAAGGTTTCTGAGATTTTAAATCTTTACAGGAGCAGAAAACTTCATCTTTCTCCCAAAAGTAGGATGTAGAACATTGTTTTTGTGAACTCTATTATACCAGTTGAACAAGACTATGATCCTGCCCCAACCCCCGTCCAATGATTCTTTCCCTCAAGGTGCTTAATTATAGCTATGAATTTTTAATATAATTTGCCCCCATTACATGCTTTACTTTATTGTATACCCATGAATTTTGATTAAATGAAATACCATGTGTAAAGTCCTTAGTATGCGAAGTTGTTGCTGTTGTTAGGTGCCATTGAATGGGTTCCAATGCATAGAGAACCCTGTATAGTGTTTCTGAGTAGTGGCTGGTGAGTTTGAACCGCTGACTTTGCAATTCAAACCGACTTTATGGTCCAGTGCTTTCTCCCACACCGTCACACCAGAACGCTATTCAAGATGAGTAGTTTATCATTTCTTTTTGAGTGTTTCCTTAGAAATACAGGTAACTCCCAGGTTACAAACATACATCTGTTCCTAAATGTCTTCAAGTCAACTTTATAGATCAGTTGAAACTGTGCGATGCATACGGTTCTTCTTAAGCCGTAACTTTGGTTCAGGGAAAGATTCTAGCCTTTTCAGTGATTTGTTTAGAGTAGGGCTGGTTCAAGCTTTTGATTTCAAAGCGAGGGCAGATGGAACAAGTAACCAGTCTGGTTGTTCTTAACTTTAACAGGGCTTTCTGTATCCTTAACCATCTCCCTTCACAGTCCACTGCCCTAAATTCTTTACATCTTCAGGTTTTGTACCTGCGGATGTCTCCACCATGCTCTGAGGTGGAAACTTTCAGAACCTGGGGCCATATTTTCGGGATACCTGTTATTCCCTACTAGCAAGTAAATCTAAAAGTCAGAAATTTCTCTAAAGTGTTTTCTGCCTTGTCTTTGTAGAATATGTTGATGAAAATATTTAGTAGTAACATGAACAAGTTTGCACAATTCTTAGTCCTCTGCTTGCATCAAGAAGTGTGGTTGGATTCCCTGATCATTAATGTTACAGGACATTAAGATGTATCAGTTGTAATACAAAAAAAAACCAACAAACCAAAAACTCAGTGACTGAGACTGACGAGCTTCATTTATTATCGTTTTGCTGCTGATGGTTTCATATTGAATATACTTTTTCTAGATATTTATTTTCTGGTTGTAGTATGCCTTAATAATTATTCCAGAGACGCACACGTACACCTTTTATCTTTTGCTTGCCTGTATGCCCGTCAGGCCACCATTTTAATAGTCAAGCTGTTATGTGACTTTTTCTTGTACTTTATGATTGCCATCTATCAAGTCCTTTGTCTGAAGGCTGTATTTCCTAATCTTGCAAAAATGTGAGTTTATCTTCTGTTATATAAATACAGGAACTGTAACGGTGCAACGTTTGTGTGCTTGACCATTATTGGAAAGAAAGGTCGGCAGTTTGAACCCACCAACGGCTCCACAGGAGATCTGTTCCACAGGTTCTAGAAAACCACATGGGTCTTTCTGCTCCTGTCAGGTGGGCTGGTCCTGAGGAATCAAAATCAACTCAGTGGCCCATTACAACAAAGATCAATATTGAGCAATAGATATGCTTACACATACTTAACAGTTCTAATTTTATTTTGAAACTTTCTACAGGAAGTTTTTAATACATTTGTTGGTGAAAATAATCCTTGGCAGAATCACCATGTTTTGCATGTAGGTGGTAAATTTACCTAAAAACTAAGTTTCACTATCATCTGTTTGTAATAAAAAAAAAAAAAAAAAAGGTACTGATTTTACCAGAGGTTCCCTATATAACCATTCCTTCTCTGCTTCAGTAGTGGGTATGCAGTAAAAATCATTGGTCAGATTATTGAAGAGGTATTTTTTTAAATACTGAAGAATTTTGACCTCTAATATTAACCTGCTTTTGTATAAGTAGTTTAAGTATAAGTAGTTCTCAAGGAGATTTTTTTTTTTTAGTTTTCACTTTCACATATATTCTGTCAAATAGTAATGCTCAGAAATTAGAAGAAGTGGGAGGGTACAATTACTAATTTAATAGAAATTGGCTTTCTCCATGGAAGAAGGCTAATGGTCAGGGGGCAGTATTAAAATGAGAGGCAGTATGTTGTTGTTAGGTACTGTGGAGTCAGTTTCAGTAGAGTAGGACTTCGAACTGCCCTGTGGAGTCAGCTCTAATGCAAGGGACCTCATGTAACAGTAGGGTTTTCTAGGCTGTAATCTCTGAGACCAGATCACATGTCTTTTCTCTTGTCTTTTCTGCTGGGTGGGTTTGAACCGCCAACTTTTTTTATTATTATTATTGTGAATTAAGTGGTAGTTTACGAGGGAGAACATTAGCTTTACATTCATCCTACTGCATATCATTTCATTCCCATGGTTGCAATCCCCGCCATGCATCATCAACCAAACAAAGGGTATATTGCCTAGACAGATTGGATACTACTCAGTGGAGATTCTACCTTCCTCCATGCCCTCTGGATCTAGGCTCCCTCTTGAAAGCTTGTAAGCCAGTCACTTCTTGCCTTTGTAGCCACCCCCACCCCCACTTTGGTAGCCAATGTCCGTGTTGCCCATCCCTGTCTACCTTGTGTATGGAGAGGGTGGGAATGATGCTTGCTGTAAAGATTTGTTTCCTCTTTTGAGATACTGCATCCAAAGGTGTGTAGGTCAGGTTCATCAAATTGTATCAGATTACTCTCTTTTTCCTCTTCTTTCTTCTTCTAGTTGAGCTCTGATCATCCAGTCATTGAAGCCAGGTCAAGTGGGTATTATCTGCAAGTGTGGGTGTTCTTGTG
>NW_006408627.1:7175678-7178829 GCF_000296735.1 Chrysochloris asiatica
TTAGTATGGTAAACCTCCAACTTTGGATTAGCAGTTGAGCACTTAACTGTTATGCCTCTGGGACTCCTTGAGTGTGTATAGGCTGAAAAATGGTTCCATTTAATATTCAGGCTCGTCATACACCATAAACCCTAGAGATAGAAGTATTAGCGTTAAGTCTGAGGAATTGAGTTTTCATTTTCTTACCAGAACTATAGAAGTAAGGTTAAACATACTCTCTAAGCAACAACATCATCTGTTTTACTACCCTTCCCATTAATTAGTGTTCAAGCAAATGAAAGAGAACAATTACTTTTTGTGTAAGAAAAATCAAGCACAATACTAATTCACTTACTTCTCACTTATTGACTGTCGCAGCACTGACATTTCACATTTACAATAGGAGAAAAAAATGTGTTTGCAGCTCTCTTGCCCACTTAAACAATGTATGTGTGTAATAAGAGATACTGAGGCAAGAGCAGTACTGGCTGTGGTGGGTAGGGCTGTGTGCCAGTGTGACTAGGCCATGATTCTCAGAGATTGGACAATTATGTAATGATACGATCCAGCAGGTAAATAATGATATCGTTGGACAGGTATGGAATGATGTAGTCATCTTTCATTGTGTGATCAGATATAAGCCGCCAATTAGTTGAAAAGGGAGTTCCCTTGGAGGTATGGCTTGCATCCTGTTTAAATGTATGTTCCAGCAAGACTCAGTGTCTCTCGGAATCCTGCATCTGACTCATCATCTGATCTTGGGATGCTATCCAGTAACCTGTTGCCTGACCTTCAGATTTTGAGTTCATCAGTCCCTGCAGCCATGAGAACAAGGAGAAACTTCCCGTCTCATGCCTGACCAACAGATTTAAGACTTGACAGCCTCTACTATGCTTGAGTCATTTCCTTGGATTAAATCAACTCTAGCGAACTAAAACACTTGCATCAGGAATTCAACAACTAGCGGAACTAGCCGGCAGCAACACACACAGCTCACTCTCACTCAGCGTGTGTTATTAGCCATTGCAGTAAGTAGTTTCTAGTCTGCCTTTAGTTTTTTAAGTTTTTATTGTGAATTGAGTGAAAGTTTACAGGACAGATCATCAGTTTTACATTCAACAAATCATGCACCTTGTTTCATTACAGTGATTATAATCCCCTGTATGTACCATCAGTTAACAGTATTCTCTCTATTCACTTTAGCTCTGTTTTTAAAACACTCAGGCATTTATAATAATTTGCACCACCAAAGGGCTCATTCTGCAAGTCGGCCTCCTGGACACTATCTCTTAGTCCCTCTCTTCCCATGAATCTAGAGTCCTCATCTGCTCCCTCTCTCCATATCCCTGTCTCTGCCTCTATCTCTGGTGTCAACTGGTTCTCTGGATAAGGCCTCACATTCCGCGTGTGCTCTTCTCCCTTCATGGTCCTAGGGTCCTTTTATTCTGGACAGTAAGATTAACTACTCCCCCATTTTTTACATAAAACTGGAAATGTGACTGTCGCAATTAGTCAAGATAAAAATTGAATCATATGATTCTTTTGAAAATTCCCTATTGAATCATATGATTCTTGTCCCCATCTCTTTTCACCAGACCCATCTAGACAAGATGAAAACTATTCAGTGGGGTCTCTGTCTTCCCCCACACACTCTTAAACTAAACTCCCTCTTAAAACCTGGTAAACCAGTCACTTCATGCCTTTATCGCCCCCTCATTTTATGTAGACAATGTCTAAATTGCCCATCGCTATCTACCCTGTGTACAGAGGGGATAGCATTGATACTTGATATGAAGAGTCCTTCCCTCTCTGTTGGTATTTAGAGTTACTACCTCCATGAGTATAGGTCAAGTTCATCAAATTGTAGCAATTTACCCTTGTTTCCTTTATCAAAAATTGTTTGTTTGTTTTAATCTTCCTCTAGTCGAGTTCTGATTATCAAGCCACCGAGGCTAGGTCACATGGGTACCATCTGCAAGTTTGGGTGTTCTTGTGCATCTCCCCTCACTTCATATCAGCTAGATGCTTCACTTTCAGTTCTAGCCCTCTGTGGCCATATCCTTGTCCATGGGCTTAGGTGTCCCCAGGTCTCACCATACTTTGGAGCAACCAGCCCTTCCTTTTCTCTCTCTCTCATCTCCATGTCAGTGGGAGTCTATATACCATGGTTGAACTCAGCCCATGTCTTCATTACTGCTTTTACCCCTCCTCCACTCACCAGTAGACCAATGTGGTCATCAGCAAGCTTACATGCCTGCTTATGTGTCCCTTTAAGTTTCAGTCTTAGAGAGGGATTTGTCCTGAAGGAACTTGATTGCTTGCCTTGATGGCTTCCTGGCAAACAGCTTGCTTATTCTTGTAGTAGCCAGTTATACTGCCATTTTTATTTTGAGTTTTTCCTGATGGTCTTTCTTTTGAAGATGTATCTTCTGTCGCTCTAGGTGTTCCAGGCTGACCTGATTTTCCTTGCTAGTGGGAATGTCCCACCTTAGAACATTGTGGATGGGACTCAGGCTTCCACCTAAGGCCCTATTCTCTGCAAAGGTTCTGCAAGAGGCCTATTTCACTGGGCAAATTCTAGAACCTCTTTTAGGTATTCCAATCAGTTAGGCTGAAAACGGGCTTACAAGTTTTCTGTAATCATGTTTCCTGACCTTCCTTTCTGTCCCACTCAAGTGTCTATTTTACAATAGTAGGCAAGGGACGACAATATTCGTAAGACAGTCAAGCATCTTAGTATTACTTTTACTCTTCAAACTATTCCTAGGTCTCCCTGAATCACAAAGCCCTGTTGTTCCAAGGTTGAGCCTGCATCACTATTTACCTCTGTCCCACTTAGGACATGCAAACCTGTCTCAGTGTTCCTGTCTACCTTGTTCTTCCACCTCCATCTGCGTTTAGTTTTGATCATTTGTATATACTTTTACCCTGTAACATTATGTCATCAAAGATAATTAGCAGTACAAGCTCAATTGAAAGTAGCAGCAAGAGACATAGGAACACCACCAATTTCTTCTTTCTTTTTTTTTTAATGTTTTATTGTGAATTATGTGATAGTTTACATGGGAGAACATTAGTTTTACATCTTTCTATCATATATCGTCTCATTGCCATGGTTACAATCCCCTCCATGCAATCCTTCCACCGTACCCCCCAGGTCTTCAGCACACAG
>NW_006408627.1:7179324-7191653 GCF_000296735.1 Chrysochloris asiatica
AAGTTGCCCATCCCTGTCTACTCTGTGTGTGGAGGGGGTGGGAATGATTCTTGCTGTAAGGACTTGTTCCCTCTTTTGAGCTACTGCTTCCATAATATCACCAATTTCAACGAACCTCATGGAAGCATCTGAATCCTGGAAGAGAGTGAGTTTACATGTACCATTCTCAATGACAAGAAAAGAATCACTGGGAATGAATGCTGCCATAATGAGAGAATGAAAAGACCTAACCAAAAAAACTGAAAAGCTTCTAATACTGTGCATCAAGGATCCAAGTACAAAAGATCATGCCAGTTGGCCTTATAAATCAAGCTAAAGCAGGCAACGTTTTTGATACTCTTAAGGAATGAGCAGATGAGTGGTGTAATGAAACGTTCTCTGCCAGCCATCGTTAGCTTTTGAGATTCCAGAGATGATTCATTTACCACAGCAGACGTAAAAGGGGAAGCTGCTAGTGTCGGCAAAGAGACTGCCAAACTGAGTGTAAAGTGAATTTGACGAAATCATTTCCAAAGGGAACTGCTTGCCTGAACCAATAATTAATGTGGATGAGACTGAGTTATACAGGAAGGAAATACCAGAGCAGCCCAGTGGTCATAAAAAAGAGGCCAAAGCAATGCCTCAATTTAAGGCATTTAAATGTACAGTGACCTTATTATTAGGTGGAAATGTTGTGGGATTCAAGCTAAGCCATTTGTGATTTATGACTAGATCATCCATTGCATTCAAGAAAACAGCCAAGCCTATTTGTTATTGATCTAATCAGAAGCCCTCTTCAAAGTCTCTTTTTTCAATTACTTCATACCTCAGGTAAAAAAACCTTTTGTATGCAAAAAAGGATCCCTTTTAAGATTGCTTTGCTTTTGACACTGTATCTGGGCTTTCTCCACTGCTAGATGCTCGCCACCCCCCCCCCCCATGTAAAAGCAGTTTGTTGTTGTTGGTTGTTATGTGTAGTCAAGTCTTTTCCAACCCATAGTGACCCTGTATAGGGTTTCCACAGAGCAGCTGGTGAACTTGAACTGTTGACTTAATGGTTCAAACTGATTCTTCAGTCTAGCATATTAACTCATAGTACCACACCAAGAGCCATTAGAGAGAGGTGAGCCGGAGATCCGGACATGAGTGCTCTGCACCGGGGCCGCCGGGGTCTCCAGCCCTCCGGGTCTTCATGCTCGGGGAAAGAATGGGCAGTGTGTAGGGAAGGCCCAGTGGAACCATGTTCTGAAGACCTGTGTGTACTGCAGAACCTGGAGAGGTTTCACACAGCCAGCAGGAATCAGTTCCTTGATGAGAGAAAATGTGTTCAGAACCTGCTGTTTGTTTCATGTCAACCCAGTAACAAGCCTAGGAAGCACTGCCTAGCCCGCGCCATTGGAATCTTGCTGGTTGTTGCTGAGTGTCCTCTGCCAAGCATGATATCCTTCTTCTATGATGTCCTTGCCCAAAACACAAAACCCACTGCCATAGAATCGATTCCGTCTCAGAATGACCCAATAGGACTGAGTGGAACTGCTTCATGGGGTTTCTGAGGATGGAAGTCTCTGTGGGTGCATATAGCCTCAGCTCTCACCTGTGAAGCAGCTGCTGGGTTCGAACTCCTGACCTTGCAGTTAGCAGCCCAGTGCGTAACCCACTGTACCACCGGGACTCCATATAGACCCGTTAGGAAACCCCTGAGGTTTGTAGTGACCTGAAGACAGAAGTTTTGCTGAGCATCTTTCTAGACGGTATATGGTTCCTGCCCTGACCATCCCTTTGGTGTCCCCACTGCCTTGTCCCCCTACACTGAGGAGAGCTACTGCTGGCTCAGCACCTGCACATATTCAGTCTTTAGTCTGTTTCCCCTGGACAGCCTGGCACCATCATAGAACGTCCCCATTTCTTCACTTAACTCATGTGTGCACAAGTCCTGTGAATTCTAACCTTGAGCACCTCTCTCCTGCTGCCCATCACCCTGTTTAGATGAATCAAGAATCCATTCCTCTGTGAAACCTTTTCTCCACTTCTCTCCCCTCATACAGAAATGAGCTGCATTAGTGAGTCCCCACTTTATCTGGTATAGGCTTTCCCATGTGTTCAAAAGTGAACCTGCTGCCCAGACAGCAGGAAGTTGACTTTAAACCGAATGTGAAGTGCTGTAGAGTCGGTTCCAACTCACAGCGACCCTATATAGGAGTTCCAAGGAGTGGCTGGTGGGTTTGAACCGCCGACCTTGTGCTTTGCAGTCTAGTACTAATCCAGGCATCCATTAAAACCTAATAGAAAAGTTACAAGTCTAAATTAAAAAAAAAAAAAAAAAAAGCCATTAGAGAGATGCAAATCAAAACAACAATAAGTTATCATTTCACACCAGCAAATAATAGCAAACAAGCAGAGGGCAATAAACACTGACAAGGGTGTGGAGAGACTACCAAAAAATACAACCCCTGTTCCATAGCCTATGGACTAAGGTGCTGTTTTAACATTCAAGGCTCACTGTCTGTGGTCAACATTTGCTACAACTAGAGCTGTAATATAGAATGGTAAATTGTAATTTTGCAATTACAATGTTTTATCTCAGGATTGCAAATCTTAAGCTCAGGAACATTTGATGATCCAGACAATTCTTAGCCATTAAGCAGCATGTAAGTGTATGTTGTTGTTGTTGTTGTTGTTAAGTCGGTCCTTCGTCATAGTCTCACTGTGTCTGGTTTCTGGAAGTCCTGGTGTGCTGCTGTGAGTTAATGCACTAGATTGCAAAGTCGACTTGAACTTCAAGGTCGGTGGTTCAAATTCACCACACTTTGGGTCAGAACTGACTTGATGGCACTTAACAACAACATAGTGTTTCTGAAGAGGGCTAGTGAGTTTTGAACCCACTTGGTGGCATTTAACAACGGCAACGCGTACTGTGCTCTTTTAGAATATGGTGTTTGCACCATTTTTTCACTTAACATTTTTGTACACAATAAATCAGCATTTAGTACACTGAGTTTCCACTGAACCATAACAATCAAAATATTAAGTCAAGAGTCAGAGTAAGACAATTTCATTTTAGATCATCTCTTTTGCATTGAGTGTGGTGGTGGTGGTGGTTATGTACTATGGAGTCAGTTCTGAGTCATAAACAGTCTTAAGCTTACCCCTATTCATTGACACTGGATTGACTCCAACTCACAGTGACCTTGTCAGACAGATCAGAACTGCTCTGTAGGGCTTCCATGGCTGTGAATATAGGAGCAGAGTGCCCCAAATTTCTCCTGTGGAACAGCTGGTAGATTCAACCCTTTGGCTTAGCAGCCCAGCACCTAATCCACTGTGCAACCAGGGGTCCTTTAGTTAGGCCTAGGCTATCCTAATTTTTGCTTAATAATCATGTCTTAGGAACCTAACCATTGATGTTAAATGTGAGGAGGGAGTGTGATGCTGTTGGCAAAAATATAAGCTAACTGTTGCCCTCTCTGTCAGTAGTTCCTCTGATAGCTTCATAAATTGTCTTATATGTTTATTTAGTTCTGGTATACAGCATTTTTTATGTGCCTGGCATGGTTTAAGCATGTTGCAGGTGTTCATTCATTCAGTATTAACTTGTTTAATGGTTAATCATTTATTCTAGCTAGAGAGTATAGAGGAAAATAATGGATGTGTATGTGTACATGTTTGTCCCTTTCGGGCTTTTGTTTTCCATTTTGTTTGTTTTTGTGTGGAAATGTTTCCTCACTGATAATTTGGGGTTGGGAAGTTTGGTCTTGAGGTGGTAATCAATCCCTGCCTTGGGGTAATTTCACTTTTAAAGCTTAGAACACAGGAAAGTTTGAGTTTTGAGATGGTAAGATCTTGGATTAAATTAGTTTCTGTGTTATAATTATAAAACTTTCATTCCTAGGGAAACAAAGCATCTGATGAGTAAATGAAACTTAGACCTTTCCTATGTCTGTGTTGACAGATATATGCTGAAAGGTTTTCAAAATTATATTGTAAAATCCTCAGTGTCTGTCTTTCTCGCCCATTCCAGCATGCTCCAGGATGACCTTCAGCTCAGTGACAGCGAGGACAGTGACAGCGAACAAGTAAGTTTTGTACACCCTGTAATACCAGGATTCCTTGAGATGAATGTAGTATATCTGAACTGCTTATCCTAACCTATTTTGTGTTCTCTTTCCAATCCTCCTTCCCCTATTGTGAATGCTAGATCCCAGAGAAGCCTCCTTCCTCATCTGCACCTCCAAGGTACTGTGTGTGGATTTCACCCCATCTATATAAATCATTTGTATTTTTCTACCAAATGGGGAAAATGAAATTTTATTTAGAACTTGTAGTTTTCTCATGGGAAAGGAGATGGAAGATCATAGTTTACAAAAAAAAAAAAAAATTAAAAGCATTTGCCATTGATTTGATTTGGACTCATGTGTCAGAGCAGAACTGTGCATGTGGTTTTCAATGATTGGAAAACAGTTCACCAGGCCTTTTTCCAAGGTGCCTTTGGGAGGATTCAAACCATTGACCTTTCCGTTGAGTAGCTTAGTGTTCAGCCACTTGTACCACTCGGGGACTCCAGTTAAGGGAAAGTACCTGTTTAATATAATACATTGGAGCTTCGATGAGCCACAGAGATTATTAACTTTATAAAAGGATGAGAGTTCTTCCACCTCCCTACAGGCATCCTCAGTGCTGGATCCTGTGGTATTGATAATTTTTGAGTTTAAAAGCATGTATGAACAGTTTTTGTTATTATCACATAGCCAATATTGTTAACCTATAAACTGAAGATTCTAGGGTTTATATGAAGGTGGCAGATTTTGCATGACCTCAAAAATTGTAGAAACTGATTATTTTTTTTGTAGAAATTGGTTTCTGCAGTGCCCCTTTTCTTCGTTCTATAAAATTTCCAATTATTTTGGTTACTTAAAAAAAAAAATTCTGCAGTACATTTTCATTAGATAGAAAATGTGATACTTGAGTATTCAGGATGGGAACTATTTGAGTTAACTGCTTTATATCTGCTTGTTCAAATAGACCCAATTTCCAAAAATGTAGTGATTTTTTTGCAGTAAATATCTGCCCTCCTTGGGGAAAGAGTTCAAGTGTATTGTTAGCTGTTGTATTTCCTTGTGATAAAACCATCCTTCAGAGAGAAGATCATTACATAAGTCTGCCTGTGGTGCTGTAGGACCAGTACTAGACTGTGAACCACGAGGTTGGCAGTTCAAACCCACCAGTTGCTCTTAGGAATCCCTTACAGGGTCGCTATGAGTTGGAACTGATTCGATGGCACTTAACAAGAACAACAGTCATACAGGTGGAATCCTGGTGTGGGGCTGTAGGACAAGCGCTCCACCACAAGGTCGGTGGTTCAAACTCACCAGTTCTCAAAACCCTCTACAGGGTTGTGACAGGTCGGAACTGACACGATAGCACTTCACAACATCATCACACAGGTGATGTTAAAGTAGAAGAAAGTCAAGTAGTTATGTGACTTTTATGTTTTTCTCTTTCTTTCATAATTTCTGATGAGTAGTAATGACTTGGAAAATAGCCTAATTTAAAAGTGAGAAAATGTTAAAACAACTAAACAGGGTGGGGATCATTTAGAGGCAGGATTAACACTGAAAGTTTATACTCATCCCAATTTAAGCTTTTCAGCTGCCTGTGTGAAAAGGGTTACAAACTTGTCACAGCATTTTATATGAGGAAATTATCTAGGGGCATGGATATTTATGTGCATTTTAAGATTGCCTCAAGTACTGACTTAAATTTATTTTTTGTAACAAGTTTTTAAGTAGATGTGAAGACTTTTAAGATTACAGTTAATGATTTGCCACTTCAGCTGTTACTCTCCAGGGCAAGGTTTTAAGATTATATATGCTTTGAAATTCTGCCTGTGTCCAGCAATGTGACCCGTGAGTAGTTTCTCGCTGATCCACACTTACTGCCCTATTCTTTTAAAGCCTGCCTCAGTGAATCTTTACTTCAGCTGATGTTTGGCGATGGTCCTAAGCTTTTTCACTCATAAAGTTGGACTCATTTTATAATTCTGCCAAAAAAGTATGGATGGCTTGCCTTTGAGCTCACCTTTCAAAGGAATACCATTTATAGTCCACAATCTTGGGCTGTAGTTAGTTCCCAGCTAGAGGAAGTTTAGGGAGGATTGAACATTATGGCTTTTCTTTTATAAAAGAATGTTCTTAAAGTTATATGCATATAATGCAGGGGTCAACAGACTTTTTCTTAAAGGACCAGATAGTAAATATTTTAGACTTTATTGCCCATATGGTCTCTATTGCCTTTACTCAACCCTACCATTGTAGCACAAAAGGTTACATAGACAATACATAAAAGAAAAAGAATGGGTGTGGATGCATTCCAATAAAACTTTATTTAGAAATTCAGGCAGCCACCTCAGACCATAGTTTATGAGCCTTTCATATATTAAAGAGGGGGGAAAAAAGAGCCCAGTACTATCATTTAAATTTTGTAGAATTTGAAATACTCTTTGGGAAGAAAGCTTCACAGGCCTCTCTTTTATGCAGTTTTCTGGTGAACTGTTGTAAGAAATTTTCTCTGCATTTTGAGCCAGTGATAGGGTGGTATTTCTCGGGTAATTCTGAGACCCTTTCTTTCAAGTAGCAGAAAAGGAAGTCGGGAGGGAAGAAAGCCACCTTGCACAGTGTCTTCTAATTTTATCTTTCGGTTGCTTTGCAGTACTGCACAGTCGCTTCCAGAGCCAGTAGCCTCAGCACATTCCAGTAGTGCGGAGTCAGAGAGCACCACCAGTGACTCAGACAGCTCCTCAGACTCGGAGAGTGAGAGCAGTTCAAGTGACAGCGAAGACAATGAGCCCCTAGACACGCCGGCTCCTGAGGTACTGTGTTCCCCTCAAGGAGACAGGCTAAGAGGGCAGCGTTCTGTCTTTTGGGGAGAGAGTCTGCTGTGGGCCGGGATTCCCCAGCAGACTGAGAAGTTCTTTCTGTCCCATGGGGCAATACTTTTGTTGCTCCTACACTGTGTGGAGCCATGTTTCTTACCAAATATTTGCCAGTGTGGAGGTTTGATGGAAGGGAGATGACTTTTCTCTGCTGTTTAAGAATGATAGTTTTGGGGTTTTTTTTTTTTTTTATTTTGTTTCCCCACCCCCACCCCCCCTTTCTGAAGTTGTTTGGAAGAGCAACTCATTAGGGATGTTCGCACACCATTTTCTTCTCCCTGTTTCTGAAAATGACAACTTGTTTTCAGTAGGCAGATGTTTTAATACTAATGAGGTTTTGTTTTTGTTTTTTGAAATTTTAGGAATGCATGAATTAAAGAAATCAAAAGGAGGCAGTCTGATTTAGCAAAGCACAGGAACGTGAGCTAGAAATAAAGTCATCGGGTTCTATTTTTGAATTACTAAAAGCCATGCATTAAGTTGATGGCAACGTGATTTTGCTAGGGCTATGTTTCTTGAGCTTTCTGCTCCATGTAAAGCAGGGATTAGCATGTTTGCTTGTCACTCCTCCTTGGGAGGTATTGAAATGATGAGCAAAAAGATGAGACTGAAAATTTCAGGCACTAAATTTATGTACTGGGTTTATGCTGTTTACCTGCTGAGCACATGAAATTACTTTTAAGAACTAAGACGGTTCTCAAATACCCTAAAAATTTTGAGTTGCAATGTAAATACTTGTCCTGGGCAAGGATTCTTGGTGAAAAGCGTTGTTCTGTAAGGTATCTTACTTGTGGTAAACTTGCTCACCCCTTAAAATAAATTTTTTTTCTGCATATCTGAGATGGGGATGCCAGGGAATGAGACTTCCTGATTACGAAAAAATTGATGTTTTCCGCATTAGTCTCTGCTCTTTAAAAGGCAAGGCAACTCCACTAAAGCATTAACAGAATGCATCTAGAGACCATGTAGTGAGACTTGAGAGCCTCTGTAAAGTTTGAGGGCAAAGGAGGCTGGGAAAAGAATGGTCATGTTTTGTTAGCTAGGAATCTTTATCTGACACGGAATAAATGCATACTATTTTTTGGAGTAAATGAATATGAATCAACATTAACTGTACTTAATATCCCTTTCAGATTTTTGAAGCTTCTGTTTGTGTTTCTAGGACTTTAAAAATTGGTGTTTAAATAATATCTTTGCCTCACAAAGAAGGTTATTGACTATGTTATACAAACATATTGTGTGATCACATTAATGTCTATAAGACTTTTGCTGTTTTACCTTATTCGAGAACAAAATCTGTGTGCTTGTTAGATGGTTGATAATAGGGAAGAGAATTCACATAAATATTAGTCAGTTCCAACAAAATGGAAATGGTTCAGGTTTGGTTAAATAATTGAAACTTACAAGAAAGTTTTAATCTGGGTATTAATGAAGCATACTTTGTTGTTTTAAGGGGATAACTGGACTGCATTTAGAAACTTTTTAAATATAAAATAAATGTTCCTATTCTGCTTTATTTTTTTAATTGTTTAACTAAAAAGAAGGCTTTTATTTGTAGATCCTGGTATGGCATGATAGGGTAAGCACTGGACTGATAACCATAGACTGATCTACCAGTCGCTCCTCGGAAATCCTATACAGGGTTGCTATGAGCCAGAACCAACTCAACAACACTTCACAACACAATTTATGTAAAAATCCAGGACCGGTACAGTTTGTGTATCTTGGACTAAAGCTCATCTTTCCCAGGAATAGTTTCTCTTTATTTAGATTTTAAACATACAATTTCTCTTCCACATGTTATTTAACTATATTTCCCACCATTGAAAACAACTATGTTATTGTAAATCTCTGATGGGACTTGAAAGAACTGTGAATTCTGTAATAGGCCATGTTATTGTTGTTGCCACTGAGTGAGTTCCAACTCACAGAGACCTGGTGTAGGTTTTCCGAAAAGCGGCTGGTGAACCTGCCGACCTTGTGGTTCAAACCGACCTTGCGGTCTAGTGCTTATCCTACAGTGGCACACCAGGACTCCATAGGCACTAGTTTTTGCTGTGATTCGTCTGTCTTTTAATACTGGGACATTTGCTTGTATGGGCTGATTTTCAAGTCACCTCATTTAATGAAATCGTCTCAGTAATCTAATGAGACAGGAAACATTATATGCATGCCATGCACTGGTGCTGAACTTTGGAACCACCCACTCTGGTTTCTATTTCAGTGTCTGCTTTTTAGTGTGGATTAGTAGCATAAATATCAGTTTTTCAAATTACAAGTAGTCCAGGCCAGATTTATGGACAACTCCTATTCCTACTTGCCATTTATTGTTATGTAAATTTCCCCTCACTTTGAAACTGTTGATCAACCCCTAATGACAAAAAATTCTTCATCACAATCACACTCACTTGCTGCTAATGAGCCTTTAAATGACAGGAAAGACTTAAGACCATATGCAGCTGTTCTGACTTACAGACAAATTTGACTGAAAGATACTTTGGAACAGATCTCAGTTCAGAATTTGAAGACTGCCGAAAGGGACTTAAGAAAATTTGTGGAAAAATTAAATGAAAAGATAATGGCATTTTTTCCACAAACTTTTTATAGCCCCCTCATGGATGGGAAATAGTGCCCTTTTGCTATTGAATTAAAGATAAAACATGATTCTATTCTCAAAAAAAAAAAATCAAGGTTCCCCGCAGCCCCTACTCTGTTTATTAAGAAGCTCTGGGAGCATAGTGGTTACCAGTCAGGCTGCTTATCTCAAGGCCAGCAGTTTAAAACCACCAGCCTTTCTGTGGGAGAAATATGAGGCTTTCTGTTCTTGTAAAGATTTACAGCCTCAGAAACCCTGTACTACAGGGTCGCAATGAGTCAGAATTGACCCCACGGGCACATCACAAATCCATTCCTTATCCATCCCTTTGATAGCAAACTACCTGGAATTGATTACCTGTTGGGCTTGATGCTGTTTCATAAACTATTTTATTTAGTTCTCCATAAACCCTACAAGGTTAGTATCCTTTTTTTTATGCCTCTTTATAAAGAAGTACCAAAGCTAGAATTCAAACCCATAGCCATTTAGCTCTGAAGCCTGTATTTTTCCCCTACCAGACTACTGTGATATTTGAACTGTTGCATAGCTCCAGACTTTTTACTTGATTCTATAATTCATTCTAAAGTACATGAACTTTTTAAAATTTGTGAGATTCAAGAGGTAAAGTGATATATGGTCAAACATTTATTAAAACTGTCAATAAACATTAAACATACACTTTTTCTCACTTTAAATTTCCAGTAGTTGGACCCAAATGGGGTTGGGTGGGAGGTGGGGGAGAGGCAGTGGGATCTAGGGAAAGGCAGAACAGGAAATGAAAACCCAAAGTTTGCTTATATCTGGAGTTTAGTATGAGGACGCTTCAAAAGTTTGTGGAAATTTTCCATTATCTTGTAATTCCATTTTCCCACAAATTTTTGAAGGCCTATCATACACTCAACAGCACGTAACAACAACAGCAACAATCACACACTTAAAATTGGTTTAATTTTTTTCAATCCCAATCTCAAATCCAGATACGATCTGACCTTGAAAAATGTTATCCATTTTCTAACTTTATATAGTGCCTGGGCCCACAAAAAGGAAAAAGCTCCATAACTCTGTCTCTTTCTGGGCACACCAACTCAATTTCACCCTGCAATTGGGCCATGCACTTCCCTTCTGGACATTTAGAGGTCCACAGTGGAAGCAAATATGTTTTATTTCTGTAACCAGGACATTCCTTTAGGGGCTACTAAATGTATCTCATACTGCCCTGTTTTAGGCAGACAAAAAGCTAATGTTATTTATACTAGAAATGGCTTTCTTTTTTTGGCTATGCTGAAAACCAGTAAGGGGGGATGCATTTGTAAATAGAATATGGGAACGCACAACTTCCCTGAAGGAAAGGGTCAGGAGTTAGCTTTCTGAATTTATTGGCAAGTGGTTCTTACTGCCTTCTCTAAATCAGTTAACGACTGCTGTGACCACATCCTCAAGTCCTTCCAGAAAACAGTTGTTTACTAAGTAGGTGTAAAGTGCTAAGATTTTCTCTACCCTCAACAATCATGATGGCTTGCTAGACTATTAATTACATTAGACAAAATGTCTGGCATCTTTTCTTCCCTCCCTGTGTACCCTGAAACTTAGACCATACTTAGAGTTGATTTAATTTCCTAACTACTGCTTCCATGATTGTTGATTATGGATCCAAACAAGATTGAAATCTTTGACAATCTCAATCTTTTCTCCATCTATCATGATGTTCTTTATTGGTCCATTTGCGAGGATGTTTGTTTTCTTTACCTAGCAAGCAAGGTTGTATCTTCTGCATATTTCAGATTGTTAATGAGTCTTCCTCCAATTCTGATACCATATTCTTCTTCATATAGTCCAGCTTCTTGGATTATTTGCTAAGTGTACAGATTAAATAAGTATGGTGAAAGGGGGTACACACTTTTCTTGGTTTTAAACCATTCAGTATCTCCTTGTTCTGTTCTAACAACTGCCTTTTGGTCTATGTATTGATTCCTTATGAGCACAATCAAGTATTCTCGAATACACACTCTTGATTCACAGTGTTATCCACAGTCTGTTGTGATCCACACAGTCGAATATCTTTGATATGGTCGGTGAAGTACAAGTAGACATCTTTCTGGAATTGTCTACTTTCTGCCAAGATCCTGCTGACATCAGAAATGATATCCCTCATTCCACATCCTCTTTTGAGTCCAGCTTGAATTTCTGCCTGACCCCTGTCATTGTACAGCTGCAACCATGTTTTCATTGCCTTCAGCAAAATTTTACTTGCAAGGGATATTAATGATACTGTTCAATGACTTCCACATCCTGTCGGGTCAATGTTCTTTGGAATGGGTGCAAATGTAAGTCTTTTCCAACTGGATGGCCCAATAGCTTTCTTCCACATTTCTTGGCATAGATGAGTGAGTGTCTCTAACATTGTATTAATTTGTTGAAATATTTCCATTTGTAGTCCATTAATTACTGGATTCTTAGCTTTTGCTAATACCTTAGGTGATATTTGGGCTTCTTCATTAAGTACTGTCGGTTCTTTAACATATACTGACAGAGAACTTCCAGAGGTTCAAGTTGGATTCAGAAAAGGATGTGGAACAAGGGATATCATTGCTGATATCCAGTGGATCTTGGCTGAAGGCAGAGAATACCAGAAAGATATTTATTGACTACGCAAAGTCTTTAGATTGTGTGGATCATGACAAACTATGGACAACATTGTGAAGTATGAGTATTCCAGAACACTTTATTGTACTCATAAAGAATCTATACATGGACCAAGAGGCAGTTGTTTAAACAGAACATGGGAACACTGAAAGGTTTCAAATTAAGAAGGTGTGCGACAAGGTT
>NW_006408627.1:7192168-7239609 GCF_000296735.1 Chrysochloris asiatica
CCACACCAGGACTCATAGAATCCTTCGAGTGAAGACTTGAATTTTCTCTTTGATTGTTTCATCTTGAGAAATGGTTCATTTGGTTTTCCAAATCTAGGTTTTTTTGTATATTTCATTATGAAACTGTTGTTGTCTTGTCGAGTTGCCCTTTGAAATTGTCTTTCCAGCTCTTTTAGTTCCTCATATTTTTCTAGGCGCATTAGCTTCTCTTTGCTCAAGAGTAAGTTTCACAGTCTGATTTGACATCCATTTTGATCTTTTCTCTCCTTCCTGCCTTTTAAATGACCTTTTGCTTTCTTTATATATGTTCTTGATGTCATCCAACAACTCTACTGGTCTTTGATCTTCATCAGTAAGCATTTCCAGTCCTCTGTGCTTCCAGATAGTAAGGTAGTATTATCTGCATACCTCAGTTTGTTACAATTCTGATGCCACATTCTTCATGTAATCCAGTGTCTAATGAACCAAATATTTTCTTGAGATGGTCTCTAAACTCAGGTGGAGTGTACTAAAGGAGCCCCGGTGTAGTGCTGTCGGTTAAGCACTGGACTGCTAACCAAAAATCCCAATTTTTGCTCTTTGGAAATAATGTACAGAGTCACTGTGAGTCGTAACTGACTTGACAGCACATAACAGTAACAACACGCTTCTGGTCATAATTTGGCTCTAGTGTACGTGTTTCATTTTATTCAGCTTCAGCCTAAAGTTGGATTTAAGCAATTGATGGTCTGTCCCACAATCAATTTATGATCTTGTTTTAGATCATTAGTTTTTTTCTCTTATCATCTCTTTCCACAGCTAGAGACAATTTGATTCCTTTGTATTCATCTGGTGAGTGCTGTTTGTATAGTTTCTTTTTTTTTTTTTTTTAGAAAAAGATACTTGCAATTAATAATAAGTCATTGGTCTTGAAAAGTTCTGTCATGTGCTCTCCAGCTTTATTTCTTTCTCCAAGGCCATATTTGCCACCTACTGATCCTTCCTCTGTTTCTAGCTTTTGCATTCCAATCATCAGGGATTATTAATGCATCTTGATCAATTAATAATTTTGATCAATGTCAGACCAAAGAATTCTTGGTAGAATTCTTCAATTTCATCATCAATGGCTTTAGTGTTTGTTGTGTACATTTTAATAATAGTGGTATCAAATGGTTTTTTTTGTAGGCATATGGATGTTATCCTATCAAAAACAGCATTGTACTTCTACAATTTGTCATTCCAGACATAGTAAGCCATGTGATTGTCAGATTCAAAATGGTCTGAGTCCGTCCATTTCAGCTGACTAATGCTTGGGATATCTATCTTTATGCATTTCATTTTCCTAGATGGGCATTTTGTCCATTCCACATTCTTGATTATTAATGGGTATTTGCAACTGTTTCTTTTTATTTTGTGTTATTCACCATCAGCAAATGAAGTTTTTGAATGTTTTACTCCATTCTCATCTTCACAGTCAGCTAGCTCTACTTTGATGATGAAACTTCCCCAGCCGTATTTTCAGTGCTTTCCAACCTGAAGGACTCATCTTTTGGGGCTTTATTTATTAGGCAGTGTTCTTCTACTACTGAGAAGGTTTTTCATGGCTAACTATTCAGAGGTGGTGTGGATCTTTTTTCTAGTCTGTTTTAGTCTGGAAGCTCTACTAAACCCTCCCCATCAAGGATGAGCCTGTTGTGAAATGTCGTCAAGTTGATTCCAACTCAGTGAACACCGTCGTACAGGGTTTCTGAGCTGGGTGTGAACTGCGGAGTCTGCAGTCCAAAGCAACCTTGTGGTCCAGTGCATCATACAGCATCACACCAGCACTTCATGGGTAACCCTAGTACTGACATTTAAAATACTGCTGGTGTGGATTTCAGCATCACAGCATCACACAAACTTCCACTGTGCAACAAACAAACTGACAAACAAGTGATGGTCAGAACTATTAGTTACTAATATTTTTCTATATGATATTAAATTTATATACACAGAATCTATAAATTCAACCCACCCACATGTTGATTCTGACTCCTAGTGACCTAAATGCATCTTTATGGGAACAGAAAGCCACATCTATCTCCTACAGAGCAGCTGGTGGACTTGAACTGTCAACCTGGTGGTTAGCAATACAGTGCTTATCCCACAGTGCCACTCAGGTGTGCTCAAGTAAATATTCACTATAACCAAGGTGCTATAGTTGAACTTGGAGATACAAAGATCTCTGCCATTTATCACCACCCATTTTGAGAGATGCGGTTGAATAAGTCAGTGCATAATTAGCATTAGAGATTTAAAATGCATTTAACATAACAGTGGCACATTTCAAATGAGGTGGCTTTAAACAAGAAAATGTGTTTGATAATTGTCCATATTTTAAAGATCCAACGAGACTAATGTTTTACTAATATGGCCTCATTGGGCTCATTGCATTAAAGGTAAACACTGAAAATTATATGTATCTGTGATACACTGGGAAATCTGTGTATATATATAGCATTTTAAAATAAATGAAACAAAGCAATTCAACTCTTAGCTCTCCTTGAAAAAAAGTTATTTTCAGTTAAAACTTTGTCAAAAAGGAAGAATAATGTATGAAACCCATGGGTTATTACTTCAACTTCTTCTGAAAATTGATCTTGTTAATTCTTAATTTTTCCAGAGTTAATTGTCACATACTTTGACCAGTAACCATTTACCTTCATGACCTCACGTGTGTCAATGTGTGTAGAACTTGAACTTCATTGAGTTTTTAGTGCTGTGTTTTGGAAATAGATCACTAGACCTTATTTTCAGGGAGTCTCCAGGTGGACTGAAACCTCCAATTTTACCCTTAACAGCCAAATGTGTTAATATTTGCGTCACAAAAGGATCACACACACACACATATATATATACACACACACACACAAAACTCAACAATCCAACTCACTTCCTTCTAGTCAATTTAGGCTCATAGTGATCCTAAATAGGGGTTCTGGGGCTGTAAATCTTTACTAGAGCAGAAAATCTCATCTTTCTCTTGAAGATTGGCTGGTGAATTCGAACTACTAACCTTGGTTAACAGCCCAATGCATAACCTATTACGTGCCCAGTGCTAACCTCTAAAAGGACTAATTTCCTATAACTTGTTGTTGTTCAGTGCCTTCGAGTTGGTTATACCACCTGGCTATCTTGTACAGGGTTTCTGAGGAGTGGCTGGTGGGTATAATTGGTGGTGGTAGTGGTGGTTATATACTGTGAAATCAGTTCCAACTCATAGAGACCCTGCATAGGATTTCTGAAGCTGTAGATCTTTGCGGGAGCAGAAAGCCTCATCTTTCTCCCGTGGAACTGCTGGTATATTTGAACTGCTGACCTTGAGGGTTAGCAGCCCGACTGGTAACCACTACGCTACGAGAGCTCATTTGGTGGGTATAATTAGAGGAGAGTAAATAGGACTTTTATTTTTAGGTTTTAAATGATCTTCCCATCCCACCAGCATAATCCTATGAGATGACTAGAAACACAAAAGAAGAGATCATTGTCATTGATTAACACATTTTTCTTTTTCCTCATTTTTAGCCTGAGCCTCCTACAACAAATAAATGGCAGCTGGACAACTGGCTAACCAAAGTCAACCAACCAGCTGTGCCTCCAGAGGGCCCTGGAAGTGCAGAGTCTCTGCATCGAAACCAAGACAGTAAGGGCAAGGGAAGTGGGGATAGCGGCAGCACCACTAGCCAGGAGCATCTTGAATCCAAAGATCCTGCCCCCAAGGGCTCCAGCAAAGCTCCCCGGACCTCTTCTGAAGGCCCCCATGCTGGCAAGAGAAGCTGTCAGAAGTCTCCTGCACAACAAGAGCCCCCACAGAGGCAAACTGTTGGATCCAAACAACCCAGAAAGCCTGTCAAGGCCTCTGGCCAAGCAGATGTGCGGGCCAGCTTGCAGGTAGATAGTGAGTCGGGACTTCTTCCTTATGGATCCAAAGACCAGACTTCCAAAGACAAGCCCAAAGTGAAGACGAAAGGAAGGGCCCGTGCTGGTGAGAGCAGAGACCCTAAGCCAGTGGTGCCTGCTGCCAGTGAAAGGAAGAAGCACAAGAACACGCCCTCTGCCCCCTCTAAGGCGCTCTCAGGCCCTGAGCCCTCGAAGGACAATGTGGAGGATAGGAGCTCTGAACACTTTGCTATTGTTCCCCTGAGTCAGAGCAAGGGCCAAACGCACAGTGGCCGAGGCAGCAGAACAAGTGGCTGTCGACAAGCTGTGGTCATCCAGGAAGAGCGTCGCAAAGACAAACTCCCATTGCCTTTGAGAGACACCAAGTTGCTCTCACCGCTCAGGGACACTCCTACCCCACAAAGCTTGATGGTGAAGATAACCCTAGACCTTCTAACCCGGATACCCCAGCCACCTGGGAAGGGGCGCCGCCAAAAGAAACCAGAAGATAAACAGCCCTCCACAGTGAAGAAGCATGATTCTGAGAAGAGAAACTCAGACAACTCGAGCAAATTGGCCAAAAAGAGGAAGGTGAGTGTTGGAGAGTGGCGTTCCTTAACAGTACATAATGTGCGTACTGTTGGCTTGGGGTTGGCCCTTTGGCCCTTGATTTAAACCCAGTCTGAGTTGTCTCAGAAGAGGTTAGAAATTTCTACTATGATTTTATGTATCCTGTGCTCCTGGTAACAGAGTTACTCCTTCAGTCTGTACTTTTATCAGTACTTCCCTTTCTGTGATCAGGCAATGACAAACGCCAAGCTCCTTCATCAGTCTCGCTAGTTTGTAAAAAGGCGAGGCAGTTAACAATGATAGCTTCTTTTAGGATAATGTTGCATTTGGGGACAATTATTTTATTCTGATAACATTGGTATTGACTTTGCATAAACTAAGACCATGCATAAATTGAATGTTAATCAGTATTTGGAACTTCTGAAAGAACTGCTTATATATACTACCTTTCACTCCTACAGTATTATCTTTCAACATTACACACATATTTTAGTGGATGGCCCATCTAGCATCTTACCATTTTGAAACCACCAGACTCAGAATTCATGACCTCCATTAATGACTTGTTTTAATAAGCAGAACATTATTTTAACATTTTATAGCTATTAAGCAACTATTTAGGAAATCTTGTCAAGTATTATAAACCTTTTTATGAAGTTAAATTTAAGGGATGCTGTTGTCGTTAAATGCTGTGGAGTCGGTTGCTATTCATAGTGACCCTGTATAGGGTTTCCAAGGAGCGACTGGTGAGTTTGAACAGCCGACCTTGCGGTCTAATGCTTCACCAGAACTTAAAAAAAAATCTTCACATTAGTTAAGACCTAATGTTACTTTTGAAACAAATGTTGAGCTCCTTCATCAGTCAGTTTGAAAAAAGATGAGGCAGTCATTAACAGCGATGACTTATTTTAAGATACTGTAACATTTGGGGACAAATTTTTATTTATCCAGATAATGTTGTACTTAGATTATGTCATCCTTTGCTCTGGAACATTCAGTGTTTGTTCTATTTTTTGCTTCTTCTTGATGATGAAGGATTAGTGAGTTTCTCCCCAGTGACATTCCCAAGCAAACCTGCCCAAGATTCAGAGACAAAAGCTCAAGGGCCACTTTTTTGTTGTTGTTGTTGAGAAGAAATACCAATTTTAATACTGATGTAAGTACAAGGGAAGCTTCATAGTCAGTTGTGGAAAGAATAACAGATGTAAAATGGATAACGAAAGCCTGATAGCATGACTGACTTCGGCAATCAGTCTACAAGGTTAAGAATGCCATGCAACTCTACCAAATACCGGGTAGTGTGGCTGTTTGCCAGAAGGTGCTGGGGCATGTGTGACTGTCACCATAATTGCAACAAGCAAGTAGAGTGGGGTGGGATCTAGTACTAATTGATAGTGTTATTCTAAGTAGAAGAGGGCACATTTCCTTGCCAGAAAACTTTTTAAACTGCATATTATTTATAGGAAATTTATGGAGGAAATTGCTCCAAAAAAAACTACCTGCATCTAATAGAGAAAACATTGACTGATTACCTCCTTCTCCTTCTGGGAAATCTATCCTGTGTACCCCATAGTCTTTTGTATTCCCTTGACACACTTCATTCTAACCTGCATCACCTGACGAGGGGAGAATCATCAATAACTAATTGTTGGAAGCTGGAGAAATCACTATGACTTCCCTCAGCCCAGGTCGTACCCTAGTACAAATCTAGAAGCATTGACTACAACTCTTGAAAGGAGGAGCCCATAGCTCAAACAGTGTTCTTCTGGTGCAGTATTCAGAGTGGTACCTTCCCCAGCCCTCAGCTTAGCTTCTCTGATATTGTTGTTGTTAAGTGCTATTGAGTTGGTTCTGACCCATAGTGACTCTTATAGAGTTTCCAAAGAGCAGCCGGTGAGCTTGAACTGCCGACCTTCCGGTTCAAACTGACTTTGCAGTCCAGCGCATTAACCCACAGCGCTGCCACACCAGGACACAGCTTGTTTATCTTTCTGTCTAGAGCATGGAGAAGTAATCGGGTGCAGAAGAGCATCTTAATCGGGTGCAGGAGTTCCCTAAAGCTCTAGAAGCAGACAGGAGATGTGGCCCTGGGAACAGACCACCTGGTTGACTTTGTTAGTGACAGGGTCTAAATCATAGTCTTGGCTACAGAGTACTTGGGAACTTTTAGTACTGATGGCAGCTTCTCCTCCCAGTTGGTGTTAATGAAAGCTCTTCAGGTAATCCCAGTGTCTAGCAAAGCTGGGAAGCATTGAAACAGATCCAACAGATCCTCAGTACAGAGCCCGTGATTGGGCAAAGCTGGTCCTTTGAATAGAGAATATTATTCTTTGTGCTGTTTTTAAGGCATGGATCTAGGCCACCAGGAATTTCCCTATCTGAACGATGTCACTAGTCAGAAACCTTTACTAGAAGTTTTGGAGTAAGTGCATCTGAAAGTCAGTCAGCTGTATACATATTTCATGATGAGAGAATTATGTGTCCTTTCCCGGGTGGGGAATATACAACTTTCTGTTTTTGTTACATGACATCAAGTCTATTCCAGCTCACATTGACTATAGGACAGAGTGAAACTGCCCCACACATAGGGTTTCTTAGGTGGTTTGTGGTCTTTACAGGAGATCAGCGGATCTTTTCTCCTGTGGAGCAGCCAGGGGATTTGCTTAGGGTCTCTGACTCTTTGCAGCCCTCTCTAACCTGCACAGCTGTTCCCATGGGCATTCCAGCTAGTAGACCTGGACCCCCCAGGGCATATTGCAGGGAAATCTTATTAAGTGTGCCTGCTTTCCTTCCCAATTTGAATGGTGAAGACTTGTTTTGCATTGACATCATTTTACGAGTGGACATTAGAACAAGCTCTCTGAGAGATACGGTTGAAGCATTTGAAGAATATACCTGATCCTCTAAATGTTTTTATTTAAAGCTCCTTTAGAGTCTCTCCCTCTCCCAGCACACAGTTTAGCAAACTGTCAGAAAGTTTCCAGATCCTGGCAGGAATTTTAGACTTAAGAGAGTGAGTAGATGATCCTATAGAGCTAATGCTGCAGCATCAGAGCTATAATGCGGTCATCAGAGGTGGAGTCCACATAGGAATGTGCCCATGTATTTTCACTTCTAAAAGGAATGTGTAGGAAACAATTTATGAGGAAAAGTAGAGAAAATTGTTGTGAAGCTTAATAGCCTCAATTCATATTGAATTACGAGTTAAAATGCCAACATATTTTTGGCTTTTATGCAAACTTTAAACCAAGCTTAAGTTTTCCAGTTTGGAAGACAAATGACGGTACAAAGAAGCATTCTAAAATGCACTTGTAGAGAGCCTGGAGACTTCCTGTTGTTAGGTGCCTTCGAGTGGACTCCCTCTCAGAGCATCCCTGTGCACTACTGAACAAAGCACCGCCTGGTCCTGTGCTAGCCTCACAGTTGTTGTTTTGCTTTAGCCCATTGCTGCTGCCGTTGTGCCAGGGGGTCTTCCTTTTTCTTGCTGACTTATACTTTATCAAGCATAATTTCCTTCTTCAGGGACTGGTCCCTCCTGATAACATATCCTAAGTATGAGAGACGAAGTCTGGCCATCCTGTATTCAAGAAGCATTCTAGGTGTATTTCTGCCAAGACAGATTTGTTTATCTGACAATCCATGGTACTTTCAGTGTTCTTCTCCAAAACCAGAACTCAAGTGCATCAATTCTACTGTCTTCCTTAATCATTATCCAGCTTTCAATGCATGGGAGGGTTGGGTCAAACGCATGCTAGATCTCAAACTGGTATCTTTGCTGTTGGACACCTTAAAGAATTCTTGTGTAGAACATTTGCCTAATGCAATATGTCATTTGATTTCTTGACTGCTGATACAAGGGGGTACTGATTGTGGATCCAAGCAAAATGAAGTCTTTGACAACTTCAGTTTTTCATTTATCATGATGCTCTTTATTGCTTCTGTTGGGAGTATTTTTGTCTCCTTTACACTGTGTGTGCAATCCATACTGAAGGCTATAATGTTTAATCTTCATCAGTAAGTATTTTAAGTCCTCTTCACTTCCAGCAAGCAAGGTTGTATCATCTGCATATCTCAGGTTGTTGATGAGTCTTCTTCCAATCCTGATGCCATGTTCTTCATATAATCCAGCGTCATTTGTGAGCCAGGCATTGTTCTTAGGCATGTACAGATAATATCCCATTGAATTCAGCAGTCTTCTAAGCTCATCTTTCAAATAAATGGATTGGATAGACTGTCTTAACATTCATTTAGACAAATTGCTGAACCAACATGTAGGTGTATTCAGTCAAGTTTGACTTTTTCCTCTTTCTAAAGGTTTGCTTTAGTGACTAGGAAACGTTGACATTTTTTGGAAACAATTCAGTACCATCATAATCGGTATATTTTTTGAGGAGCAGGGAAGAAAAGTTATGAAACATGGTGGGAAACTGCATGTTTTTATTGCCTGAGGATGTGTGATTTTGTTCTTCAGTCCCATGAAGATCGGTCTTACCTTTTCTTAGGTGGTTTCTGCAGATCAGATGTTACCCTTCAAAATCAGGGCTTTGAAAACTAATCTCTTACAATTTCCTGAAGCCTCCATGTCTGTTAGTTAGCCCGAGAAGAACTAAAGCTGTTTTAGACCATCTTAATACCTGTGTTTTCCCTCACGAAAGATTAACTTCCCTTTTCTGTAGAACTTATCCTAGTGAATTTGTCTTCAGCAAGTTCCTGTCCACATGTTAGCACTAACTTAGACTTGGTGTCCCTTGTCTTTTTATTATTGAACTTCCTTCAGTGGCAAATCACAGTGAAGTGCCTAAAGTTCCCCAAATGCTGCTTCTCCAGGCTTCCCCTAAGTTCCAACCACTACCAAGCATATTTGCTTCCCTTTGGGGGTTGATAATAGAGTCTTAGCATTTGAGTGTTGAAGGAATTCTAGAGACTACTTGTTCAGTGCTCCCTGTTAAAGATGAGAATGCAGAAAGGCGCTCCCATTGCTCGGCTGCTTAGTAAAGCAGGTCTGGAGCTCAAATACCCTGACCTCTTCCAATCTAATGCCCCTCGGCTATTTCATGCATCTGTGTATCGGGGGTTCTTAAGAAAGATACAAAGTCAGTGTTCAAGATGTGTGTATTGACTCTGGCAGTTATAGTGAATCGGGCAGTGATAATATCATCCTTGACTAGACTCCTCCATTGCCGCTACCCCTGCCTCCAATGTCCCCATGTTGTTAAGTGACTTCAAGTCAGTTCCAACTCATAGTGACCCTGTATAGGGTTTCCAAGGAACAACTGGTGGGTTTGAGCCCCTGTTTTTGTGGTTAAAAGTTCAGTGCTTACCCTATAGCGTCACACCAGTCCCCTTACACACCCTTCCATTTCAGTTTACCTTTTAGATATCACCTTTCTCCCCCAATAGACTGCAATTTTCCACCTATTAGAAACTGGCCCAAAATACATGTGAATTCTGAAAAACTTCATTTCCCCCTGCTACCTGGCGCTATTGCATAAGCACTGGACTGTGAACCACAAAGTCGGTGGTTTAAACCCACCAGCTGCTCCTTGGAAACTCTATACAGGGTCGCTATGAGTTAGACCTGACTCAACAGCACTTAACCACAAAAAACAACAACAACCTACAAATAGTGGAACAAATTGGTTAGCTTGGACTCCTGGTGTGACGCTGTAGAATCAGCACTGGACTGTGAACCGTAAGGTTGACAGTTCAAACTCATTAGCTGCTCCTCGGAAATCCTACACAGGGTCACTGTGAGTCGACTTTACCACAACCACCCACAAGTGCTGGATGGGGTGAGCCATTTGCTTGCTGCCCTGAGGCATTCTCTATAGAAGCTGGCTTGACTGCACAATCACTTCTCTTCCTTTTATGGTTTTCACTCTTGCTCTTTTACTCAACTCTGTAGGTGGAGCAGCATTTGGCAGGCTCAGGCTGCCTGACTCAACAGGTAAAGAAAAGCAAACTTCATCAGTCAGGACCAGCTCACCAGCCTCCTTTTGCTCTATATCCAGACACCACTGAGACACTGACCCCGACAACTAGAGAACTCTCCAAGCCCAGTCCACATTCCCCGAGATATGGAGGTGACCTGTGGAGAGGCCATGGGGCTAAAGAGACCTGGCTCTCCTTCTGAGGGAGAAGAGTTACGTAGCTCTCAACTGATTTTCAAATGTCTTCCTGACCCAGAAAAACCTCCTGTTTTGCTTGTTTTTTCCCCAAGCAGGTCTTATTCTTGAAATTCAAGTTTGTGCTTTCTGCCACCCAATATTGCTTGGCACTGTTTTTAATAACCCTTTCCTAAATGCATTCTCATTGGGTCCCAGTGTGGTGAGGTGGATTAATGCTCTGGAGTGCAAGGTCGGTTTGAACCACAATTCAAGTTCACCAGCTGCTCCTCGGAAACCCTATAGAGGGTTATTATGAGTTGAAACTGACTAGACAGTGTTTAACAACAACAGCAACTAAGTTTTAGTGCTGCTGTTTCCAGGGACCTGGGTGGTGTCACATCAGTTGCTATCCGTAATTTCTATGTTAATTGGCCAATATCTAGTGAGTGCCGCCTTCTCTGGGCAGAGCCCTGTTACTGTTCCAGACAGGAAACAACAGGGTTCCAGGTGAACAGTGTACAAAGAAAAAACTCGCCTGAAGCCCCACACTTAAACTAACCAGTCTAGGCAAGTAGAACTGATAGAAGGGTGATTTTTGCTTTAGAGAATTTACTTTAATGGCTTACTTTCCACTAGCTTCTAGAATTTGACTGGCTTCTAAAATGATAAATATCAATCCAAAGCAGATTGCTGCAGTAGGTGCCAACACAGTTGTTAAATACCACATTGAATTTAGCACCTGGTGATTTATTATTTGTTTGCTGTTCCCTTGAGTCACTGATGGGCACAAGAGAGCTATAACTTATTTTGTGAGAATTGACTCGCTCTGAATCATATTTCCGTGTGTGGTTTGTGAAGGCTATCACTTGGGTTTATAGTCAAGCCTAGCATGTCCTAAGCATTGTGAAAATATACAAGCAGAAATCAACTCTCATCCTACCTTGGGGTTTGGTATTTTCTTTGGAAAATAACCCTGTAGGTGGTGTATACTTGGTTTTACTTTGGGTACTTCTCCAATGTGTCATAACTACTTGGAAATACTTGGCGTTTATAAATGACTAACCACCTTGTGTACAAGTTGATGTCTGCCTGGATGTTTTAGCCATTTATTATTAATATTTTTTTTTAATTTCTAGGGGAACATCAGTTTTATACTTAGCGTTACCTTGCAATGATTACAATCTCGTCCATGCTTCATCATTCAATAGTATTTGCTTCTAGTCCCTCTTTATTTATTTTAAAGCATGTATACAAAATCACTCAGGAATATATAATCATTTAAAAAACCAAAGGGCACATTTTGCAAGCCTGCCTCCTGGCAGCCAGCACACAGCCTTTCTCTTTACATGAGTCTAGAATCCTCAGCCGCTCCCTGTCTCCATGTCATCATCTCTGCTTCCATCTCTGGTGTCGCTGCTTCTCTGGATAGGGTCCCACATTCCGCTCATGCGCTTCTCCCTTGATGGTCCTAGGGTCTTCTGTTCCTAACTTTAAGATTAACAACCCCTGTGTATATGGAGTGCTGGTGTGGCGCTGTAGGTTAATGCGCCAGACTGCAAAGCCATTTGAACTGCAGGGTCAGTGGTTCAAGCTCACCAGCTGCTCCTCGGAAACTCTGTACAGGGTCACTATGAGTCGGAACTGACTCGATGGCACTTAACAACAACAACCCCACTTTTTGTTAAAAACTTCTTTCTTTACAGTTGTGACAATCACAGTTCATCAAGATAACAATTACTGCTGAATCATAAGAACCTTATCCTCATCTTTCCCACCAGACCCATCTAGACAAGATGAAAATTATTCAATGGGGATTCTATTTTCCACTGCACCCTCTGAAACTAACCTCCTCTTGAAAACTTGTAAGCTAGTCACTTTGTGCCTTTATAGTCTCCCTACCTCCCCCCCCCCCATTTTAGGTAGCCAGTGCCTCACTTGTCCTTACCTATCAACCCTGCATTCAAAGGGGATAAGATTGATCTTTGATGTGAAAACTCCTTCATTCTCAGTTGGCATTTTGAGCTACTACAGCCATAAGTAAAGGTCAAGTTCATCAAATTGTTAGCCATTTACACTTGTTTCCTTTACAGATTTCTGTATCTTTTTCTAGTCGAGTACTTATCAAGCCATCGAAGCTAGGTCGAATGGGTATTATCTACAAGTTTGGATATTCTCGTGTATCTCCCTTCATTTCATATCAACTAGATGCTTTGCTCTCAGCTCTAGCCCTGCATGTGTTTCAGCCATTTTTTTTTTAATGTTTTATTGTGAATTATGTGATAGTTTACATGGGAGAACATTGGTTTTACATTCATTCTATCGTATATCATCTCATTGCCATGGTTACTATCCCCTCCATGCAACCCTTCCCCCGTGCCCCCCAGGTCTTCAGCACACAGTCACTCTCCCTCTCTGGATCTAAAGTCTCCAGCTGCTCCATTGCTCCACGTCATCATCTCTGGCTCCATTTCAGGCATCACTGCTTCTCTGGGTAGGGTCCCGCTCTCTGCTCTTCTCCCTTGATGGTCCTAGGGACCTCCACTCCTAGACTGAAAAGTTAATCACTCCCCTCCTTGCTATAAAACGTCTACCTTTACATTTCCAACCCTCACAATCAGTCCTGATAACAATTATTCACTATTGTATCACAAGAGACCCGCCTGCATTTCATTGCATCAGCCCTACCTAGTCAGATTGAATACTATTCACTGGAGATTCACCTTCCTCCAGGCCCTCTGGATCTAGGTTCCCTCTTGAAAGCTTGTAAGCCAGTCACTTCTTGCCTTTGTAGCCCCCCATTCCCCATTTTGGGTAGCGAATGTCCAAGTTGCCCATTCCTTTCTACTCTGTGTGTGGAGGGGGTGGGAATGATTCTTGCTGTAAGGACTTGTTCCCTCTTTTGAGTTACTGCTTCCATAGGTGTAGGTCAAGTTCATCAAATTGTATGAGAATACTTTTTTTTTTCCTCTTCTTTTTACTGTTTTAGCCATTTTTGAGACTTCTCCCAAAGACACGTTTCACATCTTCTTGCTGCAGTACTTTCCTAGGCAGCAGAGAGCATTGGGACCAGTTATGCAAATCTTATTTTCCTGTGTGGTTTGTGTGCCTCCTGGGGTAAAGGCACCTGGGGTACAGGAGGTTTGCCATGTCAGTGGCAGAGTCTGTTTCAACCCAGTCATTTGTAATGGATCGTTTTCTCCCTCTAGTATTACCTGTCTCTCACGTCACTGAATTGGAAGTGTGTATGCTGTGCAGAGGCCTCAGCAGGTGCCTCTTGGCATGTGCCAGTCCTTGTGACTTTTCTTGAATTGTGCTCCAGTGTTCTACTGCTGGCATGTGAGAAACCGCTGTATGAAACATCCTGTTGCATTTCAGCTCTGTCTTTATGACATGCTTGTTTACAGCACGTTACCTGCTGCTTAGAGCCCTTAAGAAACACTTTCTCCAATCTTCTCTAATGAAGTCCTGTTTCTGAGCAGCTGATTTGTTTCATCCTCATCTGTGCATTTTGTAATTCTTTACACTGACTACATACAAGCTCAATTTGCAGATCACCCCACAGAACAGTGCCACCTTGTAGAAACACAATATGAGACACACATGTCATTTTAAAGTTTCCCATAGCCACATTCAAAAAGTTAAGGGGAGAAAAAAGTAAAATGAAAACCAGTGAATGAAATTTTAATAATGATTTTTTTATTTTAGTATATCTATAATATTATTTCAGGATTTACTGTATATGACAACTTC
This sequence comes from Chrysochloris asiatica, assembly GCF_000296735.1. Classification (NCBI taxonomy): domain Eukaryota; kingdom Metazoa; phylum Chordata; class Mammalia; order Afrosoricida; family Chrysochloridae; genus Chrysochloris; species Chrysochloris asiatica. The sequence continues at coordinate 7,206,493 of NW_006408627.1, forward strand.
TTAGATACCCCTTTCTCCTATGGGAGTCTCTGGGCGATGCAAACTTTTAATGCTCTTGGCTGCTAACCCGAAACTTGGTGGGTCCGGATTCCCCCAGAGGTTCTTTGAAAGAAAAACATGGTGATCTACGTCTGAAAATTACCCATTGAAAACCCTGTGGAGCCCAGATATACTCTGACACACACGGGGTCAACATGCGTTGAAATCCATGTCAGGAAAACTGGTTCTGGTTATTGGCATGAAGTCTTGGAGGTCACATTGCATTTTGCAGTAGCCATGTTCAGGTACTTATTGGGTATGGGTTGTGGCCCTGAACTGGAGTGTCAATGACCTCTAAAGCCACAAACCGTCCCTTGGCTTTGATTCCCTTGTCTGCCCTTAAGTTTCCCAACCCCTCACTGTGCTCACTTGGCACACCCCATACACCATGAGTCTATAAACAGGTGTCTTTATAATCCACATTGACTGACTCCACTTTTTTTTTTTTTTTCTTTAAATGTTTTATTGTGAATTATGTGATAGTTTACATGGGAGAACATTAGATTTACATTCATTCTATTGTATATCGTCTCATTGCCATGGTTACAATCCCCTCCATGCACTCCTTCCCCCGTAACCCCCAGGTCTTCAGCACACAGTCGCTCTCCCTCTCTGGATCTAAAGTCTCCAGCTGCCCCACCGCTCCACGTCAACATCTCTGGCTCCATTTCAGGCATCACTGCTTCTCTGGGTAGGGTCCTGCTCTCTGCTCTTCTCCCTTGATGGTCCTAGGGACTTCCACTCCTAGACTGAAAAGTTAATCACTCCCCACACAATCAGACCAGATAACAATTATTCAATATTGTATCACAAGAGACCCGTCTGCATTTCATTGCATCAGCCCCGCCTAGTCAGATTGAATACTACTCACTGGAGATTCTACCTTCCTCCAGGCCCTCTGGATCTAGGTTCCCTCTTGAAAGCTTGTAAGCCAGTCACTTCTTGCCTTTGTAGCCCCCCACTCCCCATTTTGGGTAGCCAATGTCCAAGTTGCCCATCCCTGTCTACTCTGTGTATGGAGGGGGTGGGAATGATTCTTGCTATAAGGATTTGTTCCCTCTTTTGAGCTACTGCTTCAATAGGTGTAGGTCAAGTTCATCAAATTGTATGAGATACTTTTTTTTTCCCCTCTTCTTTTTACTTCTGGTTGAGGTCTGATCATCCAGTCACTGAAGCCAGGATAAGTGGGTATTATCTGCAAGTGTGGGTGTTCTTGTGCATATACCCTCTCTTCTTATCAGCTGAACGCTTCACTCTCCACTCTAGTCCTCTGTGGCTATGTCACTGACTCTGGGCCCAAGAGGACTGACTCCACTTTTGAAACAAGAAAGTGAATACATTTCTAAAAGAATGGTTTTCCCAGAAGCCTTGGAAGGATTGGGTGGAAGCACCTGGTGAAGGAAGGAATTGTTTCTCAGTTTCTCCTTCTATTGAGAAGGGGTCATGTGGCTTATTGGTGTCGGTGTAGAGCTTGAGCCTACAATATTGTAATTTATTTTATTTTTCTTGGACAAATTCAAGGAAAGAGGGAGATAGGAGTGGAAACAGACACCGCCCACAACCATCTAATATGAATAATTTCTATGTTCCAGGCTTTTATAGAGGATGTCAGAGTCTTTAGGGATTGTCCTGAAATGACTGGGAGTATCCCAGATTTCTCATGCAGTGAACTGACAGTCGGTGGAGTTAGTTTTAAATGTGTGTCAGGATTAATAGAAGGACTCCCACCGATCAATCACTTCACTGTCACTTGGGTGCACTTCTTCCTGTCATGCAGTTTCTTGTAGCTAGACCACTAGGAGGGACTGTCCCCTGAAGTCCTAAGTCTGCCTTGTATGTTAGACTTCAAAGCTGGGATACATGTTGACAAGTAAAGACGAACATGAGAAAGAATTTAGAAGAATTTTAAAGAATCCTATGTTCTTTTGACGATTACATATATTTGTTTAGCACTTTGGTTGGTATGTTGTTGTTGTTAAGTGCCATCGAGTCGGGTCCGACCCATAGCGACCCTGTAGGTTGGTATAAGTGGGTACTTTTGAGGTACTTAGTAACTCCTGTAACATTAAATCTCTTTGCCTTTTTTTACTCCCCATCCCTGAATTATACTTACTTTTTTGAAAGATAAAAGCATATAAAGAAAGGACAATATTTTTCTAAAATGAAATTGGATTAATGGAAGACCAAAAAAAAAAAAAAAATCCTAAAGCAACTATTTTTGTCTATTCATGGGTAAATCCATAAATTTTATATTTCTCAGAGACAGAGGATCTTGTAGTTGTTTTTGTTTTTTTTTAACAATACAAATTATTTTCATTAAAAAGTTTTAGGTACTCCAAACTGAATTGTGTAAAAATATTGTAAAAACATTAAATTAGTGGTTGGGTCTTTTTCCATTTTGTTTGCATAATTATATTTATAACTATTTTGTTACAATTATAGAGTGAAATAGAAAGAGACCATGATAGCAAGAAAATCAGACCGGAAAAAGAAACCAAATCACAGTTGTCATCTTCATCTTCATCTTCCTCTTCCCTTAAAGACTCTACTAAAACAAAGTGAGTATAGAGCTTTTAACTGTGGATAGTTTCCTAACCTCTAAGCTTTTTTTTCCCCCCTCTAGGATTTTCTTTCTAAAAAAAATCATATCTAAATCCTCTTCTGATCCCTACTTTGTATACAAGGAAACGTACTACAGAAAGATAAAATGGCTTGCACAAGGTCACAGAATTCTTAGAGCTATCATTTGAGTGAGACTCTTTAGAGCGACTCTACTGTCTCTGAGAAGAGGGATGGAAGAAGAGAGAGGGTGATGCCAGGAAATTGTGAAGTTTAAAAGTGGCTGTTATTTATTCTCCAATTTATTCACGAAATTGCTTCACACAGTGACTAGGCAAAAACACATAGTGTTTCCATGTCAGAGCTGACACAGATTGAGAGAGGAGAGTCAGAAGTGTGAAAGTGTGACAAGCAGATATAAGAGCTACTCAAGGCCATTTAGGGCCATTAGGGAACTCTGCAAACTTAGTGGGGACAGGTATACAATTACAGCTGCCTGTATTACTAGTAGGGCATTAAAAAGTGCTCGAAATACAGCTTTCCTCATAGTCTGCTCTACCAGAAGTCTTAATAACTTAACAAGCTGCATGGTTACCGTTCTTCCTCAACTTAGTTGTGTGTGATGTTTCACTCCAGAACACCTAGGCCCTCTTCTGAACCCTCAAAGAAGGAAATGCTCCCACCCCCACCAGTGTCATCATCCTCCTCATCCTCCCAGAAGCCAGCCAAGCCTGCACACAAGAGACCAAGGAGGGAAGCCGATGCCTGGGGCCAGGACCCTCCCAAAAGTGCCAGTACTACCAAGAGCAACCATAAAGACTCTTCCACTTCAAAGCACAGAAAAGTAGAGGGGAAGGGGTCTGGGAGCTCTACAGAACACAGAGTAAGTGGGGGAAATGGGAACTGGGTGAAATGGAAATGTTTGGGTATAGCTTTGCTTTAAATTCCCAAATCAGATTACAAGTTCCTAATGAGAGTATTTCAGAAATACTTCAGAGAGTATTCATCACTTCTAATAACACAATAAGGAGCTCTGGTGGTTACAAACCGCAAGGTCAGCAGTTCAAAACTACCAGCAAAGAGAAGGGTTCATAGGTGAGATATAAGAATATACTGGTGACTATATGGTACGAATCGGGCTGCGAACCTTAAGGTCAGCAGTTCGAAACTACTAGCCACTGTGTGGGAGAAAGATGAGACTTTCTGCTCCTGTAAAGATTTACAGCCTTGGAAACCCTGTACAGGGTCCCTATGGGTCGGAACTGACTCAATGGCACTTAACAACAACATAATGGGAGAAATTATCCAGTTTATCAAATGCAAATTTTCTCTTTTTCTGCTAACATTGTGTGCACGTGCATGTTTTGACTAAGAACATACCATGTTTGGTTTTGTTGACAATCTGTTCCCTTGGAATTTCATGTCTCAGACCTTCTTGACTTCCCCAGTATAATAGAAACTTATAGCTTTAGATTCATTTGGATCAATAGCTGGAAAAGCGGTTGATAGTAGGGCTAAATTACACAATGATTATTGTAGATTAATATGAGAGGTGGTAACTTTTAGGACAGTGATTTCAAATATTAAAGAGCAGTATGTATAATGTTTTGTTCTTTTTCTTTTGAGGGATCTGCTGGAGACAATGCAAATCCTTTTCCAGTGCCTTCTTTGCCAAATGGTAACTCTAAACTAGGGAAGTCTCAAGTGAAGTTTGACAAGTAAGTAAGACTGGCTATTATTTCATTTCTTCTTCTCCTTTCTCTTTCTCATCTTCCTCTCCCCTTCCCCTTCTTTGTTCAGCTTTTCCTCCCTCTCATCCTCTTTTGCCTTCTTTATTTTTTCTGAAGTCATCTTGTCTCCCGTTCCAGTGATTTTCAGTTCTTATGACTCAGCTCTGGTTTTGCTTCTTCTGTTTCAGACAACAAGCAGATTTTCACATGAAGGAAGCCAAAAAGTTGAAGTACAAAGCAGAGTCAATGGTCAGTCTGTCTCTGTAACTTCTGGATAGAATGTTTTGTGATAAAAATTTGTGTAATCTGATCCCACTAAATGGACTATGGGAGAAGTGTTTGGGACCTAACATAGGCCTTAACATAAAAAGGATAATACGTGTCTTGATGGTTGAGAGCGTTTTGGAAGTTTTCTAGTTGGAATTATTTTCTTCATCTCCATTAATTGAGTCTAATCATGGCAAATCCATGAGTTGTATATCAGAATGAGTGTCAGTTGATCTAGTAGGAGATGGTTTCATGCATGCACACCTCAGTGCTTGTGCCACGGAATCAATTCTTTGTATATTAAAAAGGGGTCCTACCACTGTTGGTTGGTCAATTTAAGTTTACTTTGCAAATATTTTGCAAGGTAAGGAAAGCCAGATTGTATTCCAGCATTATCTTAAAGCCCTCGAAAGACAGACCACATGGAACAGTGTAGACATTAAATGAAATTTTAGGATGAAGATAATGCACCATTAGTAAACATGCTTTTGAAAAATGAACTCTGTTTATCTGGTGGTTGGACCTTCTTGGAGGTGGTGGTTGTAAAGCATAACCTTTTGTCTAAAATTGTTGCTAAAACTGAATGCTGTGAATCCTTTTAATTTCAGAAAAGGCTAAATAGTCATTACTTTGTCAGCAAATGATCTAAAGCTTGACATTAGATACATTCAGTACTGTCTTCCCTCATTATTCAAGCAAGTAAGATAATACTCTAGGAAAGATGGTCTTTCTTTAATCTGTATCTATGCACACCTTCTTTTTCCTTAGTCCAGCACAGGTTGGTGCATGCTTGTTTAGACAGCAACTTGAATGACTACCCTCTCCGTAGTATTCCCTCTGGACTGAGCAGTGTCTCAAAAATGTGTGTCTGTATCCCAAATAGTTAGTGCACAGTTGGGTATAGAAGAGTGTTCACTCCTGTATTGCTCTCGTGCTTTGGTTGGGAAGTTAGAGCTCTTTACCTTGTGCTACTGAATGCAGAGATATGTTCATTGTTAGCATTATGTTGTTGTTGTTAAGTACCATTGAGTCTGATCAGACTCATAGTGACCCTGCACAGGGTTTCCAAGGCTGCAAATTTTTACGGTAGCAGAAAGCCTTATCTTTCTCATGTGGACCAGCTGGTAGTTTTGAACTGCTGACCTTGAGGTTAGCAGCTCAATTCGTAACCACTGCGCTGTCACAACTACTTTATTAGCATTATTGTTGTTGTTGTTAAGTGCCATTGAGTCGGTTCCGACCCATAGCGACCCTGTACAGGGTTTCCGAGGGTGTAAATCTTTACGGGAGTAGAAAGCCTCATCTTTCTCCTGCGGAGCGGCTAGTAGTTTCGAACCGCTGACCTTAAGGTTCGCAGCCCCATTCGTAACTACTATGCTTCCAGAGCTTTTTATTCGCATTATAGAATACCTAAAATAAAGTGGCTATTTTATATATTACTCAATTGTAGTTCTTTTGTTCCTACCCTAAGCCCAGTTCTAATTTTGCAGATTCTATGAAAGAGATTGTTGTTGTTGTCAAGTGCTGTTGAGTCAATTCTGACCCATAGCGACCCTGTGTAGGGTTTCCAAGGAGTAGCTGGTGAGCTTGAACCACCGACCTTGCAGTTCAAACGGCTTTGCAGTCTGGCGCATTAACCCACAGCTCCACATCAGGACATCTATGAAAGAGATGGTGGTGAATGAATAAATCTAGTTGTGGTACTGTAGGATAAAGCACTGGACCACAAGGTTGAACCACAAGGTCAGCGGTTCAAACTCACCAACCACTCCTTGGAAACCCTATGAGTCAGAACCAAGTCACAACAGAGACTTAGATAGCCACCAGGGAAGCAACCCAATCAGGCCAGATACTGCTAATTAGTCATTGTATGTTGTCGAATCAGTTCTGACTCATAGAAACCCTGATAGGGTTTGTACCACCAGCTGGTGGGTTTGAACTGTCCACCTTGCAGTTATCAGTCCAATGCTTATCTAACAGCACCACACACAGGGCTCACTAATTGAGGCATGCTGGTTTGATTTTTTTTTTTTCCCCCTTCTGGTCACTAATATTCTAAGCTTTGGATTCTCTAGAAAAAAATATTTAAAAATTAAAAAATATTTTTGAAAATTATTACCTGGACCAATAATTACTCTGAATACATTTGTTATGTGTTGTTAAGTGCCACTGAGTCATTGGCAACACACAGCAACTCTGATAGGGCTTCTGAGGAGCAGCTGGTGGGTTAGAACTGCCAACTTTATGGTTCGCAGTCCAGTGCTGATCCTACAGCACCACACCAGGAGTCCAACAAAACAAGAATGAAAAGCATTGAAGTCATTTTAACTCATCATGGGGGGAAAAATTGCTTCTATTCCTGTTCCTTGGAGTGTACCCCAGTACCTGTAGATCTTAAGACGATTCACTGTATAAATGAAGAAACCCGAAAACTTAAACCCATTCCCATCTAGTCGACTCTGACTCACGGCGACTCTATAAGACAGAGCAAAACTCCCCACAGGGTTTTTGAGGCTGATATCTTTACTGAAGAAGACTGCTTTATCTTTCTCCTTTGTAGCATTTACTGGGTTTGAACCAGTGACCCTTTTATTAGTATGCAAGAACTTAACCCTGGCGCTATCAGGGCTCTGTAGATAAATTACGATGCAGCCCTAAATCTTTGTGTTGTTTCGCTAATATTATGTCTTTACTAGTTCCATTCTCTCTTTGAATACATCAAGTGAGCATTAGCAAAAATTACAAACAGAATTACAAATGCCATATTAATCTGTTGCTCCTAGAATGTGTGGCACATATGCCACGTGTAGAGGAATGTAGGACAGCTCATCACTGTCTTTTTGGTTTGAGTTGGTCATAGTTTACTTAGTGACAAATTGTGTATTCAAGTTGAGGATGACCACCAACATCTGATTTCATTCAGATTTCCACATTCCCTCTAAGGGACTCTGAAATGTTATCCCTGTTGGCACAAGGGCGATAGCCTTGTGTACTTAGCTTACACACCAAGAGAGATTAAATAATCCACTAAACTCTTAAACTGCATAAGGCATTTTGCTTGTTAGACATATCTAAGATGCTCTTAGCCCATAATAAATATTTTCTACTTAAAATAAGATAAATTTCAGTACATACAAAGAGATTTGTGTCTGCATTGTTTAGCGGTGTAGAATAATCTGCTTCTAGAAAGTTATGTAATGGGTAAGAAGAGTACTTTATAACAAGGGGAACTTTGTACTTATTGCCTTAGTTTGAATGTGTACTTTCCTGAGATTTTGCGAGAGTAGTTTTGTTGTTTTTTCCTCTTAACTTGGCTAAAAGAAAATTTTTAGTAGTTCAGAAGTGACAGACTTTGGTTATCATCTTGAGTTTGTTTAGTCTCATACTTGTCCTCTAGCCACAATTAAACTGAGTAGAAGAGTGATAGGAAAGAACATGGGTAAGAAACTAAATAGATGTCTGGCTTAGGCCTAACAATGCCTATGTTCTTCTCCTACAGACAGACAAGGTTGGAAAAGCTTTTAAGTACTTGGAAGCCGTCTTGTCCTATATTGAATGTGGAATTGCCATGGAGTCTGAAAGCCCGGCGTCAAAGTCAGCTTACTCTGTATACTCAGAAACTATAGATCTCATTAAGTAAGTGCCTAGTAAATTTGTGATCCTCTTAAATTCTTTTCTTTCCTCATCTTCATTGCCTTAATCTCTTTGGACTTTAGTGTGAAGATAACTCAATAGAAGGGAGCCTTAAAAATATATATATATATATATACATATATATATACATACATATACATATCACTGGTCTAAGAATTTATTTTGGTTCTAAACTAAAGGTATATTCCAGGTGAAGTGCTAGGGCAGAAGTAGGGGTCCAGTGACAGCCTTTTGCCAAGTGCTCAGGGAGAATTTTTTTCTTTTCCAGCTTAGCTTTATCAGCTTTTCTCTCATCTCACCTTAAGAGCTGTTCTTTGTTATCTGCATTTCAATAGGGGTCCTAGTGAGGGCATAACTCTATCTGGTTTCAAGCAGGTAGACAGGCCAAAGAGATAGGCATCCTCACCTAATTTACTGAGTGGCCTGAATTGTTCTAAAGCAGAGGGTGGTGGTGTTAAGTGTCATCGGGTCAATTCAGACTCATAGCAAACTTGTACAGGGTTTCCGAGGAACAGCTGGTGAGTTTAAACTGCCGACTTTGTGGTCAAGCGCTTATCCTACAAGTGTCACACTAGGACTCCAAAGCTGGGATGGGGAGGGGAACCTTTTTTCTGCCAAAATTTATAACATCATTTGCAGGCCATACGAAATTATCAACTTAAAAATTAGCCTGCCATATTTGAACAGACATTTAATTGACTCCTCCCTAATGTGATGGCTGGAACTGCGGTTGTCTTGGGAGGGCCAGCGCATGCTCTAAACTCATTTTTCTGCATTGCTTTTATGTCTACATCTTTAGGGGGAAACAACAGAAAACATATATGTATACACACATGTATACATAGTGCCTGGGATTTTTAACTGCCTTTGTTTAACCCAATATATACTTTTATGTTTTTTTTATAGATTCATAATGTCATTAAAATCCTTCTCAGATGCCACAACACAGGAGAGAATATTTGCTGTCTTATGGTATGTATGTTTTCCTTTGTGTAAATAACAATAAAGTTTGTGTTTGCATCTCCAGATGGTACAAAAAGATTTTGAAATTTGATGATTTTGTTAACTTAAGAGTTACAGTAAAAGGCAACTTGATAGCAGAAAGGAATAGCATTGTGGTCAAGAGTGTTAACTCTACCAGTGGTTAATTTTATGAAATTTGTATCTACTGCCATTTTATGGATGACTCCGTGAATATTTTGGTCTTGGTGTTGTTGCGTGCCTTCGAACCAGTTCTGACTCATAGCAACCCTGTATATGGTTTGTGAGGAGCAGCTGGTGGGTTTGAACCACAGATCTTACAGTTCGAACTGACCTGCAGCACCACATCAGAACTCCTTTGCTCTTGTAACTCCAATGATATCCTTGTATATTTGTTTTTATCCCTACCAATACTGACTTTTGGTGGTGATCATCTGAGCAGTAACGTCCTTGAAATACTCTTTCTTCTTGCTCACATATGAGGAAGCCCAGCCTGTTCATTAGGCTTAAAAACATTAGATGGTATATTTCTGTAATAGTCATAGACTACTAGTCCACGAGGCAGTACTTTAGGGCTTTTTTCTTCTTCTTCTTACATTTGTAGCATGCGTTGCCAGTCCATTTTGAACATGGCCATGTTTCGTTGTAAAAAAGACACAGCAATGAAGTATTCTCGTGCTCTTAATGAACACTTCAAGAGTTCCTTCAAAGTTGTCCAGGCACCTTCTCCCTGCATCGCCAGGTAATGATAAATCTTAAGTTAAATAGTATCTAAATTTCCTTACTTCCCTCTTGCTTTGGACACCATTTGTATAAACATATGACTTTGGCTTTTTTTTTTTAATATACTTTGTGTTGCTTTTTCTCCTGTAATCTTTTTAAATAGCACATTACTAACAATTTGAAGAGTAGCTAAAAATCAAGGTGTTTGCTTACTGGGTAACATAAACAAGGTAATTGCAAAGAATGCAGATTCAAACTTTTAAGGCGTTGAAAACCTTTAGTATAAGACGAGGCTAAGAACAGAAAATAGATGAAGATAGAATGTTCTTTCTTATAGTACTTGTCTAGTCCTTTTGTTTTAATTTGGTCAGCTCCCTGAATAGGTTCTCCTTCTGATAGGTTTTGCTATTTTAAGAATATCACTTAGAAGGCTGCCCCATTTTCAGCACATCCAAAAGAAGCAACTCCCTTAAGGCTTCTCTTTAAAAAGCCAGCCCTGATCAAAAACAACGCCTTCATCAATTTGTCCAGCGAGTGGATTTCGAGCATCTTCTTTGTACCAAATTGTATTCTAGACACTAGGGATGTGGCAGTGAACAAGAGCAGACAAGAGTTACCACCATCTCGGAGCTTCCGCTCTGGTCCTGGAAAGTAGTACACAGTTTACTGGGCGCATGTATGACCCACGTAGCCCAGAGGGTTACTTCTGCTGGACAGTCTTTCTGTTTTATATCCACTTGCTTTTCAGTGTCCACATGATTTATTTCACTGGTCTTTCCTCATTTGGCTCACAGAAGGCACATGTAATTTGCATGTCTGACTAAGCAGTCTAGAGACAAGTCTCCTTCCCCAGTCTCCCCAGATGAGTCCGCTCATTGATTCAACAGCTATTTACCAAGAGCCTTCTCTGCAAGTGCTAGCGATGCAAAGATTGATAAATGGCTCATGGTCCATTTATCAGAATGGCAGGTTACAGTGGAATGTGATAGTGCAAGGAAAGCAATACGTTCAAGTGGTAACAGAAAGGGCCTTGTGCTGTTCTCCCAGTGTCTGGAGACTCCCAGTGTCTGAAAGGATGAAGCAATGAATATGGATATGCTTATATGTGTATGCACAAATGTGTATCTTTATATCTACCTATATGTATATCTATGAGATTAGGACCATCTTCACAGGAGAATTACTGCTTTATGAAGATAAATAGGACAATGGGGATAGGACAAGGGGAGGACTTTTGGTAGAAAAGAGTAGACTATGGAACTGGCAGAGGAAACGTGAATTTGTGATGCAGTTTAGCCCACCTGATTCTGTGACCAGGGAGGGACATCATGCCCAAGCCGTGTGTTAGTTTTTCTGTTTGCTGGGCCCCACCTCACTGTATTTATGAGTAGAGTCCCAAGACAACGGAAGGTGGTGAAGAAGGAGTGCTTGCTTTGATCTTGTAGGCCTGGCTGTAGAAGCGATTATCATTTGGGCTGGGACACAACTGAAACTGTGTGACTTGGACTGCTTTTAGAGAAACGGGAAGGTCTGTAACCTGGAGTCTAGGTGATTACTGCTTCTCTTTCTTTCTTTTCACCTTCCAGAAGCACAGGCACACCATCCCCTCTCTCCCCCATGCCTTCTCCTGCCAGCTCCGGAGGGTCCCAGTCGAGTGCTGGCAGTGTGGGGAGCAGCGGGATATCGGCTACCGTCTGTACCCCGGTCACCATCCAGAACATGACATCTTCCTATGTTACCATCACCTCCCATGTCCTCACTGCCTTTGATCTTTGGGAACAGGCTGAGGTCCTTACACGAAAAAATAAAGGTAAAGGGTTTTGTGGGGTTAATTCCTGGAGTATGGGGATTGGGAAGGGATATAAATACATGGTTGGTATATACAAGGGGTTTCAAAAAGCTCATAGAAAAATGAGTTCAGAGATCATTTCGCCACAGTTTCTTGAAGCCCCCTCACATCATATGTCCAGTTTATCCAAGTAAAGGAAATGTGTGGCTCTTTGCTTCTTTCCTACCTCATAACACAGTTGCAGTTCTGTCTTGAGTTCTGTAGCATGGAACTGGATTTCTGTGGCTAGATCTTAGCAAAACCAAATCAGAAGTAATTGTAGCACCTTGCCCCTTCGTAAATCCCTCAGTCTTTATTCAGCCTGTACTGAGATGCTAGTAGAAGGGCAAGACAAATGAAGACAAAGTCACTGACTGGGCCTGAGCTCGACAAATGAGGAGGCACGCCCTGAATCAGACACTGGATGTATTGTCTGTGTACATGGTAAGAAAGATGTTTACAGAGTCTATAGGAGAAATACAGCACAGTAAACATTTGTTTGAGAAAGAGGAGGCCCTCGGAGAAATTCAAGGTTTAGGAGACGGGAAAGCATGCTTTTGGAGGAACTGCTTGGTGTCACTACCAGCAACCACTAAGTAAATGCTTCTGAGTGACCGGCAGAGGAAGGCCATTACATGTTATCCTGGTTATAAAGAAGAAGGTGGCCAACTGGCTGTGATCCATTTCCCCATCATGTCTTAGAACTTCATTATCCTTCTTAACAAAGGCATGCGACTTTCACACGTTTTATTTTTCCCTTCGGATATCCATTGATCCAAAAGTATGTAACTTGGGTATTTTCTGAGTTCCAGGTGTTATGTTAGGCGTTATTGATTCAGCTATAAAACAAGACTGGTTCTTGACCCTTCTAGTCTAGTAGAAGGATGTGGAGAATTTCAGCAAAGCCAGACCCAGTCCTTTATGACACTTTCGATGTGCTAGAAGAATAAGTGCAGTTATATTGTGGGGACATGGTTTCGGGAACTTTCTTGTTTGCCCATTTTTATCTGTGTGTGTGTACCTTTGTATTTATTTGGTTTTGTTCTCTTTTGTTTGCAGACTTCTTTGCTCAGCTCAGCACAAGTGTGTGTGTCCTGGCCCTCAACAGCAGTTTGATGGACCTGGTGCACTACACAAGACAGGGTTTTCAGCGGCTAAAACAAGTAACCAAAACACCTTAATGGAGGCCCAAGTTGATTCGTTCGATTCAATGCCTTCGGAACTTTTTTTTGCACATTGAAAGCCTCAAAAACAGTCCGGACATTTGTCTCATCAGGACACCAAGTTCAAAAAGAGAAATGCCAGGAGATGGCTCAGACATTTGTCCACTTAAATTCTCCAGAACTGCCTGACCATTGCTTGGACACGATGGTTGTGTGGAAGCAGGGATGAGGAGGCCTCAGAGATGATCTTGCTTTTCCTGACTAAAGTACAAAAGTGCAATGTAGCCTAAATGCTTGTATGAATGGTCTAGACACATTTCCGTATTTTTTTAACCAGCAGGATGAAAGTTGCAAATGAAATGAGATGAGGAGATGCGATTTCAACTCTGAAAGCAAATGTACATCATCTCAGTAGTCAGGCTAGTCCATTCCCAGAAGGAATATTTTTTTTTTTTTTTTTTTTAATCTTAACTAATTTTTGGTGTAGGGTTTTGTGGATGACTTTTTTTTTCTTTCTTTCTTTCTTAATATGTTTTGGGGGAAAATGTTTGTTTACTAAATTCTAGCAGTCTTCTATAAAACATGAGTTGTGAAGGACTTCACTGTATCCCATTTTCTGCCACTGAACAATGGCTTTGATCATACCATGTCTTATCTTAATGTATGAAATTGAAGGCGAGCCCCGGGCCTCCCTGCTCCGATTTCTCCGTAGCTGTGCTGGTGGAAGTCAGCCCACATCAGGGCAGCCAGAGGAGTCGAGCACACGGAGCCAACACAAGATCTCCGTGTACTGGGGGTGCCCTGCTTCCATGAGAGGTAACACTCACACGTGGCAGTCACCATTGACTACATTTGGACCAGATGGCTAAAGTGCTTTTCAATTTCTGTTTAAGTAGAGCTGGAATTTGAGGTGCTGATCTGGGGCCTTACAGTTTCGTGGGCACTTGTGTTGTCTAATCAGCTCAGAGCTTTGTTAGTGAACAAAGAAAAAGGAAATCTACTTCTTAGAGAGGCTATATTTTTCTGCTACAAATTATATTTATAGCAAAACTAAACTTCCAGACCCCTTGGTTGACTAGGAGGAATGGAACTGCTTGAGAGGATGTGAAGACCGGGGGTGGTTAATTAGACTTTGGGGGGGGGGGGGGAATCATCACCACATGCCTTCACTCGGGTGTATTCTCAATCAACTCAATGCGACTCGATGGAGAGAAGCCGTGATCATCCCATTAAGTTCTTATTACCACACTATAGACATTAAGCCCCATTTGTTTAGAATAACCTGAAATGAAAGAACACATTTCCCACATGCCCATAAGCTCAGTTTATTGTTGTTGAAACTTGGAAGGTTCAACTGGAAACATTATTTTGAGTACAGTGTTTTTAAAAGTCAACTCTTTTTTTGTCCTTTGTTGAAGTAGAATTTTCACATGTATTAAAACTGAGGAGAAAGTGTCATCTCTTAACAAACTGGTTTACTTCTCTCCCCGTGCCCCATTCTGACCCCCTGAGTGCTGTTTCTTACCAAGCGTGATTGACATTTTCGTGTTTCTTTACTAGGGAAGAAAGAAGTACCATCTTCTTGATAGTGAAAGACATCTAAGGTCCATCCAGTGAATGTAAGCACATGCTTGGTAGTTTGGTAAATGTATACAAGGATGTGTGAAGGATGGGAGCAGTGTTTATTTTTCAAAGTACAAACTGTTTATGTGAAGCTTCGGCTTCATTTTCTTACCCAGCCTGCTCTTTTGTTACCACTAGCTAGGTCAGGGGTCAATTACTTCTTGTTTAGGTTAAAGCCCAGAGCATTATAAGCAGGAGTAACACAGAAGCATGACCCTGACGGACCAGGTTTTTTATACTACTGGTTAAAGAAATCCACATGTCGCTCAATGAACAATGTCTGCCTGTTATGTTGTGTACGTGTGTCGTTGTGTGTCCATCACTTATGTGTGGGGGATGAGGTAGCAGAGTCATCCTCTTCTCCCTGTCACTCTCGTAAGCCTCCTGTCAGTTTTGAAGGTCATGTTCTGTGTGACGGGTTTTGACCTGTACAGACTGGGCCAGAGGGTGTGTGTGTGCATTCTATAGGCGGCAAACCAACAAGACTCCCTTGACTGAAGACATTTCTGAGAAAATTTCTCAGCCAATTCTAAAAGAAGTGCTTGGCCTTTTCCATGGCCTTATTCTCTGGAGGTGTTTTTGTTTTGTTTTGCTCTTTTTACTTCTGTAGTAAACATTTATTTGCCCCTTGATAAGCTAACATACTTGTGTAGGTCAGTATGCACTATTTTGATCTTTCAGAATCTTAACTACAAAATGCATTGTACCCAAAAAAGAATTCCCACTGGCCATATTTTTAGTAAGACTATGTAAATGGCAGTGGCTGATGGATCCTTGATGTTCATAAAGTCTTTTTTTGCTGTTACAGTTGTATATAGAAATCTAAAGGAGTTTTAAAAAAAATCATTTGCACTTTTTCACTGCATGCTTAAGTTCCCAAAGGCAAATTTGTACTGAAGCAGATATTTGAGAGGACTGGACTGTAAAATAGTAAGCCTTTGTAACAACAGTAAATGATAGGACAAACTTTGCAATGAGACTAATACAGAATTTAAAAATATCTAAAGGAGTGAAAATATAAAGTATAAAATCTTGCCTTTGGCGCTACAGTTTTATGAGTGTGTGTGTGTGTGTGTGTGTGTGTGTGTGTGTCTGTTTACCTTTAATAGAAAATGGGAGAACACTGTTTTACTTATAAAAGTGTTGAGTATGTCTGTCCTTTCTAGAGATCATTTAAATGTGAATGAATTGAACACGGTATTTTAGTCAGACTAAGAGCCTTGCTAATCAATGAAAAGCACGCTACTGCAATTCACCATACTACACTGAGTTCAGAATGGGAAGAACTTGACCACACGCTGGTGGTGAAGAGGGGGTGCAGGGGCAGCAACAGAATTACAGTAGGCTCATTTGAATCTCAGATGTCATGATTTGATCACAACACTGAGTGGGAACAGCATCTGAGGGTTTTGAATGAAAGTGACCTTTATCTTATACATCTGTTGTGACCCAGATATGTTGCTGTTTCCTCCTAGACAAATTGGACCCCACTTATTTTATTTTTCTCTATCCTTGAATTCTAGGTATTGAAATATTTAGAAGCTAACAAACTATCCCTTTTTGGCTGAAAATCTATCTTGATTGATATCTTAAATGTTAATGCCGGCAGGATCCGAAGCTTTCTCTAATTGGTATTACGATTAATGTCCAGTAATTTTTAGAAGCAAAGAGGAAGTCATTGTGCCCTCCAAAGTGATGAAAGCTGTTATTTGGGGTAGGGAAAGCAGTCTCTCGTGTACACACAGATACACAAGTTTATAGATGAAATCAGAGCAAGAGACGGAGTTGGATTGATTTATTGCGCCTGAGTGTTGACCGGACATGAGTTTGAAATGTTGCTGTTTTGGCATGGCTTCAAGAGGTGTTATGTGGGACTTGCACCTTTTATTCTTGTGCTTCATGAAGTTTGAAGTCTGTGTCCATCCTGAGATAAATGAACCGAGTAAAGCTGGATGTTGGGTTGTTGTTTTTCTTTTTTATATACTTCTGCTCCCCACCGTGGAGTCTACTATTCTCTATTCCCAGACACTGCACACGCTCTTTGAAGAACCTTGCTACTTCTTATATCCCACTGTCCAGTACCATCATCAGTTAGCCTTATCTATAAGAACAGTCTTTTCATAAGACAAAAGGGTACATTTTCTCACTGGAAGTAAGAGGCATGGCATAATGTCAGGATCGCTGGTGGTGGGGTTTGTCCCTTTTGCCCCATTCTTTAGTAAGTAGCCACATTTGTTTATGCTCTGGGTCCCATTTGGAATTCATGGGTGCAAGGTATTTTCTCTGTACCTCTAATTTTTTTTTGTCATTTTGTTGTGGGAAGATGGAGTGACAGAATAACACAGTGTTGGAGATTCTGCTTCAGATCCTGCAAGTGGTAGTTCTACCAAGGAAACCTCAAATACTCAATCTAGTTGTGTGGTTTCTCGGAACCAGTGCAAGTGTGTGACTGACTGGGAAGGCACCATCTATCTCTTCATGACTTGCAAGCACTGGCCATGTTCTTTACTTCCTATCTATGATGAGTTGATGAGCATCATCCACCACCTTCTTGAAGGCAGCTGTAAATTTCATTTGGTCTAGGGAGAACTCACGCTAAAATCTGTCCCCGTGGTGCATCAAATATCAGCAGGTACTGTGATGGGTAAAGAAGTGCCTATACAAGGAGCCTCATAGGGCAGGAAGGAAACACACAGCTTCTTGAGAGCCTGTATATTACTCTATGGGCCTAGGGGAGGACAGCACAGTAAGACCACTGACCGCAAGGCTGGCCAAGCTGCACTATCAGACCTAAGACAGTGGCTGGCCTAAGGAGAGAATTTGCTTTGCATAAAAGTAGATGTTTAAGTGATGCTTAACACAAGCAGTATTAACTTTTGTTCAGGCCTTCAAAATGTATTGTTAATATTACTGCACACCCCTTTTCAGATGTCAAGTGTACACTGTTCATGGTGTATGTGTGTGTGTATGTGTGTGTGTGTCTTCCAAATATTGTTTAATTTTTTTTCTTCTTCTCTGAATGTGATTGTATTTTGGATGATAACCTGAGCAGGGTTGCCTTTTTTTTTTATTATTATTATTTATTACCATTATATATATATTATATTATATTATATATTTTTTGCTTTCTTATAACTTTAGAGAAAAGTCAAATCTTGGTATTAAGATTGTTTAAAGGAATAAATTGTCCAGTTGATAAATGCAGGTCACTGGTCTGTCTTTAAAATAATATGGAATTTTCTTTAATTACTGTGGAAACCAGGTGCCAGCTATATGTCGTCAACGTGATAATTTTGTATGTAGGTTAGCGAAGCCGCCATGCTCTCAGTGGGAAGATGTGTAACACAGATGAATAGGAGAACTCCATGTATGTACTCTACTTCAGCATCGGAACTACAACATGGGGCTTTTGTGAATAAAATGTAGCTGCCTTGTATAGTCTTTGAAAGAGACATATCTGATCTGTGAGAGCGTTGTAGTGTTCCTTCCTTTTTTCTAAGAAGAAAAATTTGCAAAAGATCTTTCCAAAGATAATGTGCCACAGATGTTTTGTTTGTTCTGTTATAAGGATTAGTTGCTGTTCAAAATATATTAAGTGACGTGTTTATCTTCAAATGCTTTCCTTTCCACAAGAAGATTGAGCTGTGTAAAAAAAAAAAAAAAAAATCAAATAAAAATTTAGAGAAATCCCTGGAGTTGAATCCATGCTTCATGCTTTCCAGTGTGTCTGAATGAAATCCTTCTTAAAATGGTTATTGCTGCATGAAAAAGCCATTCTCTCCAAAGATTCTCTCACATGGAGTAATGCGCTCTAGTGAACATTGCTTCCTGTTCACATGGGGAAAGAGGACTGAGCAGAAAGCAGCTGGTCCATCTGTTTGGTTTCTTTTTGAGATCACACGCACACACAAATTAGCCTAATAACATCAGTGTGGCTTTTTTATCCTAACATGGACTACCAGGTGCAGCAGAGAACAAGTTTTCCTGTTTTTAAACTTTGTAGACAGAGCTGTAGAATGTTGTGTATTGGTGTTCCCTGCCTTTACCACCCCTAAAGAAGTCTCACACTGCCTCCAAGTTTCACGGCGATTTTCTCCCTGCTTCATCAGTCCTGGGTTTTTAATAATTGGAAAAATGATAGTTTTCTCTATGTCAAGTTGCCATTTGTAGTGCGTAGGTTATGGTGATGGAAGTCCTGGTGTGACATTGTGGGATAAGTACTAGACCAAAAGGTCGGTTTGAACCTCAAGGTCAGTGACTCAAACTCATCAGCTGTACCTCTGAAACCCTGTGTGGGGTCGGAACCTAGCTGATGTCACTGAGCAACAAGAGGTTATGCGTTCAGTAGTCTCCACCCACTTTAAGCACCGGGGTCCTGGTGGATGTGGGGAAAGGCCATCTTCTCCTCAGTTACCAGAAATGAGTTCCAACAAGGAAGGGTCCGGTTTAGTAAAGGACGGAAGGGATGCTGACTGAGCGTTTTCTTTTTCTTTCTTTTTTTTTCTCTCTTCTGAGTTACATTGATTTGTTACTCTTGTTTGCTGTGGAGTCATTTCTGACTTATAGTGATCCAAGAGCAGCTGGCAAGTTTGAACTGCCAACCTTGAGGTTAACAGTTCAGTGCTTGACCTAAATTCAGGATGGTAACCTTTGATATGTTACAAATATTCCCCACCAAATTACCTTTTGTTTTTCAGTTTTGATGAAGATGTTTTTGACCTTATTTTTTTGGTTTTTTGTTTGTTTGTCTTAGCATTAACAAGGCAGACTTCTAATATCCTCCTGTTCCTGCTTTTCGCGTCTTGAATCTATCTGCACACAGCCTGTTTCCCACACTGAGCAGGGCAGCTTTGGCTGTACCACTGTATTCTCACAGCAACCCTGTGTGATAAGTAGTGCTGATCATGTGGTTCTCCCTTGTGCCTTTTTCAGTCATCTTATCAACAAGCGTTTAGGAATTTTTGAAGCCTGGAATAATTTGAATGGCTGCTTGATCACTGTTAGGTTGTTAGGAATGTAAGTTGTCACACTCCAGATCATTTAGGTAGTGGCCAGAACCTTCAACTCCATTCCAAACAATGCTGAAGCCCAGTGGCCTTTACCCAGCTATATAATCAGAGGTATATCTGCCAGTATTTTGGTTGTGATTAACTAATTGTACCCATCTAGTTGGTTTTGTGTGAAGAACAGTACTCCTTCAGCGTTTGTGGTTTCCCCAATGACCTCACTCAGCCGAAAGCAAGATGAGAGTGAGATGCCCAGGCTCTGATAATAAAGGCCCGTGCCCTTCTCTAAGACTGAAGACAGCCTTAAAATATTGCCCAAGCAGACCATTCTATTTTAGCCTGCAAAGACTGTGTGCCTGCTCTAGATTGCTGCTGTTGGGTGCCATCGAGTGGGTACTGACACACAGTGACCCTGTGCACAACAGAACAAAACATTGCCTGGTCCTGGACCAACCTCACAATTGTTGACATGCTTGAACCAAATCCATCTCACTGGGGGTCTTACTCATTTTCTCTGACCCTCCACCTTACCAAACATGATATCCTTCTCCAGGGACTGGTCCCTCCTGACAACATGTCCAAAGTATAAGAGACAAAGTTTGGTCATCCTGGCCTCCAAGGAGCACTCTGGCTGCACTTCTTCCAACACAGATCTGTTGGTTCTCTTGGCAGCCCATGGCACTTTCAATATTCTCCTCCAGCACCATACCTCAAAAGCATCAATTCTACGGTCTTCCTTATTCACTGTCCAGCTTTCACATGCATATGAGGTTATTGACAATACCATGGCTTGGGTCAGGCGCACTTTAGTCCTCATGCTGACATCTTTGCTCTTCAACACTTTAAAAAGTTCTTGTGCAACAGATTTGCCTAATGCAATATGTCATTTGATTTCTTGACTGCTGCTTCCGTGAGTGTTGATAGTTGATCCAAGAAGAATGAAGTCCTTGACAGCTTCAATCTTTTCTCCTTTGATAAGAATGTTGTTTATTGGTCCAGTGGTGAGGATTTTTGTTTTCATTACATCAAGATGCAATCTATACTGAAGGCTATGGTTCAATAAGTATGATGAAAGAATATAACCTGGTTGCACACCTTTCTTATTTTTAAACCATTCAGTGTCCCCATGCTCTGTTCAAACAACTCCTTCTTGGTCCATGTACAGATTCCATCGTGAGTACAATTCAGTGTTCCAGAATATTCATAGTGCTCAATGTTGTCCATAACTTGTCATGATCCACACAATTGAAAGCCTTTGCATAGTCAATAAAGCACAGATAAACATCTTTCTGGTATTCTCTGCTTTCGGCCAAGCCCCATCTGATGTCAGGAATAATATCCCTCGTTCTACATCCTCCAACAGAGAGGTCATGACTGTGCATGCGGTGTGTTTGCCAGGAATTAAACCTGGGTCCTTTTACATGAATGGTGAGAACTCTACCATCCAGCCACCACTACCCTAGTCCCAAATGCTCTTCCTAAAAGCTCTTGTATCAACTGGATGAGTGTGTACAATGTGGAAAACAGCCCTTGACTGTCAGCTTGCATTTCTCTGACAATTGACCATTTTATCACTAACTTCATTTGGTCATTTGTTGTTTCTGATTATGTGGGATGTCAGTTTTTTGTATACAGCCCATTTCCTATGAGGTCTTTTCCTACACATTTGTAAAATAACCTTTTCAGGAGGCAATTATTTTCTACTTTGAATTATTTTGTTGATACCATGTGTTTTCATCAAAAAAGACTTGCTGAATCAAGGAGCATTTCTGGAACTTTGCTTTGGAATATAAAGTTTGATCAATGTTATTTGGGACATATGGGCCCTTCTGGACTCGGCTCTGCCTTGTGCATCCCTGGATATGTTGTGAGGTGCCATCTAGTCCATTCCAGCTCATGGTGACCCAATGCACAACAGAATAAAACACGGATCCGCCGCATCCTCACGGCTCTTATGTTTGAGTCCACTCTGTCAGCCCGTCTCACTGGGGGTCTGTCTCCTTTTTGTTGACCGTCCATTTTGCCAAACATGATGTCCTTCTCCATGGACTGGCCCTTCCTGACAACATACTCAAAGAACAAGAGATGAAGTTTTCACCATCTTTACTTCTAAGGAGCGTTCTGACTATACTTCTAGCAAGACAGATTAGTTTGTTGTTCTGGCAGACCATGGTACTTTAAATATTCTTTGCCAACACCATAACAAATGCATCAATTTTTCTGAGGTCTTCATTGTGCCAACTTTCACATGCATGTGGAGGTGGCAGTTGTGTGCAGAGGAGTCAGTTCGGACTCAGTGACCCTGTCTAAGGTTCCCAAAGCTGTAAATCTCTATGGGAGCAGAAAGCCTCATCTTTCTTCCACAGAGAGGCTGGTGGATTTGAACTACTGACCTTGCAGTTAGGAGCTCAATTCATAACCCACTCTGCTACCAGTGCTCCTTACTTGCACTTGAGGAAATTGAAAATACAGTAACTTGGGTCGGGCACACCTTAGTCCTCAAACTGATCCCTTGATGATGATGATGATTAGCTTACGTGCGGTTGAGTTGGTTTTGACTCAAAGAGGCAGCTGGTGAGTTTGAACCACTTATATCTTGTGTTTCAGGCTGACCTTGTTGTCCAGTGCTTTAACCAGGCGTCTGGATCCCTTAATTGATAAGTGTTGTTAAGTCAGTTCTGATTGATAACGACTCTGTGCAGGGTTTCCGAGGAGCAGTTGGTGGGTTTGAACTGCTGACCTTGTGGTTCGCAGTCCACTGCTGATCCTACAGTGCCACATTAGGAATCTTGATCCCTTGGTTGTTGTTAAGTGCTGTTGAGTCGATTCTGAGCCATAGCAACCCTGTATGGGGTTTTTGAGGAACAGTTGGTGAGCTTGAACCACTGACCTTGCTGTTCAAATGGCCTTGCAGTCTGACGCGTTAACTCCTTTGGTAGGTTCATACAATATAGGGCATCTGAAGATGGCAGTCACCTGTGCAAGCTGGAATCATCCTGAAAAAAGCAACTACCCAAGGGAGAAGAGCGGAGTGTGGAACCCTATCCAAAGAAGCAGTGAAGTCAGAGATGCTGACGAGGAAAGACAGACTGATTGGGGACCCTGGTCTCAGGGAGGGAGAGGGGTTGTGTGTTGGTGACTGGGGGGCAGACTTGCAGGGTGTACCCTTTGTTTGAGTGGTTATATATATTTCTGAGTGCTTCGGTGCACATCTCCCCAACCCCCCAAAAAATAGGGAATGGAAGCAAATGCTGTTGAATGATGATGCATGGAGGGAACTGTAATCATTGCAATAAATGAAATACAATAGGATGGATGTAAAGCTGATGTTCTCGCATGTAAACTATCACTCAATTCACAATAAAAGCATAAAAAACAAAAACAGCATTACCTAAATATTTCAAAGGAAAGAATCATAAGGGGAAAAATTAAATAAAAAGTAACCTTAATTTTCTTCAAGGAAAAAAAAAATAAAGAGCAACTACCGAATAAAACACCTGAAATATATTTACAAGATTTAACCTCCCAGTGAAAAGAGACCAAAGTTGTGTGAAGTGATGCCTGCAGGATGCCTCATTCCTACAGCTACCCTGTAAATACAGTAGTTTGCAGCACATGCCCACTTCAAACAGTCATACCGGTCCCCTCCTGATGTCTTCGTGCACTGTCAGTTGGAAAGCAGCTGTCCTATAAACCCCGGAGAGAAAGAAACCAGGCAGTGCTGTACGTCCCATGGGTCACGAGAGGGTTACGCTTGACCTAGGTTAATGGCCAGAGCCACCAGATGATTTTTCCTGGGTTTTCTCCACTGTCTGCACTTCAGCACAAACATTCATGGACTGTTTATGACAGTTTCTACCCCACTCTGTTGGAGACTCCAACCCTATGTGAGTGAGGCTTCATACTCGTCAGCATTTGAAACTCCATTCATCTGTAAAACTTGTCATTCATCCAAGCAAATAACATTCGTCCTAGATAAAAGGGAAGCTGTAAAATATTGATGTGGGCTGGAAACCCACTGGATGGGCTGAATGAATTTCACTCAGCTTATCTCTGTGGCCAATTAGGATTGACTCTAAAACTGGATTGCCAGATGTCAGTTTGGGGCCTCACTTGACGGTAGACCTACCCACCTAGAAGTTGTTCCTTCTGAATGAAGGTTAAAAACAAGTGAAGACTCCTTCTTCTGGATTTACCCATTCAAGAATGTTTTAGTAATTCCTGTGTATCCAATGACGTGCTTCAGAATGTGTAGGCCTAGAGCTGAAGTCAGGTGCCCAGTTGTTAGACGGCACATCGCTTCTCCATTTTGGAGGCAGGTAACTTCAGATGAAATGTTTCCCAAGCTACAAGTCATTGTCCCTCCCTCTAGTCAGTCCTCCGTAACCCAGTTGTTGCTATTCTAAAACTGGTATCCTTGGCCACACTGCTTGGCTTGGGTTAGCTCAGGGTTAACTGTTTGGCATAGCCCAGTTTATCTGTTAAAAACATAGCCAACCCAGTAATTTTTCTTTCTAAATTCTTTCACTACATCCACCATACATTCCCATTCCTGCAGCACAACAGTGACCAGAAGGGGAAAACAATTTTCAAATCTCCTGTCTACTTTCCAGAGCTTATCTTATCAAAAAACCTTTCAAACTTTTGATTATCATGCTTTGCAGATGCTAGAATTGAACTATACCACAGATAAATCACTTGATCATGGCGGAGTCCAAAGTAAGAGGTGATACCCAGATATGATACAGATTTGTCTGACTCTGCAATGAAGGGAGTTCCACTTGTTATAATGAATGGGAAAGGTAAGTTTTAAAAGCTGTTTTAATGTCAGCAGTAGCCTGTATCTTAACACCATTAACTTTCAACCATTTTTTTTTTTTTTATGGCATAGGACCTCAAGGTTGGCTGTTCAGACCCACCAGCTGCTCCTCAGGAACCCTATACAGGGTCCTTATGAGTCAGAACCGACTTGATTGCACTTAACAACAGTAAGACTGGAAGGTGAGTAAAAATTAGGGAAGCTTTGTAAACTGGAGATTGAGCCGTTAAATCCTGAGAATTTGCATTCATTAGAATCCCTTCTAATAACTAACACAACAGGGGGATTGCCCTAGGATGATGTTACATATTGCCCTATGTTGTTGTTATGTGCCATGAAGTGGGTTCCGACTCATAGCGACCCTGTACAAGGTTTCTAAGGCTGTAAATCTTTACCAGAGCAGAAAGCCTCATTTTCTCCCACAGAACAGCTGGTAGTTTCGAACTGCTGACCCTGAAGTTTGCAGCCCAATTCATAACCACTACGCTACCAGAGCTCCTTATTGCCCTATAAATGTTCTCCATTTACCTGTTGACAGTCAAATTACTACCACACCTCTGAAGACCGCTGAGAGTGACATGGATTTTTGTCTTATTTGTATTCTCTTTACAAGGGCATGTATTACTTAATAAAGAAAAGCTAAACAAACTACAAAAGGACACTTGAATGTGATAAACCTTTAGAGAAAACACTTCTCAAAAAATCATGAACAAGATTTAAAAGTTAAAAACCCCAGGAAACAGAAAATGGTCATTCAAGTAGGCAGTAGCATGAATTCCTCCTCAAGGGTCCTCTAAACCGAAACAGAGTAGCAAGGCAGAAACAAATCTGAGCCCAGAAGTTGGCGGTTTTGGCGGCTGGAAAGTTGAGCCTCAGCTAGAATGCTGCTCACCCCAATCACTCTTCTGGCAAAACCACCTAGGAGCACCAAAACACAACATGGTAATGGTATTCCTCTACCTTTGTAAGTTACCTCCATGGCTGGTACTCTCGTTCCTCATCAGTCACAAAAAAGGACGGAGTTGAAATGCAAGTTTATTAAATAAAAGTTTATGAAATAAAAGCATCAGTTGTTGTTAAGTACCGTGAAGTCAGTTCCGACTCATAGCGACCCTGTACAGGGTTTCCGAGCCTGTAAATCTTTACGGGAGCAGAAAGCCTCATCTTTCTCCCGCAGAACAGCTGGTAGCTTTGAACTGCCGACCTTGAGGTTAGCAGCCCGATTCGTACCCACTACGCTACCAGAGTATCAGTTGTTATGAAGTGCTGTCGAGTCGGTTCCGACCCATAGCGACCCTGTATAGGGTTTCCGAGGAGCATCTGGTAAGCTTGAACTACCAACCTTGCAGTTAAAACGGCTTTGGCAGTCTGGCGCATTGACCCACAGCGCCACACCAGGAGTATCAGTGGCTAAGTATCGTGGAGTCGATTCCAACTCATAGCGACCCTGCACAGGGTTTCCGAGGCTATAAATCTTTATGGGAGCAGAATGCCTCATCTTTCTCCCGCGGAACTGCTGGTAGTTTTGAACTGCCAACCTTTAGGTTAGCAGCCCGATTCGTAACCACTACGGAGTATTAGTAGTAGTCACATATTTCAATATTAAATGCATCAAAATCTAAAAAGAGAGAAAACAGAACTTACTGCATACTTAGATCATTGTCTTTCAAAATCTTCATCTTGAAGGGTATGCATACATTCACAATAAATCCTAAAACATACAATACTGTCTATATCAAGAACTCACCAGTTTTGGCTTCAACACATGTTTTTGGAAGTGAGATGATAGATATTTGTCCCTACAAAATAATCCCAGTATTTCCCCCATTTCTGTCTTTTTTGGGTTTTATTTTGTTTTTGAGCAATGGCAGCAACATCAGAGCAAGGTAAAAATCTCCAAATTATCTTTAAAAAAGCAATACTTACTGTAGGAACATTTCTGTAGGTTGTGACATATTAAAAATTCGTTACCATTTAAATTCCATAATAGGTCTCCTCTGCGCCCTGACCACCCCATTCCAGTGTTTACCTTAAAGCTGAGCACACTTTCTCCTGACCTAATCCTTATGCCTCTTTCTCTAATCCTTGTACCCCGGAGAAGTGGATGGGACCATATTTACTATAGATTGAATCACCAGCTGTCACTTGGATTTCTTTGCCTCTTCTCCTCCTGACTACTGGCAGGCAGGCGCATGCGTCAGGCTTGCTGCTGTGTTGAGTCATTTGTGTGTCGATGCGTGTCTCAGTTCTCCAGTGCTGCTGTAGCACAAATACCACCAGTGGGTAACTTAACACATTTATTTTCTTACAGTTTCGCAGGCTCTTAGAAGGCTGAATTTTGGATGCGGGTTGTGTGAGAAGGCTCTCTCTGTGCCTACGCTAGAGTAGGAGACTTGTCTCTTTTCATCGTCTGCTTCACAGTTCCTTGATGATCATCCTGCAGCCTGGCATCCATTTCCCTATCTCTGCTGGCTTGCAAGGGCTGGACAGTGAATAAGGAAGACCATAGAAGAATTGATGCTTTTGAGTTATGGTGTTGAAGGAAAATATTGAAAGTGCCATGGGCTGCCAAAAGAACCAATAGATCTGTGTTAGAAGAAGTGCAAACAGAGTGCTCCTTGGAGGCTAGGATGGCCAAACTTCATCGCTCATATGTCGGACATATTGTTAGGAGGGACCAGTCTCTGGAGAAGGATATCATGTGTGGTAAAAGGAGGGTGTGAGAAAAATACAAAGACCCCCAATGAGATGGACTGGCACAGTGGCTAGAGCAACGGGCTCAAATGTAGCAATGATTGTGAGGTTGGCCCAGGACAGGGCAGTGTTTCATTCTGTTGTGCATTAGTCGCTATGAGTCAGTGCAGACTCGATGGCACCCAACAATAACAACTGTTGGCTTAATCTGCTCTTTTATAGTTTAGAGGAGATTGATTTAAGACACACTTTATATCAATAAAGCATTATTAACATAAAAACAAGCCATTCCCAAGTGTGGTTATAACCACAGGTATGGGGGGTTAGGATTAACACTATCTATTTTGGGGGACACAACTTACTTCATACCTGTGTATGTTATGTATGTATTTATATACATACACGTTGCTAAGTGCTGTCAAGTCGATTCCGACTCACAGTGACCCTGTATAGGGTTTCCGAGAAGCAGCTGGTGGGTTTGAACTGCCAACCTTGTGGTTTGCAGTTCAGTGCTGATCTTACAATGCCACACCAGAAGTCCATATCAAATACATACACATATATTTTAATATACATATAAGGATGTGAAGATAAGTCGAAGTATTGCTATAAGATCACAGAAAACTTTAACAAAAATCAAAATGCGAAGCTATCATTTTTCCACCTATATACTTAAGAAGTGTTTCCATCTCTCTCACCTGCACTGAAGGCATCAGTGAAAAACAAGCTTCCAGTAATTGATGGAATACCAATGGAAGCACATACAAGAATGTGGAAGACAGCTACCTGGCCTAGCAACAGGAAGAAATGTGTATTCATGTCAATTCCAAAGAATAGTCACTGTTTTCCTGGAAAAAGACATCATCCTTAGTAAATCAGTGAAAAAGATGAGAACCCCAAAGAGATGGACTGGCACCGTGCCTGCCATATGGTATAACCATTGTGGGGTGGCTGCAGGCCCGGGCAGTTTTCTCTCTGTTGTGCATAGGGTCACTAAGAGTCGGAGTTGACTTGATAGCACCTAATAACATCAACAACAAAATAATCTGAGCTGAACTCTCCGCTCTTGAATTGACCTGGCCAAGCAGACACTCTTGGAAGCCACTGTTCTGAATGGACTTTTGTTTTCAAGCTTCCCTAATGAAACAAAGGCAAGTGTATTATTGAGAGAACGTGTCTGTAGACACCTACTGATCACAAAGACTTACTTGAACACATTTTATTTGGCATGAATTTGAACCCTAGTAGCAATACTTTTTGACTTGCTCTCAATATATAACTATTTTATAGACACCTATGATGTCAGGGCATTATAGTACATTATTGGGTAATCTGGATATCTAAAACATGAGAGGGTAGGGAAATTCCATGTCCATACAGTCTATTACTTTTGAAAAAAAAATGTGGCCTTACTCGTAATATTTCATTGCATTAAGGCAAAACCCATAGGTTGTTACTTTAAGTCATTAAATGTTTGGCTCTACTACCCTAATTTCCTGAAGCCACATCTTTTTTTCGTTAACAAACACGCATTCCTTAAGTCTGTCAGACCCTGGCCAGACTCCTTCGCTCAGTTGCTTTACTATTTCTAAAGCTATGAGTCCTCTCCCCTTTCAGCAGAGCCCATGGAGCCGCAGGGCAGCTGAGACCCAGGCTCCTAAAATTTTACAACTCTCCATGGGCATAATTTACAAAGTGTTACCTGAAAAGACCAAGGAGTCACCAGACATCCCATTTGTGTGCAATTCAATGAAAAAGCATTTACATTCATTCTGTTAGTAAGAGTGAGTTACTTCTCTGTAGTTGGTTTGAAAGGATACAGTAGGTTTGAGTGGAACAAAACCCTCGCTGGTCTTTTTCTCCCCTTCTCCACAGGTGTAAGCCCCTATGTCTAAAGTCTCAGCACAGAAACTGGAGGAGACTGAAAGCACATAAGTCTACGGTTGCTTTTTTCTCTTTTTTCTTTTTTCACCATCTTGGAGCCAAGCTGGCATAGTGGTTAAGCGCTTGACTGCTAACCGATAGATTGACGGTTCAAACCGACCAGCCTCTCAGTGGGAAAATGATGACGGAGTCACTTCTGTAAAGATTTACAGCCTAGGAAAACTGATAGAGCAGTTTTTATCATCCAATAGGGTCGTTATGAGTCATAATCCACTGGACAGCAATGGGGAATTAAGTAAAAGACACAGTTCCTGAGGGTTCTTAATAGTGGTAGTGAGGAAAACATTTTTAACTTAGGTTCAAATTGTGCTCAGTGGGCTCATGTGAGACGAACGTACATTTTAACAAGCCAAGTTTTGAGCATTAGACATCTTGTCCCAACTGCAATGTGCAGAATGTGCCACTAGAGGGCAACCACTTCCTTTGGGAAAAATGGGGAGGGGGGAATGCTGTAAGGAGGGAGTACAGTAAGGAGGGAGTACAGTCATTTAATCACACTAAGAGATCACCTCAAGAATGGCTGCTGGTGGTGGTTATGTGCTGTCAAGCTGGTTCTGACTCATAGCAACCCAGTATAGGGTTTCTGAGACTGTAAATTTTATGGGAGCCGAAAGCCTCATCTTTCTCCTGAGAAACAGCTGGTAGTTTTGAACTGCTAACTGTGAGATTAGCAGCCCAATTCATAACCACTACACTACCAGAGCTCCTTCCAGGAATGGCTAGAGAAAAAGAATACCAAGTGTTGGAGAGATGTAGAGACATTGGAACCCTTGTACTTTTCTGCTGGGAATGTTATTTGGTACACTTCAGCAGTGTTATGAAGAGTTATCATCCAGGCCAGCAATTTCACATGTATGAACCTGATCAAATAAAATGGAAATGCATATTCACATGAAGACATTTTCATGGCAGTATTATGTATAATTTCAGCAAGCAAGGTTCTATCATCTGTATATCGCAGGTTGTTAATGAGTCTCCAATCCTGATGCCACGTTTTTCTTCATATATGAAAGAGGACTTAAAATACCTACTTTGGCATGGATTGCATCTCAATATAAATAAAACAAAAATCCTCACCACTGTACCAATAAACAACATTCTTATCAATGGAGAAAAGATTGGAGTTGTCAAAGACCTCATTTCTCTTGCAGCAACCATCAACATTTATAGAAGTAGCAGCCAAGAAATCAGACAACATATTGCATTAGGCAAATCTGCACAAGACCTTTTTAAAGTGTTGAAGAGCAAAGATGTCAGCTAGGACTAAGGAGCACCTGACTCAAGCCACGGTATTTTCAATAACCTCATATGCATGCGAAAGCTGGACTGGACTAAGGCAGATTGTAGACGAACTTATGCATTTGAGTGTTGGAGGAGAATAGTGAAAGTGCCATGGGCTGCCAAAAAAACCAATAGATCAGTTTTGGAAGAAGTTTAGCCAGAGTGCTCCTTGGAGGTCAGGATGGCCATACTTCATCTCTCATACTTTGGACATATTGTCAGGAGGGACCAGTCGCTGGAGAAGGATATCATGTTTGGTAGGGTGGAGGGTCAGAGAAAAAGAGGAAGACCCCCAATGAGACAGATTGGCAAAGTGACAGCACTGATGGACTCAAGCATGGCAACAGTAGTGAGGTTGGCCTAGGATCGGACAGTGTTTCATTCTGTTGTGCATAGCAGCGCTATGAGTCGGTACTGACTCGATGGTACCTAACAACAGCAAAAACATTATATATACACAATAGTCCTAAAGTGGAAAGAATCCAAATGTCCACATTGTGACTAGCTAAGCAGCATGTGGAATGTGTCTAAAATAGAATATGATTCATTAATAAAAATCAATGCTACAATCTGGATAAAGGGAGCCTCAAAAACATTATGCTAAGCAAGACTATATATGTTGTTAAGTGCCATTGAGTCAATTTCGACTCACCACAACCCTCTGTAGGGTTTTGTAAGATTGACTGGTGGGTTTGAGCCAAACTTGCCGTTAGTAGTCTAGTCCTTACCCTACAGCACCACATCAGGTTGTGAATTGATGTCAAGTTGGTTTCTCCCTCACAGCGACCCTATATAGGGTTTCTAAGGAGCAGCCGTGTGTTTGAACTGCCAACCTTATGGTTCACCATCCAGTACTTTATCCTATAGCACCACACCATTTAGTATTCCATTTATATGAGATATCAGGAAAAGACAAATTAATTGAGGCAGAAAGCAAGTCAGTAGTGGCGTAGGGTGGGAGGTAAGAATGGAAGTAGTAGGAGCTGCAAAAGGGCTTGTGGGAATTTTTTGAGTGGATGGCAATGTCCTAAATTTAATCATTGTGAGATTTACATAACTCTAAACTTACTAAATCAAATGAATTGTACACTTACAGATAAAATTATGTAAACGATACCTCAAGAAAGGTGACTCATAAAAAGCACTCCCGCGCACTCCTGTGAGCAATACATTAATTTACTGCTGCTTTCCACAGGTTAGCAGTTCGCAACTACCAGCTGTTCCGCAGGAGAAAGATGAGGCTTTCTGCTCCCGTAAAGAGTTACAGCCTTGGAAACCCTGTACAGGGTCGCTATGAGTCAGAACTGACTCCGCGGCACATAACCATCACTTACCTACAGAATGAAACGGAACAGTGGAGGAAAGAAAAGAGGACTCTATGAGCACGAAGGTCACACAAATAACCACTGTGTCATTCGGTCCTAAGCTCTGGTTCCCAAACAGGAAAAAACGTTCCGTTTGCAAATGGATAGGGGAAAACTGGGAAATTTATGACCAGGTTAAGAATTTTATTACTTTTGGCCAAAGGCCATTATAACGGAAACATTTTTTTTTTTTTTTTTAAGAAAAGTTATAAAGTTTCAGGCAGAATGCAGTTATTTTCTGAATCCACATCAGTACTTTGGAGTCATACTTATGAAGGGATTTATAACCCATTGAGGAAACTGGTGTACATTAAAGTAATTCCAACACTGACATTTGAGACATTATGGGCAAAGAGGGATGTATGAAGCAATTAAGTATGTTTATGCCAAATTAGTAGATATCTTACATTTCCTTAATCATCCTGTAGTAAGTACATGCAACCAAAAGCTCATTTTGTTAAGGAGTTTCTGGTGTGGTCGCTGTAAGATCAATACCAGACTGCAAACTACAAAGTCAGCAGTTCAAACCCAGCTGCTCCTTGGAAACCCTATACAAGGTAGCTACTCGCCAGCACTCACCACCAACAAAAACAGAGGGGTCTAATGATGCATAAAGGAAAAGATATGTGCATATTAATTAAGACAAAAAATAGTCCCATTTTCTTTCACTCTGCAACAGGAGTGACGACATTTTGCTTCAGGGCATTATGAAAAACCAGACACTCTTTAATAGCTCTTCCATTATTAGCTGCTCGATAAATTATACACAAAATACCATGAAGTGTTTTATTGGGCTCTCAGGAAAGAAGGAAATCTCCAAGGGCCAATATATAAGCTGGATCCTGAGCAGGAATGAAGCAAACAAGAGCCAAGGCTGCATAGAGAAAAAATGTAGCCAGGTGGAAGAGCTGAGCCTGAAAGCCCCACAGTAGGCCAGGAGCCAAGAAGAGGATTAAACTGGCCTAGGTTAGTGTTGTTCCCTGGCCTAGAGAAGTACAAATGATTTCTAAAGTTGTTAGGTGCCTTTGAGTCAGTTCTGACTCCTAGTGACAAGATACACAACAAAACTAAACACTGCCGGGTCCTGCACCAACCTCAAAATTGTTATGTTTGAGCCTACTACTGCTGCCACTCTATCAATTCATCTCCTTGGGAGTCTTCCTTCTCGGTGACTCTCCACTTTACCAATATGTCATTCCTCAGGGACTGATCCCTCCTGTTTAAAGTATGAGACATGAAGTCTCATCATCCTGGCTTCTAAGAAGCATTCAACACAGATTTGTTTGTTGTTCTAGCAGTCCATAGTACTTTCAATAGTCTTCTCCAACACTATAACTCAAGTGCATCATTCTCCTACAATCTTCCTTATTCATTGTACAACTTTCACAAGCCTATGAAGTGACTGAAAATACCGTGGCTTGAGTCAGATGCACCCTAGTTCT
>NW_006408627.1:7247254-7248721 GCF_000296735.1 Chrysochloris asiatica
AGGGCAGTGAGTTGCTGCCTGCAGAGGCCACAATGCCTGTAGTCCCAAGTCTGCCCACCAGTGATGCATCCACCCTGGTTTCGGGGTGCCTCTTTGACCCCTCTTTCTGTCTTTCTGTGTATTCTTTTGCTATCCCTATCGCCGCTAGATATCCCCTCCTCGTGAACCAAACACTCGTGAACAACACAGCTATGTCGAGGCCAGTCCCTGACATCCAAGGGTGGGGCTTGGGTGTCCACTAGCTCAGTCACCCCTATAGTCACCATAATGGAGGTGCGCAGACAGCAAGGGACCAACGAACAGATACCGAAAAAAAAAAAGAATGTCCACACCTTTATTGCCTTGGTTCTGTCAGGCATTCGTGGCTATTCTGATCCTTCCCCTACTGGTCTCTCCCAAGTTGGTGGCTCCAGGAGCAACTGAGCATCTTGAATTAGAAAGCAATGGATTTCTTGATTCTGCTACAAATTCCCCTAGCTGTAAGCCTTCCAAGGTTCTAAATATTCCTTTATATGTGGTTCAGAGTTCTAGCACCATCTCCTGAGCCTTCTTGGTCCAGTATTGTGTGTTGTTGCTGACAGAGCTCCTTACTTCACGTCTACCCAACCTGTCATTGTGTAGTCTATTGATAAATGCTTACAGTGCACACCACTCCACATAAGCCTCAGCCTGAAGTCACTTGGCTCTAGATCCATGCATCAGCAAACCTAGCTCCCCTAGAAGCACCTCTGCCAAGCAAGCCTCCTGCCCAAAGTCAATTTTACTTGATCTGTGGCCTGGGAGTCCACTATTCTTGTCTTGTGCTCTGGCTCTTGGTTCTGCTATATTAATGATACTGTTCTATAATTTCTACATTCTGTTGGGTCACCTTAGTTAGATATGGGCTCAAATATGGATCTCTTTCAATCAGTTGGCCAGGTCTTTCAAATTTCTTGGTATACAAGAGTGAGTGCCTCCAGTGCTGCATCAGTTAGTTGAAAGACTGCCATTTGTATTCTGTCAGTTCCTGGAAACTTGCTTATGGCAATGCCTTCAGTGCTGCTTGGACTTCCTTCCTTCTTTCAGCACCATTGTTTCCTGATTATATACTGCCTCTTGAAAGGCTTAAACAGCGATCATTTCTTTGTGGTACAACACTCTGTATACATAGTAAGGCACCCAATTAGGTGTAATGACATTTCAATGTAGGCTGGAAATAAGTAAATTACTAGACAATAATAGTTATAAGGAAGATTTGTAAAGTTGTTGTTCTACGGTCCTTTTGGTATTCAGAAAGGCATTTGCAATGCTAACTAGCTTTGTGTCAATACATTACATGTGCATGTAAGTGCTCAAGGTTAACCAGTAAAGGACAGGGCAGAAGGGAAACGCAAAACAAAACCTTCATTAAAAGGAAAGATGATGAGGGAACCAGCATTCACCGAGGACCCATCTGAAAGAATGACGTCATCCACATCTCCACTGAGG
>NW_006408627.1:7250048-7251077 GCF_000296735.1 Chrysochloris asiatica
AATCAATGTAATGAAACAAGGTATATGAATGTTTGAATGTGAAACCGATGATGTGCCCTGAAAACTTTCACTCAATCCACAATAAAAACCTTAAAAAAAAAAAAAACGGAAAGATGAGGTTTCGCTATTGGTAAACATGAAAATATGTTCAACCCATTAAAAATCAGGAAAATGCAAATCAAAGCCACAATGATATACCATTTTACACCTATCAGATTGATAAGAACTAAGTCTTACATCAGTAAATGAATGAGAATCTATATTGTCAACTGGCATAACCATTTTCGAAAATAACTTTGCATTATCTTAGATAACTGTTCTAAAGCTGATTAGTGACATACTAAAATAACCAACTGTTTCTGAAGAAATTTGCATATATGCATCAATAAAGTGTTCATTTCAGCATTTTTTGTGAAAACAAGAAAATGAAAAACTGCCAACAATGAAAACTGTAAAATGAACCTGATGTCCAACAAAAAAAATAGTCCAGGTCCAGAGGGCTTTAAAGGTGAATTTTACCAAACACTCAGAGAAGAGCTGACATTATTCCAGAAAATAGAAAACTCCCAAGTACATTTTATGAAGCGAGCATAACCTTCATATCAAAACCAGGCAAAGACATCACTAAAAAAGAAACTTACAGACCAGCATCTAGTTGGTACATTGTAGTTGTTGTGAGGTGCCATCAACTTGGTACTGATTCATACTGAATGGAAGAAAACACTGTCCGATCCTGCATCAATCATTGCTGCTGCCACTGTGCCAATCCATCTAATTGGGGGTCTTCCTCTTTTTCTCCAATCCTCCACTTTAGCAAACATGATATTCTTCTACAGGGACTGGTCCCTCCTGATGATATGTCCGAAGTATGAGACACAAAGTCTGGCCAGACTTGCTTTCAAGGAGCATTCTGGCTGTACTTTTTCCAACAGATTGGTTTGTTCTTTTGGCAGGCCATGGTACTTTTAATATTCTCCTCCAACACCATAACTCAAATGCATCAATTCTTCAATGGTCTTCTTATTCACT
>NW_006408627.1:7251567-7253188 GCF_000296735.1 Chrysochloris asiatica
AAGCCTGCCTCCTGGCCACCAGCACCCATTCCCTCTCTTTCCATGAGTCCAGAGTCCTCAACTGCTCTCTCTCTGTCCTCAACTCTGCTTTGAACTCTGGTGCTGATGCTTTTCTGGATAGAGTACCCCATTACACTTGTGCTCTTTTGATGGTCCTACGGTCTTCCGTTTCTGGACTGTAAGATTAACTACTTCCCTTTTTGTTACAAAACTTCTACCTTTACAGTTGTGAAAGTTGCAGTCAGTCATGATAACAATTACTTATTGAATCATAAGAATCTTATCCCCATCTCTTTTCACCAGACCCGTCTTGACAAGATGTTATTTAGTGAGGACTCTACCTTCCTCCACACACTCTTAAACTCCCTATTGAAAACTTGTAAGCCAGTCACTTCGTGCCTTTATTGCACCCTCATTTTAGGTAGCCAATGCCTAAGTTGTCCGTTCCTATCTACACTGTATGCAGGGGATAGGACTGATAATTGATGTGAAGACTCATTCACCATCTGTTGGTATTTTGAGCTACCACATCCATAAGTAAAGGTCAAGTTCATCAAATTGTAGAATTTTACACTTGTTTATCAAATTTTCCATCTCCTTTTGATGCTTTCTGCATCATTCAGTATTTTGAGTATAGAATCCTTCAATAGTGCAAGTCGAGGCTTGAATTTTTTCTTCAGGTTGACAAATATTGATCATGTTCTTTCCTTTTGTACATAGATGTAAAAATTCTCAGCAACATCTTAGCCAACAAATTTCGTTGAACAACATATAAAAAAAACAACACATCATGACCAAGTGGGATTATACCAGGAATGCAAGGATGATTCAATAGTAGAAAAACAATCAACATAATTCACCATATAAATAAAAAAAGAGAACCACATGATCACATCGATTGATACAAGAAAGGCAGTTGACAAAATCCAACATGCATTCTTGAAAAAAACACTCAACAATGTAGTAATTGACAGTAAAGTCCTCAACATAAATAAAAGCATATCTACAAATCCAACATCAAACATTACTCTCTGTGGAGAGAAACTGAAAGTATTCCCTTTGCAAACAGGAACCAGACAAGGATGTCCTTTATCACCACTCCCATTCAATACTGTGCTGGCAGTTTTAGCCAGAGCTAATAAGGCAAGACTGCAAAGCCGTTTGAACTATGAGGTTGGCAGTTCAACCTCAACAATCGCTCTTCAGGAATCCTATACAAGGCCGCTATGGGTCGGAACCGACTAGATGGCACTTAACAACAACAAGAACATAAGGCAAGAAAGGTATCCCAATTGGCAAAGAAGTAGCATAAATCTATTTGCAGATGATATGATCCTATACATAGAAAATTCCAAAGACTCAGCAAGAAAATTATTTGAACTCGCTGAAAGACTCAACAAAGTAGCAGGGTACAAGATCAATATAAAAATATCAGTTGGATGTAAAAGTTAGAAGTTTTGTAATATAAAGGAGGGAGTAGTTAATCTTACATTCCAGGAAGAAGGCTCTAGGACCATCAAAAGAGAAGAGCACGAGTGGAACCTGGGACACTAACAAGAGGTGCAGTGACACCAGAGATGGAGGCAGAGGTGATGACATGGAGAGATTGAGCAGCTGAGGA
>NW_006408627.1:7253523-7269666 GCF_000296735.1 Chrysochloris asiatica
GAAGCAGCAGTCAAGAATTCAAAGGATGTACTGAATTAGGCAAATCTGTTGCACAAGACCTCTTTAATGTGTTCCATAGCAAACATGCCAGTTTGAGGACTAAGGTGCACCTGACCCAAGCCATGGTATTTTCAATAGCTTCCTATGCATGTGAAACTTGGAAAATGAGTAAGGAAGACTGTAGAAGAATTGATGCATTTGAATTATGGAGTTGGGGAAGAATATTAAAAGTACCATGGAGATCAAAGAAATCTGCTGGAAGAAGTTCAGCCAAAATGCTCCTCAGCAGTGAAGATGGCGAGATATCGTCTCTTGTACTTCAGACATGTTATCAAGGTGGATGAGTCCCTGGAAGGGGACACCATTCTTGGTAAAGTGGAGGGTCAGTGAAAAAGAGGAAGACCCCCAACAAGATGGACTGACACAAAAACAACAAGGGTCTCCAACATAACAGCAGTTGTGAGTATGGCACAGGACCAAAGGGTCACTATGAGTCAGAACTGACTCGACTGCATCTAAGAGCAACAACACTCAGAAAAGATAGGAATGACTTATAAAGCAAAGTATTTTTTTATATTCAAATAAGATTGCAAACTTGCCCCTCAAAGCACTATATATTTTTAATTACTGATGTTACTTAGAGTGATTTTAGAAATCTTCCACTAGAACTGTTTACCTTTGAAAATTGTTTACCAGTGAAAGAAAACCCTAAGCCTTTGAGGCTAGATTTCACCTGTGGAAATAACCATGAAATATTCTGAGCCATGTATAATAAATAGAGAACACAAGGCCATTGTCAAGTGGAAATTTTGGTCAAAATTAAGTGTGATTATGATGAGATGAGACGAAGTCTCTCAAGTGACTCACAAATGGACTCTTCAGGCTATTTTCAAAGATGAGTTTCAGAAAAGTGTTCAAGCAATAGAAACACTGGAAAGGGAAACAACAGCTACAGCTTTGCTAAGTTACTTAGGGTTTGGAAAGACAACACTCACTTAATGCACAGAGTCTCACGTAGATACAGTCTAAGTCTATAGTGACTGCCGGTGGTGGTGGTTATGTGCTGCGGAGTTGATTCAAATCGACCTTGCAGTCCAGAGCTTATCCTACAGTGCTACACTAGGACTCCAGAGCAGGGGTGGTGGTACCATGGTGGTGGGCCGCCGAGTTGGTTCCAACTCATAGCGACCCTGTGCAGGGTTTCTGAGGCTGTAAATCTTTACAGGAGCAGAAAGCCTCATCTTTCTCCTGTGGAACCACTAGTAGTTTCAAACTGCTGACCTTGAGGTTAGCAGCCCAACTCGTAACCACTACGCTAACAGAACTAGAGATGATGCTTAATCAGTCACTAAGGTTAATGAAATGACTTACATAAGTTTTCTTAAACCTTTAATTTTTGAAATGGTAACAAAAATGTTTCATTTTCAGTTAACATAAACATCTTCTATATGAAGAGAAAATGCTATTACAGCCAACTTACTAATAAGTTTGAACGGAAGAGGACCCAACTCTCTGATCTCAGTGCTTAGGCAATGTATTATTTATTATTTTGATTTGTAGAGACTCATTACACACATTTATAAATGGTTTCAAGAAAGTATCATAAAGAAGTTTTACTTCCACAGAAAAGAGAGTGAATGGCATCCCAATAACAATTTCTTTAAATGACTGGATTAGAAACCACTGATAAAATATGGATTAGATCCTAAATGCAATCTCTCTTTATCATGCAAGAAATAAGGGCAAAAAAAGAACAAAGAGAGTTTATCATTTGCAAGAGTGGTTTTGCAATTCAGCTATTCCTTTATCTAGTCATTTAACAGCTTTAGATAGACAAAATTCATTTGGGAATTAAGAGAATGATAATACCCCTTAGAAGGAGTACAAAGTTTATTCAATAACTTAAAAAACATCAATTATGTAAGAACATAGTGAAGCTAGTCAAAAACAATATCAGGTCATTGTCTTTAAAGTGGCAGTGCAATTTTAAAGCAGTGACTTTCATGACTCTGGAGCAAACATGCAAAAGCACCTAGAAATATCTATCCCTGGAAGAAATATATTTTTCACTCTCATTTTTTCCGTTAAAAATTTCAGTATTTTAGCTCTATTTTATATCACATTTTGGTAGCTGCTGTGAAGATCTTAAGGTTAAAGTGATGGGCCTAACAATAAAGTAGCCATCTTTCTTTGAATATTGATCTTTTCATTACAATGTATCTATTCATTTTTCAATTGCATGATTCCTTCAGTTGGATTATTTCACATTTCAAAGTATATATTTTTGTCCAATAGACAGACAGTGCATATTGATGTAAATTTTTTAGTGTTTCATAGTGTTGGCGAGTCCTTCAAAGCTATGTTTCTCTCTGTTCATTTATACTCTAACAGAACTGTTCCCTTTACTTCATAGATCATACACGTGTTTAATCTTTTATAGGTGTGACCAGGGTACCAACTTAAAATGTTAGATGACCACTGTGTAGTAAATACCAGAAATGAAAACATAATATCCTTACACTCTACCCAATCATACACATATGACAAAGGCAAAAATATGTTAAAGAGGACATCATTTTAAATAAGTTTAGGAAATAATAACAAGACCAAGTACCCCCTGCCTTATGAAAATAAATACAACATTCTTGTAACCACAGCTAGAAAGCATAATAGTATAAGAACTCCATTAGACATAAGAAGTAACAGTTTAGGGCAAGTTTTGAAACTTATTTTCCACATCAAGCCATCTGAAGACAGTCTTTTAGTTCTGAAGAGTTAACTACTTTTGAATTAACATACTTTTTTTTTTTTTTTTAAATACAGTTAACATACTTTTGAAGTATGGTTATGGATATACAAGAGAGCACTGAGTCAGATCCAGGAATGATTTATGAACTTGCCCAGAGGCTGATAGCAAAAAATAAAACATAATTTGAGAACATTTAAATCTGCTTAATGAAAAGACCTTATATGCCACCCTGGGCTCTCACAATTTTTGGTGTTGTGATACACTCAGTAGGTACTGGCTTGTAATGTGGTTTTCACCTGGCTGTACTGATAAGCCTGGGCTCCCATTTCACAAGGACTGTCATTCATCAATGAAATTCAGGGCTGGAGGACTGGACGAAGTATTCTTTGCTGCCCCAACTTCTTTGTAAACCAGATGACTGACAAGCAGTGAAGTACAATAAACTCTGAGTTATGACCAAAGGAAAATCTAGAAAGGTCTGAGGAGAGGTGTCAGCTTACACTGCAAGCAGAAAATAGAATATGACAATATTCTTAAAAATATGTACAAAAGATATCCATTAGTCACTAAGCCATTCTACAATGCTGGTTAAAGCCATGAAGAATTAATTAATTTAGCAAGTATGTCAATATCCTAACGTCAATTTATTATATAGAAATGTTTCCAAATAAACTAGGAGAACAATCTTTTTAGGGTCAATCTTTCTCTTTTTACCAATAGTGCTTTTTATTGGTTAATAATGGACTTAACTATGGATTATGATCTAACGTGGGTTCAAAATCAAATGATTAAATCAAACAGGAGCACTGATGATACTGTCAGCTCCCCCTCATTAGGGAGTCATGTCACCCACAACAGAGCCCTATAATAAATCTAAAGCCTTCTCTCATAATAGTTACTTCAGTTCATATCTGTTTATTATGAAATAAATACTTTTTTGTATGAGGTAAATAAAAACATAAAAACTGTTAGCTCATTCAGATGTAATGAATTCAACTAGGTCTTTGGGTGTCTAAACAATTCAAACTTTAATGGAGAGCTTCCTATAGCATTTTCATAAGCATCTAATAATGCAGCCAAGCAGCACTCAGAAAGACAAAACATTTTTTTCTACTTCTGTAAATATCCAAGGCATAGACTCAGCAGCACCAAGGAGAAAATGGTCTTCAAAAGGAACAGCTCTCTTATGTGTCCCGAAGTCCTTTTGTTAATGAGTAAGATAGATCTACTTTCCCTTCTAGGAAAAATCTAGATGGGATTAACACCTTTAGACAACATAAAAGGAAAAACTCACCAAATGATTCATTTGTACATTTTGATTCAGACAAATTATTAGGGGGGAAAAAACAAAAAGATTTCAAGGTTTTGGCACTCTGTTCAACCTTTTTTGAAGTAGGTATGTGTTCAAGTTAGACTGTCTTTCTAAACCTACTGCATTATTTGTTAAAGCAAGAAGTATCAAATCTAGCTTTATCACTGATAATTCTTCAGCTTCTCCTCCAAAAGTTGTGCTCAGTCACAATACAAACAAGTAACATTTAAACAAGACTCTAGTTGTAATGTTCAAAGATGGTCAGATCAAAGTCCTGGTTGTCTTTGTTATTTAACAAGCATGACTACAGGATTGGTGGCTGGAACCTAAATCACATACAGTCAACCACATTATTGGATCCATGTCCTAAATCTCGAATCTGGCTAGTTAAACAATCACACACAGTTACACCTGCTCCAGCTCTGCAGTGCGACACAGATCCAACGAGCTCCCACCTGAAATAATAGAGGAAAAGGGATGTTTTAAACAAAAGCATGATTTATTCTACTCAAAATACTAATCAAAGACAAAAACTCTCTCTTGTAGGTTTTAAAAGACAACAAGCTTCCTAAGAGAGTTAAGACTCCAAACAACTACGTCTAGCAACACTTTAATACTGGAAGATCCCGTTAAAGCACAGAGAAAACATGGAAAGTTACCTATTCAGCACTGGATCAAATGCTTCCACTGTATTTAGGTACGCATTGCCATTATGACCACCAACTGCAAAGATTTTCCCCATCACTGTTGCAATGCCCACTCCACCCCTGGGAGTGGTAAGAGCTGCTACATAATCCCACTTGTTGCTTCGAGGGTCATACCGCTCAACTGAACTCAGGGGAGAATTATCATCAAAACCACCTAGATAGAGAAAAATTATTAAATATCATTACCATTCAAATAAATGAAACACTAAATCTCAGTTCAATAGCTTCTGTAAACCCAGTCATTTAGAAATAGAGAAAATTCGCAAGGGGGGGGGGGTGGCGGGATGCATCCCAATACCTATCTACCACCAACTACTACTATTAGACATTATCTATGATTTAAGTGGTATTTTATCTCAAAACCTAATACTAAAAAGATCCCTGCCTCCCCAAAAAATCAGTTTACACTTGGCTGCTTATCTAAAGGTTGATGGATCAACCCACTGAGCATACTGTGGGAGAATAGGCCTGGAGCAACTTCCTTTTTAACGCACAGGACTGCCATGAGTCAGAATGGACTCAGCAGCAACTAAGAACAATTATGATGACAAATCTGAACGTGGGAAAAACTGGAGTCCCTGTATCCAAGCAGGTAACTGAAGAAAGACAAAAAAACCCACTAACATTCTAATGTTTTTTTTTGGGGTGGGGGTGGGGTGGGGTGGGGAGATGTACACAAAAACACTCAGGACTATATAATCATTCAAACAACCAAAGGGCACATTCTGCAAGCCTGCCTCCTGGCTGCCAGCTCTCAGTCCCTCTCTTTCCATGAGTCCAAAGTTCTCAGCTGCTCTCTCTCTCCATATCCCCATCTCTGCTATCTCTGATGTTGCTGCTTCTCTGGATAGAGTCCCGCATTCCACTTGTGCTCTTTTCCCTTGATGGTACTAGAGTCCTCTGTCTCTGGACTGTTAAGATTAACTACTCCCCTGTTTTTGTTACAAAACTTCTACCTTTACAGTTGTGAAAGTTGCAATTAGTCATGATAAATATTACTCACTATTGAATCATAAGAATCTTATTCCCCCATCTCCTTTCACCAGATCCATCTAGACAAGATGAAAACTATTAATGGGTATTCTATCTTCCCCTACACACTCTGAAACTAAAATCCCTCTTGAAAACTTGTAAGCCAGTCACTTCGTGCTTTTATAGTCCCGCCCCTTTTAGGTAGCCAATGTCTAAGTTGCCTGTCCCTATCACCCCTGCATACAGAAGGGGTAGGATGAAGACTACCCTCTCAGTTGGTATAAGAAGAAGTAGCTTCTTAAGAGTTGATATGCCACTATCTACCTGTTGCTGTAAAAATAAATTCGCATAGCATGTTTACAAAATACCTTCTGAGAGGAGGGAGCGGTTGGCATAGGTAGAAGGTGGCATAAGTAGAATGCTATTTGTGTAAAACAATGGTAGATATCCCTGAGAGTTAAACACAGAGACTGTTATCTTAATACTTTTCTTTCCATTAAAAATAAATGTGTCTCATTTTAGATTCTATCTCAGTCTACACGAGTAACAGCTCTCTTTGGTGACTCAGCCTACTAGCCTGTAAACAGGAAGTGTTGAGATTATGATCAGTCTATTTAGAGCAATTCTACTCAGTCACATGGGTCACTGTGAGAGTCAACATTTAACAACAACAAGAGCATTTAGCAACAAGGTCACTAGCAAAGTATCAACTGGGGCGATATTCTCTAAAGAGATACAACTGTATGAAATCAATTTACCTGAGCTGTAATGTAAATATAATAAAACTTACCACATACAATCTTGTTTACTTAAATGAATTCTGACAAATGCAGACAGTAAAGTCATAATTACTAGAACCATAATAAAAAAAAACTTTCCATGTTTTCATATAATAAAGTTTTACTATCACTTATGTCAATGTAGCGCTGTGGGTTAATGTGCTGGACTGCAAGTTTGGTTTGAACTACAAGGTCGGCGGTTCAAGCTCACCAGCCGCTCCTCAGAAACTATATGAGGTCCGTATGAGTCAGAGCCGACACGAGGGCACTTAACAACAACAACGCTAATATAGAAGATTAAGTTTTTAAGAATTATATTTTCACAGGCTTCTTTTCCATGGGTTCCTAGTGTTTCCCTAGGAAACACATAAGCATTTACAATAACAAGGAATTCAAAGCCAAAAAACAGAAAAAGATGCAATTAGATTGTTAAACATGTGCATATAGTTATCAAATCAAAACATTTTCTTATTCAGACGTCTTAAGTAGGACTTGAATAACCAAGGATTTTTTTTAAGTTCAACCTGAGTTATTCCTTTTAGCACATCTGTACTAACTACAAGGGCCGAGAAAATTTAATAAGGAGCAACAACAATACTCCTGCTGACATGTACCACACACACAATGTCTGTTCTAGCTGGGAAGCTGTGAGAGGCCGGGGTAGTGTACTATAACAACTTTCAGTTCACAAAGATCTGTTGTGAATTCAAAGTTATTCACTTGTTGCTGTGATGTTGGAAGGAAGGTATTCCACCGGAATGTCAAATACCAGCAGGGTAATCCAGGGTGGACATGTTTCAGTGGAGCTTCCAGATTAAGAAAGACTAGAAAAAAGGACCCGATAATCTACTTCTCAAAAAACAACAACATAAAAAACAGGCCAGTGACAACCTTAAGAGTAGCAGAGCACACTGAAGACTGAGATGTGGCTGATCCAAGTCATTGATGCCTCTGAATTATGGTGTTGGTGAAGAATAGTAAATATACCATGGACTGCTAGAAAAATGAAGAAATCTACCGTCTTGGAAGAGGTACAGTCAGAATGTTCCTTAAAGCAAGGATGGTGAAATCACATACTTAAGACATGCTATCAGGAGGGACCACAGTCCCTGAGGAAAAGCATAACTAGTAAAGCAGAGAGTTAGCAAAAGACCCTCATGAGATGAACTGACATATTGGCAGCAACAATTGGCTCAAA
This sequence comes from Chrysochloris asiatica, assembly GCF_000296735.1. Classification (NCBI taxonomy): domain Eukaryota; kingdom Metazoa; phylum Chordata; class Mammalia; order Afrosoricida; family Chrysochloridae; genus Chrysochloris; species Chrysochloris asiatica. The sequence continues at coordinate 7,261,241 of NW_006408627.1, forward strand.
TACAACAATTGTAAGGATGATGTGCAGGACGGGGCAGTGTTTTCTTCTGTTGCAATAGGGTCCCTATGATTCAGAACTGACTTGATGGCACTTAACAAGCTTTCTTCCAACTCTGCAATGCAGTAAGATAAAAATCAGCATAAAGCTACTAATAGCCTTTATGGATATGAAATATCTACTGGCTTGCTGAAAGCATTCAACATAATTTCCCTCAAAATGAAGATGAGCACAAGTCTTAAGACCTCATCAGATTTACTCCAGCAAAGTATATTCATTCAATTTGTGTTCTTGCATTAAGGGGGAAAAAATCTAATTTAAATGTAATACCCTATTTCAAATACATTTGCAAATGCTAGTAAAAAATATGAGGTAGATGGTTTAAACACTAAGCACAGATTTAAACAACAACAAAATCAGGAATAAGAACCTTAAGAATTCAAAAGGAAACCTCAAAAATGATCTCATTTAAGCATAAAAGCAATATAATTTTGTCATTTTGCTATTTTATGATACTCTCATCATATCCTGCAATAAAATAAACTAGAAATTGTGAGAAAAACTGTCCACTCACCTACAACATATAAGCAACCATGGAGCTCACTAACTCCATTGCCTGCTCTTCGCTGACCCATTTCTTTAACTTCTATCCACTTATCTAGATGTGGATCATACCTCTCCACACTGGATAAAGAAGCCACTCCATCATTGCCACCAACTGCATAAACATGGTTCTAATGGGAGAAAAACAAATAACATTAGATTTAAAATTTAATTATATGCTGTCCTAATGGAGCTCTGGTAGTGTAGTGGTTACGAATCGGGCTGCGAACCGCAAGGTCAGCAGTTCGGAACTACCAGTGGCTTCACAAGAGAAAGATGAGGCTTTCTGCTCCCGTAAAGATTTACAGCCTCAGAAACCCTGTACAGGGTCACCATGGGTCTGAAGCAACTCGACGGCACTTAACAACAACAATGGAGTCCCAGTGTGGCACTGCAGGTTAATATGCTGCATTGCAAGGTTGGTTTGAATTGCAAGTTTGGCAGGTCAAGCTAAGTAGCCTCTCCTTGGAAACCCTCTACTGGGCCTCTATGAGTCAGAATTGACTTGAAGGCACTTAACAACAACAGAGTCCTGTTGTGGAGCTACAGGATAAGCACTGGACTGCAAGCTCATATGAACTACAAGGTCACTTGAACTGCAAGGTCAGTGGTTGAAACTTGTTGGTGGCTCCTCGGAAATCCTATACAGGATCACTATGAGTTGGAACCGACTTGATGACACTTAACAACAACAACAATGGTAGACAGGACTCCTGGAGTGACGCTGTAGGATCAGCAATGGGTTGCAAACCAGAAGGCGAGCAGTTCAAATTCATCAGCTACTCCTCGGAAACCCTCTTCAGGGTTGCTATAAGTCAGATCCAACTCGATGGTGCTTAACAACAAAGGTAGACTAGAATGTGCAAGAAAGGAGAATTTCATAAAATACAATGAAGCAATCAATACCTGCACATTGGTAATATAAACACATATGTATCAGATCTTTTCTCACTTGGGTATAGGTGAGAAGCAATCCCACGCAATGGACAAGTAACCCCCTAACTTACTACTAGAGCCACCGATCCAACTCCTCCCCGTGGAGTATTCATTGGAGCCACTGTACTCCATTGATCAGATTCTATGTCGTATCTCTCCACATCGTTGAAGCAAGTGTTGTCATCTAACCCTCCAATTGCATAAATTGGGCCTCCTAGAGCAGCCAAGGCAATTCCCCGCCTGCAAAGACAATAAAACACAAGTTTGCATCTGGGTTTGTTTCTAGGAAGAAAGGAGCAAAAAATTGTTTTTGCTAATCGAAGTCATTTATCATGTTAACTTTAAAACAGTCTGTGGGGTTCATTTCTGTTATTTTTAGCTTCTGAGTAGATGGTTGTTGTTGCTGTTAAGTGCCATCGAATCAGTTTCGACTCATAACGACCCTGTATGGGGTTTCCGAGGAGCAGCTGGTGAATTTGAACCACTTCCTCGAGGTCCAGTGCTTATCCTGCAGTGCCACACCAGGCTGCCAAATTAACAACAGCACTTAACACCACCACCACCACCAACAACAACAACGTGAATAGTATATCCCTGGAATTACATAGTGCAACAGCTGCACAACACCTGAACTCAGATGAAATACAAAGTCAAGCCCACGAAAATACTAGAAATGGGAGTTCAAAACATTCAACTGGCAAAGCATATAGCTGCATAATTGAGAAGTTCATAAATTCATAGAAACGGATTTGTTGTGGAGCATGAGAAGCCAGCCTTACTGTTTCTGGATCGATGTTATTACAGAGAATGGTTTTCTGATTCAAGGTTTCATTCAATGAAACAAAAGAGCACTGATTTATATATATAAGCTTTGTATCACCTTGCTTTTACTGTTGTAAAAGACACTGTACTCCTCTCCTTGGAAAGGAAGAGTACACATTAACAGCTAATTCACTGTAATGATGACTGGAAAAAAACTACCTCAATTTCTACACACTGCAGGAAGCCAAAGCTGAACTAACTTGATATGTACTTAGGATAAACAAGTGTACTTTTGTACTTTATAAATTTCTATCTTGGATCTTCACCTGTAGCCCATCTGAGAACAAAGCAATGAGACACTAGTGGTGCTGTGAGATAAGCTAACTGCCATGTCAGCCGCTCCTCAGAAACCCTACACAAGGTCACTGTGAGTAGGAACTGAAGCAACAGCACTTAGTACCGACATTATTATTTTCAGTATCCTTAATCTCTTTTTTCTTAGGTATACAGCAATGACATAAAATAGTGTGGTTATAAAACTTTTCAAGTGTTTGAAGAAATCTGAAGCTGCTTCTTCACCTCAGTCTCACAATCTCTACTCCACCCCCCACCACTTCTTGCTGTTTTCAAGGGCCTTTGAGTCAATTCCGACTCTTAGCAACCATCTATAGAGTTTTCGAGGAGCAGTTCGTGGGACTGAACAGCCAACCTTGCAGTTAGCTGTCCAGTGCTTACTCTATGGCATAACACCAAGACCTATGCAGGCTGACTTCTGTTCCTTCAAATCTTGGGCTAAAAGAGCTTGATTAAGATCTTCTTCACTCACCCTGCAATGACAATCTATTTTTTCTCAAACACCCTTTACTCACCAGCCTGTGCTAACATGATTGCCCCTGTTGTTGTTGTTGTTAGGTGCCATAGAATCGGCAACGACTCACAGCAACCTCATGCACAGCAGAATAAAACAATGTCCAGTCCTGGGCCACCCTCACTACTGTTACCACACTTGAGTCTATCAATGATGCAACCTGTCCAATCCATCTCGTCGGGGGTCTTCCTCTTTTTCTCTGACCCTCCATCTTACCAAACACGGTATCTTTCTCCAGCAACTGTTCTCTCCTGACAGTATGTCAAAAGTGTGAGAGGTCATCCTGGCCTCTAAGGAGCACTCTGGCTGCACTTCTTCCAAAACAGATCTATTGGTTCTATTTTTTCTCAAGCACCCTTTACTCACCAGCCTGTGCTAACATGATTGCAATTGTAATTCTGTCTTTATGACTTTCTAGCATGTGAAGTTCTAAGGCGGCAGGACTTTGGCTATCTTGTTCACTGACGCATCTTCAGTACCCACTATGTCTTATAGTGTGCCCTAACCAGTATTTGTTGAATAAATAAATCAACCCCTAGAGATGCTCGCTTAGGATGATGGTTTCATTAAAACTACAACTTGATCATTTTAGTGGAAGAGGAAAAAGAAGGGGAAAATTATTTAAACGGGTTATTTTACATGTGAAAATTGTTTTGGAATATATACAAAAAAAATTTTTTTTGCAGGAATGCAAATAGCAATATGACAAAATAATTGTATTTCTATTATTTTTCCAGTTGGATAACTATGGTAAATGCTCAAAGCGTATTTTAAAAGATAAAAGAAATTCAGCTGCTATTTTGCTAAAAACAAGCTTAATAGCATAATAAATAAGACATAAAAACATTAAATGTATTTTGGAATTTTTCCTAATTTTTAATCTAAGCTTTAGAATTTAAACTATTTATTTAAATAGGTAAAAGTTGAATAAGATCTGTTGTTGTTAAGTGCCACAGAGTCAGTTCTGACTCCAGTAACCCTATATAGGGTTTCCTAGGAGCAGGTGCTGGGTTTGAATCACTGACCTTGTAGTTAGCAGCCCAGGGCTTATCCTACAGCATCACACAGGGACTCCATATATAGGACAGAATAAAACTGTCTAGGAGTCCTGGTATTGATGCTCAGTATAAGCAAAAATGAGGACTACCATTATAGTACTCTAAAACAAGATTCTATTTTTAATTCCTAAGAACATATACAGTTACAACAAAACAAAATGTGGAAGCTTTAACAAAGTGTGTTCAAAAGATAATGAAAAGTTTCTAAAAATTATCAATGGAATGGACTGCCAGAAGAACCAACAGATCTGTGTTGGAAGAAGTGCAGCCAGAGTGCTCCTTGGAAGCCAGGATGGACAAACTTTGTCTCTTATACTTCGGATAGATTATCAGGAGGGTCAGAGAAAAAGAGGATGACCCCCAGTGAGATGGACCAGTGCTGGGAGCCAGCCCCAGCAAACTTATTCCAGGGTTTTTCCGAAGGCAGGAGCAGTGTCAGTGGAAAGAATTACGGAGCCAATGGGTCTTAATTCAAATTCTTCTTCTTACATACTTTATTATTCTTATTTCTATGCTACTCTACTCTCTACTTCTCTCATTCTTTACTCTCCTGCTCATCTCTTCTGCTTCTTTTCTCCCTTCCCCTGCTCCACATTACTCCCTCTATCGTCCCTGCATTCTTTTCTCGTCTCTCTCCACCTCATATTCCTTCTTCTCCCCCTTCCTCTCGTCTCCTTCCTCCCCCTACTTACCTCTACTTACTTATTCTATCTTAGAACCCCCTTATATACCATTACAAAAAACACTGCTTTCATAGTAATCAATGACATCAAAATACAATCATGTCTGGGGCACATTCTTCATGATTTACAACAGGGATGAAAAGTTACAGCAGAGACATTATCTCAAGGCATACGAGGCATTCTGGCACCTTGAAACCTTTTAGTTAAACATTTGTTCATATATAAATCTATTCTTTTCTCTGAGAAGCACGTTAATCTTTACATGTTTCTTAACCTTTGTCTGTTAAGTCTTGTTAATTTTAGTTGTTAGGTGCAATTAACTCTCCATTAACTTCTTCCATACACTATCTGTTTATAGCCTAAAAAAAAATCACTTATCAGGGAAACTGAGGCTATGAAAAACAACTTCTCTATTTTGCTGATCGTTAATTTAAGAACGTCTAAGTCAGACTTTTTATTTAGTATCTGTATATACCCATAGCCTTTATCTATAGTCTAATTGTTTTTAGGAATTCTTGCACCCACAGCCCTTATTTATGGCCTGGTTGCTTTTAAGGATTCTTTATTGCCTTAAACTAAGGCTACAAAGAAGAATGTTTACAATCACTAAACCTAAGCTGGTAGTAATTCAATTGACAAATCCTGTCTTCTAGCAGTCTTAAGAACATTGTTAATATAAGTATTAAAACTGCCTAAGATTACAAGTAGAATAAAAGTAGCTAATGTATGGCTTCTAACTTTTAATAAAAATATACTAAAGTGTGGGAGAGTCAAAATCTAAAGTAAAGGGATACTAATAAAATCATGAATAAATCAGAAAATGATTCAAAAGGAAAAAAATTAACTAGGGGCTTGCGCATAGAATATTTCTTGTGGCTTTGCCATCCAAAGAAAATAATTCATTGTAGCTCTGCTAAAACAATGAATTTCTTCTATGCCCAAGTTTCCCCATGTCTCATTTATTTATTTTAATTACTCGATTAATATGTCTCAATTTATTTAATTCCGTAATTAAATTATGGCGCTTGCCAGACTGGCAAAGTGGCAGCACCAATGGGCTCAAGTGGGGGATCAATTGTCAGATTGGCCCAGGAACGGGCAGTGTTTTGTTCTGTTGTACACAGCGTCGCTATGAGTCAGTACCAACTCGATGGCACCTAACAACAATATAAAAAGTAAGAATGAAGGTATTTCAATTTCAAGAAGGTTCCTTTATTTCCCACCATCAAATCAGAAGACATTTGCATGCCATCTACCTCTTTGTGTTCATTGATGCCTTCATCATCCACTTATTAGTGTGGGGATCAAACATCTCCATGCTGCCTAAATGCTCGTTTCCATCATGTCCACCCACGGCATACACTTTACCTGTGCACATAGAGAAGTTCTTTCATTTGATTCCAAACTCACAAACTGATAATGTCAGTGATATTTTACATGTATAAACAACATATAATCAAAATGCCATTATGTAAATTACTTTTGACAACTGCGGTTTTCTTCAAGATTATGACCGACGTCACTTAGTAGCCAAATGAAACATGTACGTTTCCACATAATGGCTGGAACATGATGTTTTACATGGTATTATCTCAATGCTCCAACATTATCTCTTAGGTTTCCAAAATCGTTATTATTAAGTGGATAAAATCAAACTTTCAAAAATATAATCTTTTTTTTTTTCAAAATCAAATAAACCAAAATTCTAATAAGATTAGAAAGACTATATGTCAAAATGTTAATTCTGATTATTTCTGGGTATTTGGGTCATATAGAATATTTATACTTTTTATTAAAATAGGTTTTATATTTCCCAAAATAAGCATTTTTAATCTTTCATACTCAGAAAAAAATTTTTAAGTTTTAATTCTGCAAAGAATTAATTTTCAGTAACCAGTAAAAATAAACTAATTTTAGCAGTAGGTCGGTGGTTCAAGCTCACCAGTCGCTCCTCGGAAACCATATACAGGGTCACTATGGGTTGAAACCGACTCGACGGCACTTAACAACAACAAAAATGAGATGGGTCTAGAAAAAAAGCTGGTATGTATTTGTTGTTCTGGATCAATGGACAGTTTTATTTAATATTTTTCTGACTATAACTCAGAATACTTCAACTATTTACTGATTTGATCTTATTTATCTCCACATTATGCACTGATATGCAACAGATTATATATTGAACACGCAAAATAATCATAACCTAAATATATTACTGACATGTTGAAAAAATTTTATGGTCTTGCAACGTTCTTATATAAAGAAATTCTCAACATTCAAATACTGGAGATTATGAAAATATGATATGATTTAAAACAATAGGGTATCTACCTTCCACAGAGATTACACCCACATGCCGCCTTCGGCTATTCATTTCTGGCCCAAAGAACCAACTGTTTTTGTTGATGGAATAGCATTCAATACTGCGAAAGGGATCACCAGATCCACCTCGACCTCCTACACAAAACAGTACACCTACACAAAGCCACAAAATAGAGAGATCAAAATCACTGATCATATATATGTATGTTTTTAATGAATGTAGAAAAACATTTAGGAAATCTAAATTTTGATTAATGACAAAAAGATACATAATTTGAATAGCATTCAATATGATTATGTTACTAGAAAATCTATCTAACCTTTTTTCCCTTATGTGAACTTCTCAATGAATAGGATATATTAGTTATCTCTGCTTGCTTACATCTCATTACAATATGGTTTATACCCCCTCACTCATACTGTAAAATTCCTCTTGACAAGGTCATTACAATTTAATTTACATTAAATTTCCATAATATAAAAGTTTCCTTTAGTCTCATTTATTTCCCTAATGTTTTCCATGTTCCATTCTTAGCCCTCCAAACTAATTTCTAAACCATATTTCTCTTAATGTCCCACAGGGATGTCAAACCTAGGATGATCATAATTTAATTCATTTCCCTTTCTCGCCTACCTAAACAACCATTTCTTTCCCTGAAGGGTCCTATCTCTCTCTCTATATTCCCACTGTCCATTCCTTAGTTCAGGCCCACATCAACTAACACCTTACCGTTTCTTTTTTAAAAGTAATCTTTTATGCTATCATTAGAGTAACTAACAAAAGGCCCTTTCAACAGCTTTCCATTACCTACATTAGTAGTTCATAAAACTTTAGCAAATATATACTTCAAAATCGTTAAAATGCCAAATTTTATGGTAGATACTAATGATAAAGTATTGCTACTAAGGCTCCAGTTCATAGGTGCACAGGTTTATCCAAATAGAACATGTTTAAACATATTTCTTTGATCAGTGGAAGACTACAGAAAAGTCCTCTCAGTAATACACTTACCTTAGTCTCATTGTTAAGTGCCATCCAGTTGGTTCTGACTTACGTTGTTGTTGTTATGTGCCGTGGAGTCGGTTCTGACTCATAGCGACCCTCTACAGGGTTTCTGAGGCTGTAAATCTTTACGGGAGCAGAAAGCCTCATCTTTCTCCCGCGGAACAGCTGGTAGTTTCGAACTGCTGACCTTG
>NW_006408627.1:7270649-7272297 GCF_000296735.1 Chrysochloris asiatica
ATATATATATAAAGAACATGGTCAGAAAGAGATTTAAGAATCTGAGACCACAGCCTTTGACCACACTTCAGGTCTGGAAAGGAACTCACCCCTGCGGATCAATTTTCAGCCAAGCAGTAGAATGCTATATAGGGAGTACTACAACAGTAGTAATGTATGCTCACCATGGAATGGTCATTTATGATCAAAAGGACAATATTACCTAAGGGCAAAGTAGAGAAGGGGTGGGAAGGAGGGTGGAATGGAACTAGGAAGCACAAGGAGAAAGCAGGATCACGGTTGTTGCATGGAGGGGATTGCAATCATTGAGATAACAGTAGAAAAATGGAATTAAAAGATAATGGATTTTTTCCATGAACTTTTAGAAGTCCCATTTTGTTCTCAGCAACAACAAAAATCTAACACATTATTCTTATTTTAAAATTATAGCTTTTTGGTAGCACAGCTGGTATATAATCCCAGAATATAATCCTAATCATTCATTGGATTTTCGTTATGTGGAAATGGGTATTCAAAGCATGTACGTCACCTATAAATACGAAATGGTGGTGGTGGTGGTGGTGGTGGTGGTGGTGTGCCATGGGAATGGTTCCAACTCATAGTGACCCTGTACAGGGTTTCTGAAGCTGTAAATCTTTACGAGAGCAGAAAGCCTCCTCTTTCTCCCGTGGAACAGTTGGTAGTTTCAAACTGCTGACTTTGAGGTTAGCAGCCTGGTTTGTAACGACTACACTACCAGCATGGTAAAAAACAAAAACTAAAATTGAAGTAAAAACAATTAGGCTGCTATTTAGCATCTCTGCTGTTTATCTTCTGTATAACTCTGGACTCCCTTTAACAATCTCTCTGGTTCTTAAATCTCTCTATCTATAAAATGGAACAATACCACCTACCTTCTTCCATCACGACAGACCCACTACTAAATTCTACTTCATAAACTTCTTGTAGTCATGTAAAAGATTACATCTACTAGTGTCTTGTGTATGTGTGGCATACAACCAGGACTGAGAGGTTTACATTCAAACATGAATTTGAAGATGAACTTCACAAAATACCTAAAATAGGATTCACAACCAAAAAAATGTATACTTCAAAAACATTAATTCATCATATCAGCCTTTAAAAAGAGGATCAATATTAATTTTCAAGCTAAACAAAGGAGTGCTGATGGTGCAGTGTAAGCCACTGCATTTGGCTGCTAACTGAAAGGGTAGTGCGAACTCACCAGGTAACTCTACAGGAGAAAGATGACATAATCTGCTACCATAAAGACTAACAGCCTCGAAAAACCTATGGAGCAGTTCTGTCCAACATGGTGGTTAAGAGTTGGAATCAACTCAATGGCAGTGGATCTGGGTGGGATGCTTTGAAAATTATTTAGAAGACCTACATTTTAGGCAGTCTATGACTTTCACAAGCCACCACTCTTTCTATCTCTTTGTCGTACTGTGGTGATTCTGGAAGCTATGCCACCAGTATTTTAAACACCAGCAGGGTCACCCATGGTGGACAGGTTTCAGATGAGCTTCAAGACGAAGACAGACGAGGAAGAAAGAGTTACAAACTATTTCCGAATATTTAGTCACTGAAAACCTTATGAACAGCAGAGAAACAATGTCAGATATAGTGCCAGAGAATGAACCCTTCA
>NW_006408627.1:7273997-7292105 GCF_000296735.1 Chrysochloris asiatica
TAAAGTTTTAATAAAGGTAATACAGAAACGGCTGCAAGCATACATTGACAGAGAACTTCCAGAGGTTCAAGCAGGATTCAGAAGAGGCCGTGGAATGAGGGATATATCATTGCTGATATCCGGTGGATCTTGGCCAATAGCAAAGAATATCAGAAAGATGATTACCTGTGCTTTATTGACTATAAAGGCTTTCAACTGTGTGGCTCATGACAAGCTGTGGACAACAATGCAAAGTATGAGTATTCCAGAATACTTAATTGTGCTCATGAGGGATATGTACATGGACCAAGAGGCAGTTGTTCGAACAGAACATGGCAACACTGAATGCTGTAAAATTAAGAAAGGTGTGTGACAGGGTTGTATTATTTCACCATATTTATGCAACCTGTATGCTGAGCAAATAATCCGAGAAGCTTGGTTATATGAAGAAAAACATGGCATCAGGATAGAAGGAAGACTCATTAACAACCTGTGATATGCAGATTTGATACAGTGTTGCTTGCAGAAAGTGAAGAGGACTTAAAATATTTACTAATGAAGATCAAACAGCACAGCCTTTGGTATGGATTGCATCTGAATGTAAAGAAAACAAAAATCCTCACACTGGACCATTAAACATTCTTATTAATGGAGAAAAGATTGAAGTTGTCAAGGACTTCATTCTTATTGGATCAACTATCAACACTCATGGAAGCAACAGTCAAGAAACAGTCAAGAAATCAAACGATGTATTGCAGGTAAATCTGCTGCACAAGACCTTCTTAAAGTGTTGAAGAGCAAAGATGTCAGCTTGAAGACTAAGGTGAGCCTGACTCAAGCCATGGTGTTTTCAATAACCTCATATGCATGCAAAAGCTGGACAGTGAATAAGGAAGACCGTAGAAGAATTGATGCATTTGAGTTATGGTGGACAAATTATCAGGAGGGACTAGTCCCTGGAGAAGGACATCATGTTAGGTCAAGTGGAGGGTCAGCAAAAAAGAGGAAGACCGCTAATAAAATGGATGATGGACTGACAAGAGACAGCAGCAATGGGCTCAAGTTTAACGACTGTGAGGATGGCCAAGGACCGGGCAGTGTTTCCTTCCATTTTACACAAGGTCGCCATGAGTTAGAACCGACTCCATGACACCTAACACAACAATAACAATGCTCTGCTATGCAAATATTAGATACATTTATCAGTATTTTTATAATACAAAACAAATATTTAAACATGGAACGTAAATCAAGCTCCACACGTGACACTAGGGACACAAACCTAAATAAGGTACTTAACTGTCTTTGAAGAGCTCTAAACATGTTACGTAAGTAAATTTTAATAAAATATAATGACCAACATGGTAAAGTAAGTACAAGTGAATTGTTCTAAAAGCACAAATTTTAGAGAAGCCAATTCTGCTTTAGAAGCTCAGTGGAGACCTTAAAGGAAAAGCTATCTCAGTATGCTTTTCAGAGTACACAGGACTTAGTGTAATGTTTATAAAAAGAGGTTTATCAAATACACTATAAATTATGTGCAGTAAAGTTTAATTATGAGTAAGTATAGAATCTTATTTTCCAATTATTACTTTAAAGCAATCCAATATTAATCATTTTACAATTAATTTTGGGTGTTCATAATCAAATACAAACAACAAAATTCCTTCTAATAGATAAAGTGAATAATTTCAATACCAGCAGTATGTTTTCTCGGTGTAGTCCTAATGGAATATTCAAAGTCAGGTATGGCTCTGTTACTCAAGTGAAGGTGGTAATTTCTTGCTTCATCCAATAAATCTCTACATTTTAGATTTAGTTTGACAATCTGTTCTTTTGCCACAACGCCCATAAGAAAGTCAATTGGCAACAACGGCAGGCGAACCTAAGATCATGAATAGTTACAAATGCAAAATTTAAGTTGTAGATGAATAGTTTGTTCACCACTTTCACTGCATATGGTCTCTTTTCAAAATTCATTTGCTTCATACAGCCTTTCTAGCATAGAAATGAAATTCAATATGCCACGGTCTACACAATTTCTAGTATTGGTCTGCACTAATGAAATCAGCACGTGTTGAATTAAAATATCTGCTCCCTTTTCAATCCAGATTTAAGTAAACTTAGTAAAAGAATTCACATCTTCATTCAAGTTACTTTCAAAAATGGTACTGATATAAACACAAGGGCCCCTTTACTGCTAAAGAGACAGCCAAAACAAAATTGTGTTGTTTTGTGCTTTATTCGCTTGCTTTTCAAGGCTAAGATTTAACATGCAGAAATGTGATTTCTTACTTAATAATTCATATTAAATAGTCCATTTTACTTAAATATTCTTATACAAATATTCATATTTGAACAAATAAATGCCGTTATCTTCAAATCACCTAGGAATACGATATACTAACTCAGGAGTGTATCTTTCAGTAAAGGTACCCACCCTCTTTCTCTTATAAATTCAGTGGTTTTCTAGTGGGTTGTAAAGGATGATCAAACCAGTGAATACTAGTTTTGAGTTAAAAACACACACACATACACACAAATAAGATACATAGTTACAAGCAAATGAAACTTCTTGTTTTTGCTGACTAACTTATATTTAAAGTAATTCTACGATAGAAATTCTAGAAATGCTCTGAAGTTAGAGGTACATTTGAATTAAATATTGCCACAAGAGCTTGAAAATATTTCAATCTCATTACAACCATACTTGGAATAGGTTTGCTTCATTTGTCTACATATACCTACAACAGAAATACTGGTAAGCATAAGTAACTGTATTCTTTGCAATATGTTTGCTAAATTTGTGATGTTATTGAGAAATTTTAGATGATAAAAATTATAATTACCACTCAGTGTTTCTACTGAAGTCCTGGTGTGACACTGTAGGATAAGTACTAGACTGCTACCCACAAGGTCAGTGGTTTAAACCTACCAGCTGCTCCTTGAAAACTCAAACAGGATTGCTATGAGTGGGAACTGACTTGATGGCACTTAACAACAACAAGGAGTGCTTCTATCTGACACAAGTTTTAGCAAAGCATTTAAATTTACAAAACAAAACAAATAAGAGCCATCTTCTTGTAAGTTTAACTTCATTTTATTTATGAGAAATAAATGAAGAAAGGACTAAGAGGAAATAAAAGAACACAAAACCAAAGTTTTAAAGGGCACTGTAGGCTAAGCACTGTACTGCTAATCACAAGGTTGACAGTACAAACCCAAATCAAAGTCATTCCTTGGAAACCCTACACAGGGTCGCTCTGAGTCGAAATGGACACGACAGCACTGAACAATCATTTTTTAAATATTTTTTCTATCTAATCAACTCTTGTTAAAAGTAAGGAAATAGATAATAATAAAAAATATATTTTTGAGGTTAGACAAACTGTTGTTGTTAAGTGCCGTCGAGTTGGTTCTGATCCATAGCGACCCTATATAGGGTTTCCAAGGAGTTCAAGCTTGGTGAGCTTGAACTGCTGACCTTGTAGTTCAAACGGCTTTGCAATCTGGTCCATTAACCCACAGTGCCACACTAGGACTCCCAAAGGAAAAAAATGGAAAATTAAAGTCTCATTTTCTCCTTTTTTGCCCTTCTCCCCTACTTACTACTATTGTCTTGTGATTTTTTCCAGAATGGATTTATGTAAATAAGGATTCAATGTACTTGGATTAGTAAAATAACTTAGTAACATTTAGAAATGTCATTATAAAACAATTAAATTATAAATTATATTTAATTTAGAGCTATTTCCTCAGAATCACTTTCTAATATCATAAATTTTCATTACTACATTTAAAGTTTCATTTTTCTAAGAGGAAAAATATCAAAATGGTGATTTAGCTACCTCGAGGTACCCTGAGCTATCTCAAAGGAATATTCTGAATATTTATATTAGAAAGAATATTTCTAAATCAAATGTACAATTTCAGACATCTACAGATAGTACAATAGAGTAAATAAGAGAGTCAAAGCTATTTTTTTACAGCTATTTTTATCTATGATTTCTATATTCCTTCTGATAAATGAAATGCGTAGATTTCCTTCTATAGCATCACTTCATTTCTATACACAATCTTATTTCAGCCCCTACCTGTGCAAGTGTTTCATCCAACCATTTGGAATGATGCTGAGGATTAGCAAGAAGCCACTTGATGGCAGCACTATAGACCAGCTTTTCATTCTCAATATTTAAATCACTGGAAGACAAAAGCTTATGGAGATGCTGGGGTGACACACTTACAAAGTCTTCACACTCCACAACTTCAGTGAAATGCTCACAGGCATACTGATCCGCCATGTCCATTAAGTCTATTCGATTGTGACTTTCTGCAAAGGCTCTTACTGCCAGGCAATTAGAAGGATGAAAATGTAACTTCATGTATTCACAACAAGCTCTAGCCACCAGTTCAACCTGCAGAATGCAGGCGGCATATAAGAGAGGCTGGACGTTGTCAACAGTCAAAGTGAGCCGGGAAGAATAAACAAACTTTACCAAGTCTTCTATTGCATCACCATCAAAATCTCTGATCTCAATCAGTGTTTGCTTGGCTTCAGCCATTTCAGAGAGAAACATGGCTCTGAAGTAGGGAATAACACAAGCCAATACCAGTTTGTGACAAGAGATTAGCTTTGAGCCAACCTGTTTAAGACACACACAAAAAAATTACTCAATTTAGCATCAAAATGAGCACCAGATCAATATAAAGCATACATTATGTCAGAGACAGAAATCTTAATGTAAAACTTAGGTTATTTCTGTAGCAGTGTAATCCTTCAGTGTTTTAGTTTCAATCTAGGCCAGTTTCTTAACATCAGGCAATCTTCTTCTTTTATACACATCTATGGAGTCCTGGTTGTGGCACTGTAGGATAATGCACTGAACCACAAGGTCCACAGTTTAAAACTACTAGCTGTTCCTTGGAAACCCGATACAGGGATACAGGGACACTGTGAGTAGGAACTGACTCAATGGCACTTAATAACAACAACATAATATATTTAAGAAGCCCTGGTGGTACTTTTTTGATTACTAACTGAAATGTTGGCATTTTGAGCCCATCCAGTGCTCTGATGGAGCAATTTGAATAAAGACTTCAAAAACTTGTAGAAAAATGGAATTAAAAGATAATGGGGGAAAAAAGATAATGGAAAAGATATGATTGGTTGAAAGTAAAGTTGATGAGCTTTTCTGCTTACCTTCACTCAATTCACAATAAAAATTTAAAAATTTTAAAAAGCCCATTCCTAGCAATCCAGTGTACTGAAAAGACATGCTTGATCCTTGATATGAAGAATCCTTCCCTATTCAGTTGGAATTTGGGGCAGCTTCATCCATAGCAAAGGTCCATTTGATCGGGTTGTAGCAATTTACGCTTGCTCCTTGCATCATGCTTCTTTATCTTCATCTGGTAAAATTCTGGTCAGCAAGCTATCCAAGCTAGGTTAAATAGGTACTATCTGCAAGTTTGGGAGTTCTCACACACCTCCCCCTCTTCAAACCAGGTGGCCTCTTCACTCTTGACTCTAGCCCCCCAGTGGCTAGGTTGGTGTCCTTGAGCTCGGGAGTTCACACATCTCCCTGAATTTCAAATCAGCCAGCTCATCTTCTTCACTCTCTCATCTCAAGGCCATCGGGTGTTTAGGAACCTGGCTAATCTCAGTCCCTGTCTTCATTGCTGCATTTCCCCCACTTTCACTCACTAGCTGACCTGGCAGTCAACAGCGAACATGTAAGACTGTTAGTGTGTTCCCTTTGAGCTTCAGTCTTAGAAAGGGGTTTACCCTGAAGGACTGACTTTTCTTGCCTTGATAGCTCCAAAACTTTTTGTTTTCCCCATTGGTCTTCCTCCCAAGAAATATCTTTCCTCTTGTCCACATGGGTCTGGTGATGAAGAGGGATAGGATTTTATGATTCAATTACGGGTAACTGGTATCAGTAATTGTTACCAGTTGTGGCAATAGTCACATCTGTAAATCTGTAGAACAGGTGTAACAAAAGAAGAGGGAGCAGACAATGTGTCATTTCAGGAACAGACCCATCAGGACACGAGGAAAGCTACTTAGCAGTCGTTATTACAAGCCTAACTGACTTGCTTTTTATTTCTACTTAAAGAGTTTGTAATTCTATGTTTTATATAAAAGTAATAACAAACACGGAAATCTTATCACCTTAATTGTTGAAAATTAGATTACTTCTAAGAGTGTACCACTACAAATGACATAAAAATGAACTTCTTTATAAATTGATCTTTGTTTATAATTTATATTATTCCCTATGTATATTGTTGTTGTTGTTGTTATGTGCCGTGGAGTCTATTCCGACTCATAGCGACCCTGTATAGTGTTTCTGAGGCTGTAAATCTTTACGGGAGCAGAAAGCCTCATCTTTCTCCCGTGGAACAGCTAGTAGTTTCGAACTGCTGACCTTGTGGTTCGCAGCCCAATTCGTAACCACTACGCTACCAGCTGATTCAAAGGATAGGTACAAATTGTTAAACTGTCCAAGTCTGATCCACCTATTATATCTCTGCCATATTCCAAATACTAACTTTTAAAGAAATATTTGCCAATTTGATGAGCGCTGTTATCTCACTGTTTTATCTTTCTTTAAATAACAAAATTGAATCATTCAAAATTTGGGACTATTTGTATTTCTTGTATGAACCATGGATTTAAAAATTATAAGAACACCTCATACATTTATTCTCATATTTACTTCAACTTTTCTTTTTTAAACTTTTCTGTTAAATTCTATTCCCCATCCCCATGATTTCATATTGTTAGCAAAGAATATTCAAAGTTTCATGGGCTATTAAAAGATCAAACAAATGTGTCTTGGAAGAAGTATAGCCAGAATGCTCCTTAGAAGCCAAAACGGTGACACTTTTTGTCTCTTGCACTTTGGACATGCTGTCAGAAAGGATCAGTCCCTGGAGAAGGACATCATGCTTGGTAAAGTGGAGGGTCAGAGAAAAAGAGGAAGACCCCCATTGAGATGGACTGACACAATGGAAACAGTAATAGGTTTAAACATAACAATAGCTGTGAGAATGTTACAGGACCAGGAAGTATTTTGTTTTGTTGTGCATATGGTCACTATGAGTCAGAATTGACTTGAAGGCACCTAACAACAACACTGGAGTCCTGGTGTGGTGCTGTGGGTTAATGCGCTGGACTGTAAGGTTGGTTTGGACCGCTGGTCCAAGCTTACCAGCAACCTCTCGGAAACCCTATACTGGGTCGTTATGGGTCAGAACTGATTCGATGGCACTTAACAACAACAATAATTTTATGTAATCAAATCAATCAATCTGTTCTGGATATCAAGTTTGAATTCATTCCCATGCTAATAGTCCATAAATACTCACTTTATATACTGTTTTCTACTTAAATGTTTAGTTCTATCTGGAAATTTTTAGTACCAAGACAGATATCTAATTTTATTCTTCTCAATATTCTTTTCAGCTTTCCTGGCACTTAGAATAATAATCAATGAGTACAATTAATAACTATGTTGTTAGTTGCTACCAAATCAGTTCTGATTCCTATCTATCGTAAGTACAACAGAATAAAACATTGTCTGGTCATGCACCATCCTCAAAATTGTTGCTAAACTTGAGCCCATTGTTGCAGTCATCCTGTCAATCCATCTCATAGAGGATCTTCCTTTTCACTGACCCTCTGGCACTGGAGGATAAGCACTGGATTGCTAACCACAAGGCTGGTGGTTCAAACCCACCAGCTGCTCTTTGGAAACTCTATACAGGGTTGCTATGAGTTTGAACCAACTCCTTGGCTTTAAACAATAACAAACTACTAACCAAGCATGATGTCCTTCTTCAGGGACTGGACCCTCCTTATAATATGCCTAGTAAGATTGGAGAAAAGATTGAAGTTGTCAAGGACTTCATTCGTCTTGGATCAACTATCAACACTTGTGGAAGCAGCAGTCAAGAGATCAGACGACGTATTGCATTGGGCAAATCTGCTGCACAGGAACTTTTTAAAGTGTTGAAGAGTAGAGATGTCAGCCTGAGGACTAAAGTGTGCCTGACCCAAGCCATGGTATTTTCAATAACCTTATATGGAAAAGCTGGACAATGAATAAGGAAGATCGTAGAAGAATTGATGCCTTTGAGTTGTGGTGTTGGAGGAGAATACTGAAAGTGCCATGGACTGCCAAAAGTACCAATAGATCTGTTTTAGAAGAAGTTCAGCCAGAGTGCTCCCTGGAGGCCAGGATGGCTAAGCTTCGTCTCTCATACTTTGGACATATTATCCGGAGGGAACAGTCACTGAAGAAGGATGTCATGCTGGGTAAGGTGGAGGGTCAGAGAAAAAGGGGAAGACCCCTAACGAGATGGATTGGCCAGGTGGCATCATTGATAGACTCAAGTGTGGCAGTGGTAGTAAGGTTGGCCCCAGGATTGGACATTGTTTCGTTCTGCTGTACATGGGGTCGCTATGAGTCGGTTCTGACTCGATGGCACCTGACAACAACAACAACAAAGTAAGAACCATTTCAGCTGTACTTCTTCTCAGACAGATTTGTTTGTTCTTATAGCACTACATGATATATTTAATATTCTTTGACACCACTGTAATTTGAATACAACAATTCTTTGGTCTTCTTTACTCATTGTCCAACTTTTGCACACATATGAGGCAATTGAAAATACCATGGCCTGTAGCACTGTAACCATTTTCCTATTTTATAATAACCAGAATTCTGATTATATAATAAACTTATGTGTGTCTCATTTTTTGAGAATTAATTTTAAAATGAGAATTTCTGAAGAAAAAGACATGAGACGTGAATGTTATAAAGTATAAGTGTTTTACTTTATAAATGTCTCCCTAGTTTTTTTCACTAATGTGGAGGGAAAATGAATGATCACTTATTTCAACAAGTACAAGATTTCTCTCCACATGATACTACTTAATGTTCTAACAGAATTTACAAAGTAGTATTTAGATTCTATTGAGACTAAAATCGTAACCCAGACTACAAGAGTTTGGCATGTTTTTAAATTCACTTAAGCCCTAAAATGGAATCTGAAATCTCATATTAAGTATTCTCAAAATATCCTGAAAATAACCCTTTTCTAAATTATTTACACAAGTCACCACTGGGATTCAGTTTCTACACAAATATTTATAAATCTCACATGACATAAACCTGTTGAATTAAATAACTTCCAACTCTCTATTACATAATATATAACAATATAAAATAGGGCTCTACAGTTTCCAGATAAAACACTGTATTATCACTGCCTTCCCATCTAAGCGGTACAAATCAATGACCAACAGATTCTTTTCATGTTGTCATGCCTTGTTCCTTTACAACCAGATTTTAATCTCTTGAGGTAAACTATAGACAATACAAATACATAAATATGTTGTTGTTGTTAAGTGCCATCGAATCAGTTCTGTCTTATAGCTATCCTGAATAGCGTTTCTGAGGCTTGCAATTTTTTAGGAGCAGAAAACCTATATCCAGTTCTATGTAAAATAAATACATATTATCTTTAAAAAGTTCTTTGAGCCATATGTATGAAGTCTGAACATTTTTAAAATCTACATCAATTCTCCTTTTGTATTACTTTTTTTCCATTTTATTATCATATTTCCTAATGTGAATGATACTTTAGTAATTTTTGTTTAAAATCGAAACTGAGAATTCAAAAATCCTTGCATGTGAGCTTCTTGCACACAGAGAAAAGGTTTCAACCATTTGCTCTACATTTTTTGCTGTGCTTTGTCCAAATGAATCTTTATAATCTGGCTGCCATCCAGTTTTATATGGATTCTGTTGCCCACAACTTCATTTGGTAAGACCAAGTTTTCAAAAACTGCATCTTGCACAAAAGAACGAAATATTGCACCATCCTCACAATACTTGCTATCACTGTGTCCATTCATCTCACTGAGGGTCTTCCTCTTTTTCCTTGACCATCCACTTTACCAAATCTGTTGTCCTTTTTCAGAGTCTGGTTCTCACCATTCTCTCTTCTAAGGAGCATTAAGGTGGTACTTCTTCAAAGACATAAATATGTATTTTTCAGTAGTCTTCACCAACAGTCATTCAAATGTAATGATTCTTAGGTGGGCTTCCTTATTCACTGTCCAACTTTCACATGCATATGATGATTGTAAATACCACAGCCTGGGTCAGGTGCAACTCATCCTCAAAGTGGCGTCTTCACTCTTGAACACTTTAAAGAAGTCCTTGGCAGCAGGTGTGCCTAATGAAATAAATCATTTGATTTCTAGAATGCAGCTTTTATGTGCGTTAATTGTAGATCAACGCAAAATGAAATCTTTGATAACTTTTAATTTTTTCTCCAATTATCATGATTTGTTAATGTTATTAAATCTCTCTAGTTTTCCTCTTTTTATTTTGATGTGCAGGTGTATTAATTTTCTTTGAAGTTTCCCTGTAGTTTATTAATCTTTTCCCTATTTAAAACTCTGTTTTATCTTAAAATCTACTTGGCTTCTATATTTTATTCTCTCTTTTTGCTCTTAAGCTGACTTCATTATACATTGATATTTCTGGCTGCCTATTTTCAGTCATGTAGGTTTGTTTTACTTTAAATACTTGTGTATCTGGATTGAGTTCTGGGTGGCATGTCATGTGTGATAATCTCAAGTTGTTGTCTGCTGCTATTGGTTCGCAGTCCAAGAACAAAGATCCTTTAGTAATTTTTTGTAAAGTTGGTTTGGTCATTGCAAATTCCTTTAATTTCTGTTTATCAGAAGATGACTTAATTTCACCACTGTATTTGATGGGCAACTTTGCTGGATATACAACTCTTGGTTGGCAATTTTTTTTTTTTTTTCTTTTAGAGTTCTGTACGTCATTCCATTGTCTTCTTGGCTGCATGGTTTCTGAGGAAAACCTAGATCATTTTAATCAATCTCCTTCACATATTTTTTGGGAAATGGATCTTGCTTATTGGGTAATCTGCCTAGACTACCATAAAGACCCATCAGTGCTCACATTCCATAAAGTCGATTTAGACTCATGGAGACACCACATGTATCAGAGCATACCTGTGCTTCCCAAGGACTTAATTCATTGGGTTTTTGGCTGTACTTCTTCCAAGACATATTTGTTTGACCAAAATCAATCAAACTCACTGCTACTGAGTTGACTGTGACTCACAGCCACCCTAGGTAGGCTGTCTATGACTATAAATCTTAATCGGAGCAGACAGCCTCATCTTTTTCCTGGGGCGTGGCTGCTGGGTTTGCAGCACCTGCACTATTATTCTTGAAGATTTATTTCCAAAATTTCTTCCTCTAGTACATAAAAATAATAATTAAAGAACATTTCATCAGAAATTTAGAAATGAAAGACAACCAAAGCCTAAAGCTTTGGTGTTTAAAGTTGGGTAAAAATTATAAAACAATAGACATTTTATTCAATTTAAAATTATGCAAAGAATTATTAATACTACAATATATGCTCTTGCTATTAGTGAACCTTGATATTAATGAACATGTAAAAAAATTAGATCAGTAAACGTAAGAACAGTTCAAGATGTTTGGAGAAAAAAACATGTCAAGCTTAAAACTCAAGTAGTGAAATATATAGACTATCAACAGTCACAAAAGCACCTCTTATGTAGATCCAAAAAAGCATGAACTAGAATCTACTAATCAAGACCTTGAATAAATTCCCAAGTTAGTCAACATGGATCAAAATACAATGAGACAAAGATAAAGACAATCACTTTATTTTCAGCATGGGGATTTCATGGTAAGAAGTCACCAAGCATCATCCTTAGTTTTTATTGTTGATCCAACATATTGATCCAACCAGAAAAATAACATGACAAAGCAGACCTCTGTTTGAAAACAATGATCTTCTGTTGAATTATGAGGTGAACTAAACTAAAAATGACCTTAAAAGACCATCAATGGAACAAAGAACATGAAAATTTTCATTAATATCAACTCTGACTCATAAAATGAACCTAATGTCCAACAGTAAAGGTCACTTATTTTTTCATGTAAGTTTGCTTTTTCTGACTAAAATATGTGTCCAACAGAAAATTAAGAAAGCATGGAAACGGTTAAGGGAAAAGATTTAGTCATAATTCAAGAACTACTGTCAACCTGCTGCTATATACTGATTTCTATGCATTTTTAAGTATAACTGAGATCATCCCGAAATTTATAATATTTCCACAGTTTTCTAAAAATTGAGAACTTTGGAACCCGCATACTTACTGGCTGCCTAATATTCTATGCAGTGGCTGCCACACAGTTTATTTCATCATTTCTGATATTAACCATATAAATTTTTAATTTTTCCATAATTCAGATATTACAAACAGTATTTTACAGCAGAAAGTTTTCCAGCATTTCAGAATATTCCCTTGAGATAAAATCTGAAAAGTAGAACTAACAAATCAAAATAGGAAGCTTTTTAAATAGCTCTTGATATTACTGCCAAAGAGCATCCAAAAATACGGACCCAATTATTAAATCACCAGAAATGTTTGAGAACACCCATTTCATCAAAATTTCAAAAGCATTAAACATGTTTTAAATCTTCACTATGTTGATCAATTTTTACTGATTCACTTTTACACAGAGTTCTCCATTTTACAGCTCATGAAGTCTAAATCTAAGTCTAAAACACTATCAGGTGTAGATAAACAATCTGATGTAATATATGATAGCAATGAATTAGATAATAAATGAGCAGAATAGGAACTTGCAGTAAAACACTAGTATAACTGAGTAAACAACCAAGACTTGCTGATCTCCATCCTCTATCTGGAGTCCCTAGGTGAGAGAAATGGTTAACATGCTAACTGAAAGTTTGGAGGTGCTAGTCAACCTAGAGGTGCCTCACAGATCCTCTCTGACACTCATGGGGTTGCCACAAGTCAAAATCAACTCAACAGGAACTAGTTGGTTGATTAGTTAGGTTGTATCCAGAAGTGAGCAATACATCCGAGTCAAAAGTTCATGTGATCAACAGCAATTAATTCAGTCACAACGACTGCTTTTCTAGCATTCCAGAAAACTCAAAAATTTCATTAACTAAGAAATAACAACTACAGAATAATATACTGGACTGCAAGGTTGGCGGTTCAAACCCACGCTCCTAGGATACCCTATACAGGGTCGCTGTGAGTGGGAACTGACTCAATGGCACTTAATAACAACAACATGCTGTTTACCTTCACTTTATGCCCTTTCTTCTTCAATAAAAAAGGGCTGAGACTAAAATCATTATCACTATAACAAATAAGAATGGTACTCACATTTTCTATTTTGTGATTTTAGAAACCTTCCTTTTTATATAATACATTGAAGAGGTTGAGAAAAGTTAAGTCTTACCTTTAGTGTGACATCACAGAGTTCTCCATTTTCATAAAATCTAAGGAGAGAACCATGAAAATCTTTCCATGCTTCACTTGCTTCAAAAATAAAGGAGCCATCTCCATCAACACCATCACCGTCACTGAGTGGAGATCTGTTCTTTACTTGCTGGGGCTGCTGCTTTTTCCCCCTTGTGAAGTGGTTCCTAGCTTGTTTTGCACTCATAGGTTCTGAAGCCATTTGAGAGACTCTCCTCTTAATAAAGCTCTCTTCTCAAACATTCCATTGACTCTTCTTTAAAATGTCACACAAGTTTAAAAATCCATTCAACTGCCATTTCCAGTTTGTTGAGGTCAATATAACATACATAAAAACAAAACAAAGAAATAAAAAAACTACCATTAGTAATTATAATTCATATAATTATGCTGTTGTTGTTAAGAGTTGTCAAGTCAGTGTCAACTCATAGAGACCCTTTATAGGGTTTCCGAGAAGCAGCTGGTGAGCTTGAACCACCGACCTTGCAGTTCTAATCGACCTTGAAGATGAATGTTTATCCTACAGTGCCAAACCAGGATTCTAATTATAATGATAGAATTATACTATGTATATAAAACAATCTTAAAAATCATTCCTATAATAAAATTTTTTTTTTAAACAGTAACTTTCTAGCTTGTATGTTAAATTCACTTCAGCCCTAGTGCAGCTCTGTAGGTTAAACACAGGATTGCTAACCTCATGGTTAGCGGTTCAAAACCACCAGCCTCTCTCAGAAACCTAATATAGGACAGGGTCACTATGAGTCGGAGCTGGCTTGACAGCAAATGACAATAACAACAACAATTATTTTATATTAGTGAACTCACCAAATGTATACAACAATCCTATATGTATATGCACCTAACAACAAGAGTTTCAAAAGACATGACTCAAAAATTGACAGAAATAAAAGGAGAAATCCACAATAATAGTGAAGAAACTTCAACATCACTCAATAGCAGATAAAACTAGTTGATAAGTAAGCAATGATACAAAAGAACACAGTAACACCAACCAACTGGATCTAACTAATTCCTTCCAACATCAGAATGCACATTCTTTTCACAAGCACATGGAGCATTCTCCAAGATAAACAATATCCTGGGCCCAGAAACAACCCTGAACCCTGGTGTGGGTGGCACTGTAGCACTGGATTGTTAACAGGAAAGTTGGCAGCTCAAACACACCAGGTGCTCCTATACAGGGTCCCTACGAGTCAGAACCAACTTGATGGCGTTTAACAACAACAATATAAAAGAAATCACATCGTACGTAGCATGCTCTCTAACCATAATGGAATTAAACTAGAAATAAGAAACAAAGATAACAGAAACATCTCCAAATACCTGGAAACTAATAGCTACACCCAAACCAAATCTACTGCCATAGTTGACTGTGACCCTGCAGGGTAGAGTAGAACTGTTCCTTACCATTTCTGAGGCTATGATTTTCACAGGATTATACAGCTCATCTTTTTCTCCAGGGGAGTGGCTAGGTGGGTTTCTCCAGGGAAGTCTGGTGCTTAACCCACTGCACTACCAGGGGCTCTTCAGTATGATTAAAGGCATCGTGAATGTTATTTTTCAACCTTTTTACTGGGTTTGTTGTTAAGCGCCATCGAGTCAATTCCGACTCATAGCGACCTTGTGTAGGGTTTCTAACAAGCTGCTGGTGGGTTTGAACTGCCAACCTTGTAGTTCATAGTCCAGTGTTGATCCAACAGTGCCAATTTTAAATTATCACACATTTTTTCCATTGTATCAATGATTCTAGCTTCTATTTAATGAAAGGTTTTATTTTTTATTATTGTTGTGAAATTATTTTCTTTTCACAAAAAGGATATAAATAAATATTCGTTTTTGTAAAATTATTTTTACATTTGAAGTCAGATTTGGAAATACATAACAGCTTAAAAACTTTCTATCCATATTTTCTTAAAATGATGTACTCAGAAAATCCAATGTCTTCAACTTTGAGAAATCAATTATAAATAACAGAACAGAAAGGCAGAATCAGGAAAAGAATATTTACTCTAAAACATTTCAGTTTAAGGAACTCAGAAGACTTTGGGACTTAGAAAGACTACATATTAATATTAATGGAAAGTGTTTGTTTTTGTTGTTGTTATATGCCATCTAGTGGTTCCAACTCACAGGGACCCGGATAGAGTTTCCAAGGAGCAGCTGGCCAATCTGAACCACCGACTTTGCAGTTCAAACTGACCTAGAGGTCCACTGCTTTACCCCACAGCACCTACATTCTTATTCAGACTGTTTAAAAACCCCTTTAGGATTCTGACTCTTAGGGAGAAAAAACTGATACTCCATTCCCCAAAATATGTTAAGAGGTTAAAACTCCAAAAAAAAAAAGAGAAAAGGATAGCCTATAAGTCTATTTCTACCACATGGTGTGGTGCTGTAGGATAAACATTAGACTGCTAACTGCAAGGTTGGAAGTTCAAACTCATGAGCCACACTTTGAAAACTCTAGATAGGGTTGCAATGAGTTGGAAATGACTTCATGGCACTTAACAAAAAGCCACCACCATACAGTGGCATGTTAGGACACAAGCAAACAAGAAACTGAAGCAAATTTTTGCTCCACTAAATGTTAGTAAAGTCTTATTAATCAATAATCTACAGCGTTCTAGTACTTCGAATCATTGTAGATGATTTTAATGCTTTGTTGAAGAGAGTTATTTCACACACGAATGTGCTTTTAAAGTCAGGAAAGGTGGCACCAGAACTTTATCCTTGCATCACACTTACTTAATCTGTATGCTGAGCAAATAAATAATCTGAGCGAGAAACTGCAATCCAGAATGTGGCATCAGTACTGGAGGAAGACTCATTAACAACCTGAGATATACAGCTAATGTAACCTTGCTTGCTGAAAACAACGAGGACTTAAAACATATACCGATGGAGATTAAAAACCACAACCTTTGCACCTGGATGCAAAGACAGCAAAAATCCTCCTAACTGGACCAACAAACAGCATCATGATAAATGGAGACAAGATTAACATTATCAAAGACTTCATTTTGCTTGTATCCACAATCATCACTCACGGAAGCAGCAGTCAAGAAATCAAATGAAGGAGCTCTGGTAGCATAGTGGTTACGAATCGGACTGCGAACGACAAGGTCAGCAGTTTGAAACTACCAGCTGTTCCGCCAGAGAAAGATGAGGTGTTCTGCTCCCATAAAGATTTACAGCCTCGGAAACCCTGTACTGGGTCACTATGAGTCGGAATCGACTCCACAGGACATAACAACAACATTTGCATTAAGCAAATCTTATGTACAAGACCTCTTTATGGTGTTCAGTTTGAGGAATAAAGTGTGCCTGGCCCAAAGCAATGTTGTTGTTGTTATATGCCGTCGAATTGGTTCCGACCCATAGCGACCCTGTATAGGGTTTCCAAGGAACACCTGGTGAGCTTGAGCTGCCAACTTTGCAGTTAAAATAGCTTTGCAGTCTTGCGCATTAACCCACAGCGCCACACCAAGACACTCTCTGTCTCTCCGTCTATATATAGAATTTTGTTCCACATTTTCTCCCATTCTACCCGGGACCTTTTAATGTGATCCCTTTCAGAGCAGTTGGTAGTGGTAACCAGGCACCATCTAGTTCTTCTGGTCTCAAGAGTCTTGTTGACTGATGTTCACCTGCTCCATTGATCCACTGGACAATTTTCAACAACAACAACAGCTTCTTTCTTTGGCACATGAAGAGACCAATAGCTGCACCTTTGATGGTCACTCATGAGCTTTTAAGATCTCAGATGCTGCTCATGAATATAGGCTGTAGAACACTGTCTTTGTGGACAATGTTATGCCAATTGATCATGGACAAGCAGCCCACTGTCATAAGATGTTTGATAACATCTAAGACATGCTCTTCATTTTGCCCCCCTGTATGTGAACCACAGATCAGCAGTTCAAACCCACAAGCTGCTCCTCGGAAACCCTATACAGGTTCACTACAAGTCTAAAATGACTCAATGGCACTGAACAACAATGTTCTAACATTCATAGGTATGTCTGAAGCAAAGGTAAATATCCATGTACAAATATCCTCTTTATCCCATACCCATTCAGCCTGTGTATCTGTCCACGCGCAGAACACTCTTATTCTAGGGTTGTATATGTATCACGATTTACCTCTACTCCCTTTAACTCTTGCATTCCTCCTTGTGTCTTCATCACTCTTTTTCCAGCCTATCCTTCTTGTATATTGCCCTCCCCATCACCTGAGTTTAGCATGTGTCTACTCTCTAGCCTTCCTGGTGTAGCAATGTGGGTTAATGCACTGGACTGCAAAGTCGGTTTGATTTGCAAGGTTGGTGGTCCAAGCTCACCAGCTGCTCCTTGGAAACACTATACAGGGTCATTATGGATTGGAATGAACTCAATGGCACTTAGCAACAACAACAAACCCTCTAACCAGTGAATTACTCTCCCTTCCCACCCACCTCTGGTAAACATCAAAGAAAATATTTCTTTTAACATGAAAACCTTTTCTTTCTTGAGTTTATACAAAAGTGGTCTCATACAATACTCATTTTTTTTTTTTTTTTGTTATTGATTAATTTCACTCATCTCTGCCAAGAAATTTGGAAGACAACTATCTGGCCAACTGATTGGAAGAGATCCATATTTGTGCCCATTCCTAAGAAAGGTGACCCAACGGAATGTGGAAATCATCGGACAATCTCTGATATCTCAAGCGAGTAAAGTT